>NW_020954553.1:5517797-5680329 GCF_900497805.2 Vombatus ursinus
ACACACACACACACACACACACACACACACACACACACACACACACATATCTATCTATCTGTCTGTCTATCTATCTATCTATCTATCTATCTATCTATCTATAGATAGATATATAAATGTTTCTTATAGAGAACTTTGGTGCATGATGGAGTTCTGGCGTCCATTGAATTAAATTTAGCAAACATTAAGTGCCTTCCATGTGGAATGTCTTGAGCTAAAGTTTGGGGATAAAGTCACAAATGACAGTCCTTCCTCTTAGGAGTTTACCTTCTACGGAGGGATATCATTTATATATAAATGTAGTGCAAAGAAAATTAAGGCAGTAGGGAGCACTCACAGTTAATAGGGTAAAGACAGTCTTCATGAAAAATTAGGCACTTAAGCTGAGTCATGAAGGACAACAAGGATTCTGGATGTGAGGATGAGAAAAGGGAGTGGGGAGGATACCTGTATCCCAGGTAGAGGGGATAGTTTAGGAAAAAACTCATAGAGGTGAAATATTGACGTTAGGGAATAGGAGTAGACGAGTTTGACTGGGACAGTAGAGTTCATGAAAGGAAGTAATAAGAAATCAGGCAGATGTGGTAGGTTGTAGCCAGGCTGTAGAAAGCCTTAAATGTTACACCAAGACATTTGTATTTTATCCTCTGGCAATGTAGAGTCATGTAGAGAAATGACATCAGTCAGCTAATAAATATTTATTAAGGGGGGGGGATGCAAAGAAAAGAAAAAACATGGTTCCTGCCCTTAAGGAGCTCATATTCTAATAAGGGAGACAACATACAAACACTTATGCACATAGAAGATACATAAAGGATAAATAGGTCCTATTAGAAAGGAAAGCACTAGCTGGAGATAAGAAAAAAACTTTTGCAAAGAGTGGGATTTGAATTGAATCTTGAAGGAATCCTGGGAAGCTGGGAGACAAAGGTAAGGAAGGAGAACATTCCAGGCATGAGGCATAGGCAGTGCAAAGGCATGGAGTCAGGAAATGGAAAATGGAGGAAATCGATTGTTTGAGGAGCAGAAAGAAGGCCCATTTTGCTGGATTTTACATTGTCCATGGAAGGGAGGAAGGTGTAAGAAGAGAGGAAAGGTTGGGAGGGAGCAAGTTGTAAATGGCTTTAAAGTCCAATTAGAGGATTTTATATTTGAACTTAGAGGTAATAGGAAGCCACAAATTCATTGAGTGGGAGGGTAGGGTAGCGTGATCAGATCTGTGCTTTAGGAGGATTTGTGAGAGACTTGAGGCAAAATGACCATCCAGAAGGCTATTTCTGTGGTCGAGGCTAGAAGTGTCACCCAGGTAACGTTCTGTGAGTGGGAAGAAGGGGACTTCTTAGGGAAATGTCATGAAGGTAGAAATGACAGAACTTGGTAATAGATTGGATATATGAGGTGAGAGACATTGAGGAATTGAGGATGATAACAAGGCTGTGAGCCTAAGTGAAGACCAAGAAATTGCCTTCACATTTTCAATAAGGGACTGTTGATAACTTTGAAGAGAGCAGTTGTGGTTGAGTGGTAGGATTTGAAACTAAATTTTAAAAGATTGAGACATGAGTAGGTGATAGGAGAGTGGAAGCGGTGAATTGGCCATGAATTTGGCCATGAAAGGAGAATAGCTCACATTTATGTAAAGCTTTCAGGTTTGTCTAGAGATAGAGATAGAGTGAGATAGAGATACAGCTATAGAACTAGATATCTAGGTATAGATGTAGATAAATTTATATTGGTCTCTTTATAGACATATATGGTTCTATCTACATTATATATAATCTCATATGTTCCTTCTGATAGTCCTGTGAGGTAGTTGTTATATTTATCTCCATTTTATAGAGGAGGAAATAGACACTGAAAGAGGTTAAATAAGTTGACCAGGGTCACACGGCTACTAAGTGTTTGAGGAGATATTCAAACCCATATCTTGAATGGAAGTCCACCCATCTATCCATTATGCTGTACTGCCTCCCAGTACTAAATAGATTGATTAGGCATGCTTATAGATGAGTTGAAACATAGACAACAGAGAGACAGAAGAAGGCTCAAGGATATATGATGGATCAAAGGTTGACCTTGGCAATTAGAAAAGTCACCTTTTCATCCGAAAAAGTAAAGTAGGAGATGAGTGAAGATACTGAAGGTAGTAGTCTGTGAAAAGAGGAAGTTCATGATGTTTATTGTTTTTTTTCTCAGGAAAGTAGTAGGTGGGAGGGGCATCTGAGAGAAAGGTTTGTATGGAAAGGGTTGGGGCTTGAGCAGAGAAATGATTTGTAATAGCTGCTGAGAGGGATAGGTAAGCCTAAAACCAATTAAGGAAGATTTCAGTTTTGCTCTGCAGCAATGAGGATTCAGTTGAGATTAAATAACAGGAATTTGTACTGGGCCTTTGCTGCACTATTGTGTGACTTGCTCCTTCAATGTTCAGTAGTTTGGGAGCTGGAGAATGTTGGGAGGAGAGGAGACCATAGTTATGAAGAACTTTGATATCATGCCAGGGCAGATTTTTCTTGGAGAAGTTTAGGGGGAAAATGTTAGCTGTCATTAAGTATTTGAAGCACAGATTATATGGAAGAAGGGTTAGACAGAAGTTCTGGGTGGAAGTTGTAGGGAGGCAGGTAAGCCAGCTTGTCTAAAATAGCAAAGCACCCTGAGGGAGATAGAAGAGGTGGCATGTGCCAGGCAGGTCAGATCATTGCCACTACCTGAACTAATATTTCCCTTCAGATCTTGATGGAGATAGCCTAGGATCCTGAGCCCAAGAGCCTTGGGTGTAGCAGTGCCTCCCAGGCTTTAGATCCTGGCCCTGAAGCTGTCATTGAGAGGAGTAGTCACTGTGTAAAAAAACCCACTCTCCTCTTACCATTTACACGAACTGCTCAACTAACTGCCACCAGTTGGCAGGTAAGAATAGTAGCAGCCTTCACACTGCTAGTCATGTTTCCACAGCCTGGTTTCCACAGCCATTATCCCAGCCTGGCAACTGCTTCTGAGGGTTCAGTAGCCCCAAGCACTCAAAAAAAAGTTATTTCATGTTATGTGGTTCAAAATCAGAAACTGCTGTGATTTTTCAGTGAAAATGACATTGAACATGATACATTACTCTCTGCTTTGCTCCCGCACCCTAATGATCATGGGGCTTTTCCATCTGACTTGTAACAAAGATATTCTGTGTCTCCTATTAGAATGTGAGCTCCTTGAGAGCTTTTCTATTTGTATCCCCTGTGCTTAATATAGTGTTTTGTTTATGGTACCTTGTAAATGCTCATTCATTCTTTCATGATCATGGAGTTAGAAGGGGTATGGAGACTATCTAGTCCAAACGCTGTTTTACAGATGAGCAACTTGCTAGACCCAAAAGGAGGTAATTATTCTTAATGAAAGGAAACATTGTGATAGTAAGAGTTATTCAAAAGTAGAATGTATGCCTGACGAAGTAGTTCGTTTCCCCTCATTGAAGGTATTCTTTTTCAGGTATTGGTCGAACTAAATGGTTACCAACGTCCCTTCCAGCTTTCAAATAAGTGAAGGAAAAAAAGGCTAAGCATTTCCCAACCTCTTCCAAGACCTGAATGTTGTGTCATAAATAGAAAATAAGCTTTTAAATTCCTTCTGATTTAGGGTGTGCGTGGTACTTAAACTTATTAGAAGAAAAAATTTGAATGCTTAGGCATAAATTTCAGACAAAACTTCCTTCTGTGTTGTGTGCACTCACTCGCGCTCTCTCTCTTTTCTCTCTTCTCTCTCTCTCTCTCATATATTCCATCTACAGTGCAGGGGGTACAAGGATCTATTTAAGAAGACTACATAGAAATTAAAAATAATATATTTGTTAATGGTTTTATTTTTAAGTAGTCCTTTTCTGAAAGTTTGTCCTGGAGAGCGTAGAATTTAACTTTAAGCTATTTAAAGAGCCAAGAAGTACCATGAGGGAGCTTAGAATTTTTTCCTGTTGTGCTTCTCAGAGAATGCTAAAAATTGTTTCTGCTTGCTTTGGAGCAAGTAAGGATTTGACAGGAAGTTATAATTACTAATTGTATTTAACACCAATCTTTTACTGTATTTCCTATATGCTTGTAAATCCTGAAGTATCATGATCTCATAAGAACCGGAAGTTGTAGGTTCTTTAAAAGATAATGGAAAGATACTTCATGGGTATAAGTACCCATTGTTTATAAGTTATGACTTGTTCAAAAGAAGAGTTTTAAAAGACATCTCATCAATGACTTGTATGATCAGACATAGGTATAGGGCAATCTTATAGTGAAATCAAGGGATAA
Source organism: Vombatus ursinus (assembly GCF_900497805.2). Taxonomy (NCBI): domain Eukaryota; kingdom Metazoa; phylum Chordata; class Mammalia; order Diprotodontia; family Vombatidae; genus Vombatus; species Vombatus ursinus. The sequence goes on from NW_020954553.1 coordinate 5,522,078, forward strand.
CAGGTGAAAAACTGAGTTCTTCAGTAGTGTCCACAAAGTATTAAGAAACTTGAGGATGGTTTCCATTGCATTCATTAGGTCTGCTTTGGAGGATTTTTCTGAAAAAGAGACAAGATGACCTTAGTACGAGAAGGCCTGGATGGGGTGTAATCCACACCAGTGGATAATGTACTCATGTAGATTATATTTTAATTCAATTGAAGTATCAGATGGCAGTTATTGTTTTTCACAGAGACTTCACATTGGATCAGCCACTTGCTCAGTTCTCCCACACAGAAACATCATGGATAGGAGGCAGCATCAACACGTTTAGAAGTAATACCTTGTGGAGACTATACTGAGCAGAGTAACTAAGTTAGGAGGTAATTGTGTATGTGCAAGACCAGTGTGTAGTCACATAAGATGTCATTGTCAGCCAGAGTAGAACACAAATGCTTCTAGAATAATAAGCTTTTGGGTAGCAACTTGAGTTCAAATTAAATGTTAATTAAATTGTTGTATTTCCTGAAGCTCAGCACTCTAAAATTTACTAGATTGGCTTGGCTTTAAACTTTTAATTGGCAACTGATCCACTGCTTATATCAACATCATGGGATTTTGGAGTTGGTAACCTTGCTGATAATGACCTTCCCTTCCCTTTGGGTTAACTTACTTGCCCTTCATCTCTAGCCTTTCCCTCCAAATGGCAAGGATAACTTCTTCATCCTCTTCCTCTCCTTCCATTAGGCAGCTCCAAAGTACTCCACAATACCTCAGAATAACATTTCACACCCTATATCAAATGTCAGGAAGGAGCTATTGATTAAATTTTTCCAAAGGAACGTGCCATACCAATCAACTTCTTTGTGCTACTGACTCCCTAATCACAATTATGCAGTCTTACGGGGTAGGTATGAACAGTATGCCCATACTGTCTTTTCCTGAACCCTCATCTTGGTTATGATTATCCTTATTCTTAACTATTCTTGTTCCTACTTGGTTAACCATTCCCTTGTATCCTTTGGGATCACACTGTATTTTCAACAAACTTGTCTATATTATAGAACTTTTCAACCAACATTCCTTCTTCCTTTAAATGAAACACTATATCACTTACCATTTTCTGTACTGGAACCTATTCCTCCCATTCTCCCTAACCCATAGGAGTAAGGTGAACATTTTTCTTAGTCACCGTTCTGCTATTTCCATATCATTCTTCTACCACTGTCTTCAAATATGTTTCCTTTTTTGAGGTCCGTGCAACATATTTATATTATCCTTTCCATATCCTTGTTGTTGTCATGTTTTGACTTCTAGATGAATCTTACAATTCTCCCAGTGACTTTTAACCTGGGTCAATGATAAAACTCAATTACAAACTTTATTACCTGGTTCAGTGGTATTAAATTTAATTAGAAATGGAGGCCACTAAACTGTCCATAAGGATCCTTGCAGGCCACGTATTGACTTAGTTTTAAGATGTAATAATATCCATTTTTTATTGTATTTTTATTTATTTTGTTAAATACACATTTTACATTTTAATCTGTTTTGTTCTGCGCTTCGTAGTTTTTTGGATTGCATGTAGCCTGCAGGCAACATATTTAACACCTGTGACCTAGATCACAATGTTTTCATTGACCCGTACCCTCACCATCATCCTTTGGGACTTGAACTTTCACATTGACAATCTGACTATAACTTAACCACTTATTACTTCAGTCTTCTGAATTTCATTAATCTTTCACCCTGCTTCAACTATATGCCAGGATAGACACGTCTTAGATCTCCATCATCTATCAAATTTATACCACCTTCAAAGAAATTTTAAAATTTCACTCCCTAACCACAACCTTCTGTCTTTCCACCTTCTTGTTCCACACACATCATCCAACCTCTCCTTCCTCCCCTATCTGTCCATATATATTTGGAGACGCAGTTTTGGAGCTGAGAAGAGAGGTCTTGATTAGAGGTGCAGATTTGGGAATCATCTCCTTCGAGGTAGTGAGAAGAAAAAGGATTAATAGCAAACCCTTTGGGAACATGGAAATTTTTACTCATATCAGCCTGGCTCCCTGTAGATGGTGCTGCATCCTCAGTCATACTCTTCAGTAATAGTTTCTTTCTTTCGTGCTCCTTGACACACCAGGCTAAGGAGTTGGCATATCCTTACTGCTACTTCCAAGACTTAACTTAGTTACCATCATTCAACAACTTCTCTTGAGGTAAAGATAAGAAGCTGCATGTGCCAGGCTGGTCAAAAGACTGCCATCATTTCACTTCAGATTGATGGAGACAGCCTAGGTTCCTTAGCCCTGGGAATAGCAGTGTCCCTCAGACAGTTGACTGCTGTTAATCTGTGTGGGAACAAATCATACTTCCAGAAGGAAGCAGGAAGTATCTTTCAAAACTATATAAATTTAGGCAGGAAACCCAAGGATTCAGGGAGTATATATAGCAGTTTTCATTTTTGGTAGGATTGAAGGTAAGTACTTTAGATGAGAAAGTAGGGAAGTTAATAGCTAGATAAGAAGATGATGTTAGAGAATGTGGTATGAATTAATGATAATGAAAAATCTCATATTTTCTGATATCATTGTCACTGACAGAGCGGCGGGCAAAGCGCATGGCCTCCTCAAAGTGGTCCCGGCGGATCTCAGGGACCGGGTCATCCTCTTCTACCTCCATGGCAGAGGGGTTGGTCTGCCTTTCCCGCTCTCGTCGGATTTCACTCTCAATGGACTCACGGATAGCCAGTTTGCAAGCATGCTGGCAAATCTCTGTCAGGTCAGCCCCAGAGAAGCCATTAGTCATCTTGGCCAGGAACTCTTAAGTCTACATGCTTGACAACAGGTGACTTTCTCAGGTTGGCCTTAAGAATTGCAACACGGGACTTTTCATCAGGCAAGGGTATGTAGATAAGCTGGTCCAAGCTGTGGAAGGAGAACATCGGACAAAAAGCAGGAAGATTGGCAGATGTGAGAGGACTCAAAAATTAAAATTGAAGGAGAGGGAGAAAAGTCAGGCAGTTTATGAACGTTTATTAAGCACTTAATGCTTACTATCTGCTAGGTGTTATATTAAGCTCTGGGAATACAAAAATATGAGCAAAAAACAAAGATCATCCCTGCTGTCAAGGAGCTTACCTTCTAAAGGAGGAAGACAATACAGAAAAAGCTGAAAAGCTGGGGTGTGGGGGCATTGTGTTGAAAGACTGGCAAGTCAGAAACAGATCCAAGAGGGGATGAAGGTTGGCTGGCCTAGGCCCTTCCCTAAAATGTCAAGTCTGATAACCTACCTGGTTATTAGATGATAAAGCTATGAGGGTTCTTCCTGCCTTCCCCACCCCCAACTCCCTCCACCATATTAAACTTCATCAGATTCAGTGACTCTGGTAGTCTGGATCATGTTGATCAGATGTAGTTCACAGGTATAAGAATGACCAGGAAAGAACAATATAAGTGGTACACATAGGCTTCTTTGTCTAAAGACCAGTATAAAGAAAATAGATTGTTGTAAAGCAATTGTTTTGAGTTAAAAGATATTTGCTTAGCCAGAAATTCACAAACCTCAAGAAAACAAAGTAGAAAAAATTAAGAGTAAAGGAAAAAGAAGCAAGCCCTCTTATGGCGGAAATATGCTACAGGTTATGTGGTGCACTGGATGAGAGTACTGGGCCTAGAGTCAGGAAGACTCATCTTTCTGGGTTCAAATTTGGCCTCAGACGCTTACTAGCTGTGTAACCTTTAGTCACTTAACATCGTTTGCCTCAGCTTACTCATCTGTAAAATGAACAAACTGAAGAAGGAAATGGCAAATTACTCCAGTATCTTTGCCAAGAAAACCTCAAATGGGGAAATGAAGAGTCAGACACAACTGAAAACAACTGAACATGGCTGAACAACAAAAAGCTCAATAATATTAATAATAATAGGTATCATGTAGTACTTTAGGGTTTGCAAAGTGCTTTATATATGTTATCTTACTTGATTCTCAAAATGACACTGTGAGGTAGGTGCTATTATTATTCCCATAAGTGACTTGGCCAAAATAGGGTCAACATAGCTAGTGAAGTGTCTGAGACACACACTTTGCTCCGGTCATTTTGATTCCCAAGTTTTGGTCATCTTGACTTCCAAGTTTAGCACTCAATTCATTGTGCTGATTAGCTTCCTCAAATTACTATATCACATAGTACATCGAAGATGTTGAAAGCAGAGAAGTTGATAAATTATTGACTTGCTTTCTAGATAATTTCATCTTTTAAAAGGTGGGGGAATTGGCAAGGGAATTATTATTCCAGACCTCATTCTGAACATTTAGAAACTTGTCGTTGAAGTAGAAATGACTAGAATTTTGGAATAGGATGACCATATCTTCTAACAGTTTGTAATGACTTGTAACTTTAGTGGTGAAATTTCAAAGTTGATTTCAGTAAGGAAGATAAAGGAGGAGGTGAAGAATGCATTCAGGGGCAGGATTTTAATGAGTGGATACATAGGAATCTTATTACTGCCTCAGATTTTAAAAGCATATTTAGAAGAGAAGATGCTTGCAGTTAGTTGGGGAATAATGCAGAAGTATAAAGGCCTTCAAGAATGGTGTCTGGACTCATGATGAAAAATGCTATTCACCTCCAGAGAAAGAACTGATGAATTCTGAATGCAGATCGAAGCATAATATTTTTCACTTTATTTTTTGTTTTTTGTTTTGTCCATTCTTTCATAACATGACTAATATGGAAATATGCTTTGCATGATTGCATATTTTTAACCTATATCATATATCATGATCTTCTCAGGGAGGGGACAGGGAAAGGAGGAATGCAGAGAGGGAGGGAGAGAATTTGGAATTCAAAATTTTAAAAAACAAATGTTAATGGTTTTTACCTGCAATTGGGAAAAAAAAATCATTTTAAGAAAGTGTCCAAAAATCTTAGTATCCTCTGATCTTGTGATTAATGCCATAGAACAGAAAAGCTTTTAAAACTATATTCCAACGAGAGAAAGATCAAAGGAGGAATAGAATCTTAACAGAGTAGCTGAGGAGATAGCAGTTACAGTTGTAGGTAGTGTAGCATGGATATGTTATTTTGCTTTTTTCCTTATGAAGGAGTTGGACCTTCAGCCTGGGAAGGATATAGTGAGAATGGTTCATAACTAAAACCCAAGATAAGTGCAGAGATGGTTAGAAAGTTCCTAGGTGCCCTCAATGAATTCATATCTCATGGCACAAATAAATTATATCAAAGGGTATTGAAACATTGCAGATACGACTGTAGACATTGTTGGTGATCTTTGGGAAATTCTGATGAATTGGAGAGGTGTTCTGGGAATAGAAGTAGGAAAATCTTACCAAAGCAAGGAATAAGTTAGATATTTTAAAACTTTACTCTAGTGAGCTTTCCTGTTAAATCTAGGACTTTTTATTAAATATATGAAGTCTGAGTACTTAGAATGGAAGTGATGATGAGTAAAGGCTAACCTAAGTTGAATAAGAAATAGTCATAGCACACTAGACTCGTTTCCCTTTATTATCCAGGGTTAGTAGAATGCTGTTGACACAGTATACCTGAATTCCAGTGAGTCATTTGACAGATTTCCTTGAAAATAGGATGGAGGGGTGTGGGTGAAAAAATGGCTTTAGAAGTGATTAAATAACTGGACACATAGAATTTTGAATAGTAAATATTTTGGGTAGTAGAAAAACTCTAACTTCAGGACTCTGTGGTCCTATTGTGTTCAGATTTTTGTCAGTGACTTCAGTGAAGTCTTACTTACGTGCCTTAGCACACTGCCTGGCATATAGTATAAGTGATTAATAAATATTTTGTTGACTGACTGTGTCATGCATATTAAGTTTTCAAGTGTTAGAAAGTTGTCATAGATAGAGAATCTGTTAGATGATCTGAGTTTGGATCCAGAAAGATTTCTGGTGGCAGCACAGGCAGGTTGAAATTAACAAGCTCTAATTTGATAGGATCATAGCTCTAGAGGTTCCCAAAGTTATTTGGCCTACCAGCCCCTTTCCAAAAAAAAGAAATTACTCAGCACCCCAGGGGGTGGTATCACCCACTTTGGGAACCTATGTCTGGGTTAGAGTTAGAAGGGACTCCAAACCTCTTCATTTTACAGATAAGAAAGTAGAAATCCCTGGAGGTTAAGAGACTAGCCCATAGGTAGTAAGTGTGAGAGATGGGATTTGAACCCAGGGCCTTGACCACAGAGTCAAAATGTTTTGCTCTGTCCTACATCTTCCTTCTTAGGGATCAGTGTAAAGTCCTAGAAAAAATCAGTAGTCAAGTGCAGAGTGGAAGTGACATGACCATCAGCAGGTTATGTATAAAGTGCCTGAGGATTTTAATAGCCTGAATGGTTAGTATTGGTAAGTAATGTGATTAGATGGCCAGAAAAGCTGATTGACTTTTAGACCACAGTGATGTTTAAATATATTATTAAAAATGAGGGATGTGTAGGTGATAGTCTTGCATTATTGTGACTTGGTTAAACCGCATCTGGACTATTGTGTATAGTTCTGTATATTATATTTTTGGAGTTAAATTAATCCCTGTTTTTGATGCCTTCTTATGGTATAGTGTTCTTGGAAGGCTTTTTTAGCAGAGCACAAACCATTACAGGTCTTAACAAGCTGGAAAAAGACCTGGTTACAGATTGTACGTATGTCACCTGAGGCTCAACCTATCTAAATTCAGAGAGACTGATCCTCAGGTTAGTCATAGGGTTGAAAAATTGTGATGGTTGGGACCTCCTTGGAGCCAAGAATGGAGTCTTAATACAGCTTGGTGCATTGTCAGCAACCAGTTGTTTGTGTTTGTAGCACATCATTTAAGAGTAAGATATAGCAAAACCTATCAGAAGACCTTGTTCAGTTAGTGTTTTTCAAATTGAACCTGTCGGATCAAAGCAGGGGGTGGGAGAAAGATAATGTTTAACAGAATGAAAAGACTAACTTGTGCAATACTCTTTTTTTTAACATTTAATTTATTTTATTTTTTTTTCAATTACATGTAAAAAAAATTGTGTTCTTTTAAAAAATTTTTGAGTTCCAAATTCTCCCCTTCTCTTCTTTCCCTCCCCCCTTGAGAATGCAAACAATGTGATATAAATTATATGCGTGCAGTCATGCAAAACATTTCCAGATTAGCTGTGTTGCAAAAGAAAATGCAGACAGAAAAATCCCCAAGAAAAATAAAGTAAAAAAAAAAATATGTTTCAATTTTCATTTAGACTCAGTCAATTCTTTCACTGGAGGTGGATAGTATTTTTCATCTTAAGTCCTTTGGAATTGCCTTGGATCACTGTATTACTGAGAATAGCTAAGTCATTCACAGTTAATCATCATACAATATTGCTATTATTGTGTACAATGTTCTCCTAGTTCTCATTTCACTTTGCATCAGTTCATGTAAGTCTTTCCAGGTTTTTCTGAGAACGTCTTCAGGGCTTCTTAAACTTTTTCCACTTGTGACCCCTTCAGTGCTTCTTAAACTGTGGGTCAAGACTCACAGTTGAAGAAGTGCTGATTTAGGTCATCATTTCTTACAGCATTATAGAATTCCACCACATTCATGTATTATAACTTGTTCAACCATAAATATTTTTGTACATATGGTTACTTTTCCTTTTTCTTTGATCTCTTTGGGATACAGACCTAGTAGCGGTATTGCTAGGTGAAAGGGTACAGCACAGTTCTATAGCCCTTTTCCAAATTATTCTGCAGAATGGTTGAATCAGTTTACAGCTCCACCAATAGTGCATTAATGTCCCTATTTTCCACATCCCCTCCAGTATTTTTCATTTGCAAGCCTCTTTAAAGGGACATTGTTTTATTACTTTTAAGTTCATAAAGTAACTCAGACTAACAAGTAATTGCATTCTTAAGAGCCTCAGATGATATCCTTTAACCTAGAATTGAATGAGAGCTTTACTATACAACTTATAGTCACCACTTAAAAAATTATTTTATTTTCAGTTTCAAATTCTCCTCCTCCCAATCTTCCCCTACTCATTGAGAAGTTAAGAAAAACAAAACCCATTACAAATATGTACAGTCATGTAAAACAAATTTCCATACTACCCCTATCAACCCTCCAAAAAAGGAGGGGGCAAGAAAAAGAGAAGAAAATATGCTACAGTATTCACTCTTGAGTCCATCAAAAAGTGGATAGTATGTTTTATCATGAATCCTTTGGAATTGTGGTGGGTCATTGGATCAGTTACTGCCTTTCACAGTTGATTATCATAATATTACAGTTAACTATATAAATTATGCTCCTCACTTCACTTTGTATCAGTTCATGCAAATCTTCCTAGGTTTTCTGTAACCATCTCCTTCATTATTTATTATAGCACAATAGTATTCCATTACATTCCTATGTCATAACTTGTTCAGCCATTCTCCAGTTGATGGGCACTCCCTCAGTTTCGGTTCTTTGCTGCTACAAAAAGAGCTGCTATAAATATTTTTACACATATGGATCCTTTTCCTCTTCTTTGATTTCTTTGGGGAATTGATCTAGTATCAATATTGCTGGATTAAAGGGTATGCACTTGAGAGGAATTCCAGATTGCTTTCCAGAATGATTGTATTAGTTCACAGTATTACCAACAGTGCATCAGTTTATCTATTTTCTCACATCCCCTAGCATGTCATTTTCCTTTTTTGTCATCTTAGCTAATCTTATGGATATGAGGTAGTTTAATTTGCATTTCTCTAATTATTAGTGATTTAAAGCATTTTTACTTACGGCTATTGATAGCTTTCACTTCTTTCTCTGAAAACTGCTTATTCATATTCTTTGACCATTTATCAATTGAAGAATGGATCTTATTATTATTATTATTATTATTGTTGTTTTTTTTTTTTTTTGGTGAGGCAGTTGGGGTTAAGTGACTTGCCCAGGGTCACACAACTACTAAGTGTCAAGTGTCTGAGGCCAAATTTGAACTTAGGTCCTTCTGACTTTGGGGCTGGTTCTCTATTCACTCTGCTACCTAGCTGCCCCAAATGGATCTTATTCTTACAAATTTGGCTTAGTTCCCTACATATTTTAAAAGTGAAACCTTTATCAGAGAAACTTATTGCAAAGATTTTTTCCCCCAGTTTCCTGCTTTTCTTCTAATTTTAGTTGCATTGGTTTTGTTTATGCAAAACCTTTTTAGTTTTATATAGTTAATTACCAGTTTTAACTTTTGGGAACATCTCTATCTTTTGTTTGGTCATGAACTTTCCTTCCCTTATGGTCACCATTAATGTTGTCAGAAGCCCTGTACAGTAGAAGTTCCATCGCCTTTATCAAAAAAGCCAAAAAATTGATACACCTGCATTTTCATTCTGATCTCTAATAACTGATTAAGAACTTCTGAGGGGCTACTCAGAACTTCTTTTGGCTCCTGGACCCAGTTCTCTGGAATTTGGAGGAAAAGATGCTTTAGGGACCTACACTACCCTCTTAACAAATCCTGAATATGTACTCCATCACCTCAGGACCATAGAGATACTTCTGGATCATTGGATACTTACCCTGTCCTATGGCTAGCAAACTCCTACATCTGCTATTCTGTGAAGGTGACCTTGCCTCCTACTTTACTCAGAAAATCATGGTCATCTGTTGTGGGCTCCCTCATCAGCTTCCCATGTCAAAACCTCTCCATCTTTAACTGTCTTAGATTGGAGTATCCGAGGAAGAAGTGGTGTTTATTTTCTCCTTGTTCAGGCCCCCTCTTCTATTTGTGCCTTCAATTCTATCCCTTCCTGTATTCCCCAAAGAGATTAAGTCCTCCTTTTTCCATTCCTACTTCAATGCTGCTTATTACCGCTGGGTCCACTACCTTTTCTCATTTCATTTTGGCCATCATTGCTGCACAGCAGTTTTTTAGAGTGACTCCTTCCTCACAGTGACATTCCAGACTCTTTTCCCTCTTAAACTCCCATGTTTACCCAGCTTCCTACTTTACTCAGAAAATTGAGACCATCCTCATTTTACACTTAAACACTTCTCTATGTCAGTGTTATCAAACTTGAATAGAAATAAGGCTACTAATCTGTACATAAGGATCCATGGAGGCCACATATTGACTTAGGTTTTAAAATGTAAAATTATCTATGCTTTATTGTACTTTTTTATTTTGTTAAATATTTCCCACTTATATTTTATTAATCAGTTTTGGGCAGGCACTAGGGAGTGTTGTAGGATGCATGTTTGACACCTCTGTTCTACGTGATTCCTCATTCTTCTCTTTTCTCATTTGTCTGATGAAATCATTCCTTCATCCTGGCTAACCGTTCTTTTTTTTTATCCTATTTCCTTATATCCCCTCCATCTTCTCTAGACCTTACCTTTTAAATCTTTTTTTCTCTTATCTTTAATCATATATACCAGGTGTGGCACCACTGCTTGTAAACAAACCTCTCATCCTTAAAACAACCTTCACTTGTCTGTTGTCCTAAAGCTTCCTTCCCTCCTTCCCAATGCCAAAGTCTTAGAGCTGTCAGTATTTTCTGCTGCCTCTTCCCTATTACTGGGTCACATCAATTAGTCAATCAGCAAGTTATTTTACTGAGTGCTGTGTGCCAGGCTCTGTTCTAGGTGCCGGTTCTACAAGTAAAAAGAATGAAACAAGAAGTTTTCATTCCAGCAGGGGAGACAATAAATATACATAAAAATTATACAGAGTCAATATATAAGTAATAAACACAAAGTTGTTGAAATACAGGGTAGTTTTGGAGGGAGTATACTAGCAATTGGGATAATCAAAAGACTAATCAGAAAAGTCTTCATGCAGAAGATGGTATCTGAGCTGCATCTTAAAGGAACTGAGAGAATTGATTTGTAGGTAAGGAGGAAAGTGCTTTACAGGCATGGAGGATGGCAAATGTAAAAACATGGAGACCCGAGATAGGGAGTATCATATGTGAGGACCAGAGAGAAAGCCAATTTGACTGGATTGCAGAGTGTGTGTGTGTGTGTGGGGGGGAGTAACATCCAAAGAAGTTAGAAAGATGAGTTTGGCTGAGTTGTTTAGGGTTTTAAAAGCTAAAGAGAGGAATGTATATTTGATCCTAGAGGCAATAGGAAACCACCAGATCGAATAGGGAAATGACATGGTTAGCTCTCTGTTTAAGGAGAATTATTTTGGCAACAATATGTAATGACTGGAGTAATAGGAGACTTGAGGCAGGGAGACCAATTGGAAGCTGTTGGAATCATCTAGGAAAGAGGCAATGAGGGCCTAAACTGAAGTGGGAGCTATTTGAGTGGAGATGAAGGGTTGATGAAAGAGATTGTGAAGGGAGAAATAGTAAGATTGGGCAAATGATAGGATATGTGGAGTGAGTGAGAATGAGGAATCTGGGATAATGTGGAGGTTATAAGACACTGGAAAGATGATGATGCCTTTCTTAGAAATAAGGACATGTGGAAGAGGAGAGGGTTTAGGGGGAAAGATAAAGAATTCAGTTTTAAAAAGCATGCTGAGTTTAAGATGTCTCCTGGACATCCATTTTAAATGTCCAATAAGCAATTGATGATTTGGGGTTGAAGCTCAAGGGAGATACTGGGGTCAGATACATGAATCTGGGAGTCATCTTCATAGAGATGACAGTTAAACAACCAGTGTCATTACCAAGAAGAGAATGGAGAAGAGAACAAGACCCAGTACCAAACTTTAGGGAATGGTCACAGTTAGGAGTGTGATGTAGATGCTGAGACAGCAAAGGAGATAGAGGAGTAGTTAAAATAGGTAGGAGGAAAACTAGGAGAGAATGGTGTCATAAAATCCCAGTGAGGAGACAGTATTAAGGGAGAGTGGGTCAAATATAGTAGTTAGGTCAAAAAGTGTTAGGACTGAGAAAAGACCGTCATGTTTGGAACTTAAGACAGCTTGGTAACTTTGGAGTTTTATTTGATTGATGAAGTCAGAAGCCAGATTACAAAGTGTTGAGGAGTGAGAGGAGAGGAAGTGGTAGCACCTAAAATAGATAGATGTGTTTCTTCCGTAGTTTGGCTGAGAATGAGGGGAGAGATAAAGGACAGTACCTTTAGGGGATTGAAAGATTGAATGAAAGTGGTTTTTTTTCTTTGCTTGTTTTTTGTTTGTTTATGCATTTTAGGATAGAGAAGACTTGGTCATGTTTCAAAGCAATAGGGAAGGAACCAGTTAATAGGGAGATCTTTCTGAAACTTTGACGCTGTTGACTACTTCAGTCAATTAAATACAGCAAACATTTATTAAAAATCTGCTATATGCAAGACAGAGGGAACAGCCAGGTATAGTGGATAAAGGGCTAGTATTTAAATTAGGAAGACCTGAATTCAAGCCCAGCCTCTTGACACCTGCTAGCTCTTTGACCATGAGCAAGTCACTTAGCTTCCTAATGTTGAAGGCAATTCGGACTGTGAGTTAGAGAGACCAATAACTGTAGATGAGTTGCTGGTGCCCATTGGTGGAAGGTTTCTATACTGGGAGTCCTCAGTGTGGATGGAATGAGAAGTCTGGACATCCTTATATTGCCTTCCCTGTTCCATTCCCTCTCTTCCCCAACCCCTAAATCAAACCAGACAAAAACCCAGACACATGAAAATCACTGTGGTAGGCTTCAGGGGCACAAAGACAGAAATTTAAAAGTCACTGCTCTCAAAAGAACCTACATTATATAGGGAGATAGAACATGTACACAGATAAATAAATATAAAATAATTTGAGGAGGATGAGAACACTGTCAAGACCAGAAAAGTTTCCTGTAGATCTGCAAAGATCCATAGGAGCTAGAGATTGAGCCTTGAAATAAGTGAGGGATGCCCAGAGGCACAAGGGAGGAGGAAAAGCATTCTTGACATAGGAGGACAGCCTGTGCATAGGGATGGGAGTTGCAGAATTATGAGTTCTGGGAACAGTTGGTAGGCCAGTTTGAATGGAATGTAGACTATGTGGAGGGGAATAATATGAACAATCTTGAAAGGTAGGTTGAAACCAGATTGTACGAGACTTTAAATGTCAAGCTGAGGAGTTTGTGTTTCATTCTAGAGGCAGTAGGGAGCCATTGAAGATTTTTTGGGCAGAGGAGAGAGACATGGTCAGACTTGTGCTTTAGGAAGATTGTTTTGGCAGCTGTGTGGATGGAGAGGGGAGAGACTGGAAGCAGGGATACCAATTAGGAAGCTATTGCAGTAGTCCAGGTAAGAGATGATGAGGCGAAACTAAGGTGGTGATTGTGTGAAGATAAAGGAATAGATGCAAGAGATATTGTGGAGGTAGAATCAATACAACTTAACACCTGTTTGGATATGGTGGAGAAAGAATGAGACGAGGAGATAAGAGAGAGGGAGGGAAGGAGACAGGAGCAAGAAAGAAGGAATGAGAAAGGGGAGAGAGAATGAATTAAGAATGATCCTAAGTTACACATTTGGATGACTAGAAGGATGAAAGAAGAAGAGAAGTGCGGTTAAGAGAAATAGGAAAGTTTGGAGGTGAGCCAGGTTTAGGGGAAAGGATAATAATGAGTTCCATTTTGGACATGTTGTTTGTAATACCAGCATTCCATCTAGGTGATGATGTCTAGCAGGAAGTAGGTGATTTCAGGGTGGATGTTAGGCTTGGATATATACATTTGGAATCTCTAGGAGGAAAGGTTGATGGACAATGTCAGAACAGTCAGTTAGGTCAAGTATAAGTACTGAGAAAAAGACATTGGTAACTTTGGAGAGAGAGAGAGTGGTTTCTGAGGTGGTAAGGTTGGAAGTCAGATTGAAAGAGGTTGAGAATTGAGTGGGAAGTGAGCAAAATGGAGGGCAAGACTTTCTTTGCTAGGAGTTTGGCTGCCTTAAAGAGGACTACTGGATAATAGCTTCAGGTAATGGCAAGGTCATGGAAGTTTTTAAGTATGGCAGGAGACATAGGTATGTTGGTCAGTAGGGAAGAAGGGACCAAACAAACATAGAAGCAGGAAGGAGGTAGCAAAGGAGAGAAGGAAAAGGATGACCAAAGGGGTAAAGTTATAGAAAAGAGGAGGAAATGGAATCAAAAGCAGAAATGGAAGGGTTGCTTTTGGTGGAGATTGAGGAGTAGAGAACAGTGAAAGGAATCTCAGAATCCTGAATCCTGAATGTAACCCAGTTATGGGTAATGGTGAGACACAGGCTCTGTCCTTGTGGATCACTGAGTTAGGCTGAAGAGGAAAGCCATGGGAGTTGAGGAGCTTGATGAACCAGGAGGCCAGGATGTTCAATGTAGTGTGGTGTAGTAGAAAGAATGCTGAACTTAAAGTCAGGGAGATCTGTTATCATCTAGCCTCTGAACAAATTTGCTGTGTGGTCATAGGCAAGTCCCTTAACCTCTTAGAGCTTCAGCTTCCTCACCTGGAAAAAGGGAAAACAATAGCACCTATCTCTCACAAAGTTGCTGTAAGGATCAAATGAGATGATGTATGTAAAATGTTTTCAAACTCTAAAACTTTCTATAAATGTTAGCTAGGTGGCACAGTGGATAGAGCACCAGCCTGCAGCTAGGAAGACCTGAGTTCATATCCGGCCTCAGACATTTATCTGTGTGACCCTGGGCAAGTCACTTAACCCTGTTTGCCTCAGTTTCCTCTTATGTAAAATGGGCTGGAGAAGGAAATGGCAAACCACTTCAGTATGTTTGGCAAGAAAACCCAAAATGGGGTCATGAAAAGTCAGACGAGACTAAAACAACTGGACAACAACAGCAAGCAAGTTCTTGTTATTTGAAAAGACAACATCAATGTGTATATTGAAGTACCCAGGTCTGAGAGCGGAGTTATGTAGAGGATAGCTTTGAGCCCGATGATTAACTCCTTGAGAGCTACTAGATAGATTTCCCTCCTTTGACTTATGTGATACTCCATATTCTTTACTAGTTCTCCTCCTGATTGTTCTTTCTCAGTCTTTTTGAAGAGGAGAATAGAAGGGAATAAGCAATTTATTAAGCACCTGTTATATGCCAGGCATTGTGTTAAAAGCCTTACAGATACCTCAATCTTCCTAACAATCCTGGAAGGTAGATACTATTATTATTTCCTTTTTACAGTTGAGGAAACTGATGCATAAAGGAGTTAAAGTGACTTGCCTAGGGTAACACAGCTGGTAAATGTCTGAGGTTGTATTTGAATTCAGATCTTCCTGACTCCAAGCCCAACTAGCTGATCTGTTTTGGTGGATTATCATCCTGTCCCATCTTTTCCCACCGCTTAAATACGGTTATCTCTTCAGGCTCTGATTTAGACCCTTTATCCTTTTCTTTATACATTCTTTTTTGATGAGGTCATTTGTTCCCAGAATTTTACTTTTCTCTTCACAGATAATTCCCAGATTCATATACTCAGATCTAATCTTGTTCCTGTTTATCAGTTGCACAGTTCCAGCTACATGTCACCTACCTCAAATTCAGCATGCCCTAAATTAAACAGCATCTTCTCCTTTATAGCTTCATTTTTTCTGAACTTCCCTGTTTTTGAGGCAGACACCCATTCTCTAGTTTCTTAGGGTTGTAACTAACGTTGGAGTCATTCTTATCTCTTCCTTATAGCTCATATTCAGTCATTTGCTAAGTCTTTTTAATTCTGCCTAAACAATGTCTCGCACATCTCTTCTCCTGTCTATTTACAGAGCCCATACCCATCAGACCAGCATCACCTTTTGTGTGGGCTTCTGTAAAGGCCTCATAACTGGTTTTCCTTTTTTCATTCACTCTCTTTTCCATCCTCTATGTAGAAGTAAAACTGTTTTTTTTATTGGCACATCTCTAGTCATCTCACTGACTGTTCCATTGCAGGACAGAGTATCTAAGAGGAAGGGTTGATGGACAATGTCAAAAGCTTCAGTTAGGTCAAGAAGTATAAGTACTGAGAAAAGGACATTGGAAAAAAACAAACAAAACAAAAAAAAGAAAGAAAAGGACATTGATCCAGTCAAAAATCCAAAAAGTTGCCACTTGTACTCTTAAATAAACAAGCTCCTAAGGTCAGTTATTTCCTTGATTCCCTTGTTTTATTTGTTAATAAGTATGAATATATAGTGAATTTTAATGATATTGAAATTTATATTGATCATAAATTTCTGAACATTTTTTCAATAAGTCTGTCTTGTATCTTAGAGTTCCTGGTCATCTTTTTAAGAACTATTCTAAGAATTGTAGTCAGCTCTGACTCCAATAGGAAAAACAAGTTAAAATAAAATACTACACCATGAACATGATCCCAGATGGGACTGTTATAGGAATAGTTGTGATTAAATATGTAATTGTGGGACCTTAGAGGTTATCTAGTCTGACTGATAACTGTAGCAGGAACGCCTGTAACATCCCTAACCAGTAGTTAGTCATATAGCCACTGTTGTTATTGTTTTTTAAGTCTTTTATCATAAACTTAGAATCATCAATAAAAACAAACATTTTAGTATACAAAGAACAAAAAGTTGATGTATATGAATCCATGAATTTCTGTCAGGTACATGCTAATAGGACCTTTTTCTGTTGCACTCTTAACATCTGTTAGCTGTCACTGAGACTTAGCTTCACTCTAAAGACTTTACATCTTCAGCTTTCATTTTCCGTCACTAATTTACTGCCCTCCAACTCCTGCTTGTTGAAATACTCCATCATCATCATCTTTCCCAGACCTTTACCTCCTTTACTCAGTAACTTTTCCTATTTTGAAATCCACACAGTTAACATTTTCCTCTCAAAACAAAATTGTGATAGCTATGGTATATCAATTCCCAGGTCTTTCTCTTTCTTTTCTCAAGGAGTTCAGCTTCTATCTCATCATTTTCCTCTCTTCTTTTACTACAGACCCTAATATCAGTGCAGATGTGCCCTCAATCTTGCTATCTTCTCATTCCTGCAGCCTCCTTAAATTTTATATAAGCTACTATTCACTTCACTTCAGTCATACATAGGGGTGATCACTCACTAGATCTTGCTATTTCCTCCAAGTGTTCACTTACCTAATTAAGAACTCAGACATTCCTTTATCTGACCATATCCTTCTGTCATTCTGTCTGTCTCTCCCTATGCTTCAACCCTCTCATACCTTTTCTTTACCCTCATTGAGATCTGTTTCCTTCACTTCTCAGTACTTTGTCTGTGATCAAAGGAAATATTATCTGTAAAACACATAGCACAATGCTTGGAACATAGTAGGAACTTAATAAAAGCTTGTTTTTCCCCTCCTCTTTACTTTCTTAAGCCGTTACCCCTTCTCTGCTTTCATTTTCCTCCCTCTCCAACTTTAATAGAAATAGTAGCCTTTTCAGTTCTACACTGTCCTCTCTTCTTGAATCCCTTGTCTCTTTGTCCTGCTGCCACTGTTCTGTTATCAAAACTCAGCCCTGGATTGTTCCCATCATCTGAATTAAGCTGGAGGAAGTCCCATGACCAGCTTGGGTACATCATAGATTTCATTAGGCCTGCACTGCAGCAGGGCCGTACTTTCATTTCTTCCTAACTGATTCCCTGTCTTATTTCCCACAGAAGCTATTCCAGACTTTTTCTTCTCTTCTCAGCTGGGAATTTTACCTCTTATTTTACTGAAAAGATTTAGATCATTTGATGTGAAATACCCTTTCTCTCATTCTCTTCATCTCAAAACTCCTTGACATTATTTCCTACTTTCTCCCTGTTTCCCTCGGTATATGAAAAAAGCTCTCTTTTTAAAAGGCACTTTGTTCTCCTTGACATCCATCTTCTCTATATGTTTACTTGCTCATCTCTTCCTGTCTTCTCTGTCAGATTACATCCTTAACCATTCTTTTCTTAATCTTCAACCTTCCTTTATCAACTGGTTCCTTTTCGGATACCTTTAAACATGCCCAAATTTCCCCCATCTTTTGGGGAAAAAATCACCAAACCATATCTTTAAACATGCCCAAATTTCCCCCATCTTTTGGGAAAAAAATCACCAAAACCATATCTTCCCTCAAATTATCATCCTGCATCTTTTCCTCCCTTTCTCAGTCAAACTCCTTGAAAAAGTTGCTTACCATTGCTAACTCTACTTCCTCTTTCTCTCACTCAAAATGTATTTTATGAAGAGTGTAAGTCACAGAATATAAGTCAGGTTGACTTAACCTGTTCCAAAAAAGGCTTATTAAAAGGTTGGCAGGCGAGTAGCAGGGAGGAAAGTGTTGGCTGGGGAAGGACAAATCTCTTCAGGGGAGTTTCTTTACCCAACTCCCAGGGTACTCTGAGGTGATGTGGGTGATGGTACTTGCCATGTTGAGCTCATGGGTATTTTATTATAATGTCAAGATGACGGAGTATACCACGTTGCACTGCTCAGTTTACAAAAGGCAGGTAGCTAGCATGCTGGATAGAGTGTAGTGCCTGCAAACCTGAGTTCAAATATGATCTCTGAGACTTATTAGCTCTGTGACTCTAGACAAGTTACTTAACCTCTGTTTGCTTCGATTTCCTCAACTGTAAAACAGGAATAATAAGAGCACCCACCTCTCAGGGTTGTCAAGAGCATCACATGAGATAATCATTATGAAATAAATAATAGCACAGTGTCTAGCACATAGTAGAGCTATGTAAATGCTTATTCCCTCCCTCTCTTCCCTATTTTCCTTATGTACTTTTTAAAAAAGAAGGTTCAGAGAAGGAATTTTGAAATAGGAGAGAATAGAGAGGAATTGAGAGCCCAAAGAACATCTTAATTTTTTTCTTTTTTCTCACACTTTCTGTTGAGTCTTCCTTAGTAATTCTCACTGCAGCTACTTAGTTTTTAATAGCCTTCTAAATTACTTTCTTGCCTCTATCCTTTGCCCTAATAATATTCTTTATACATTGCTGTTATTAAGACACCTCCTATTCATAAACCCTATTTGATTCCCCATTGCATATGTGATAAGTTATAAACTTGTCTTGGTATCCGAGACCTTGCACAGCCTTGATCCAGTCTCCTTTCGTGTATTTCAAGCCATATTCTTTTGTGTAACTCTACATTCCAGCCCAAATGTACTACTATTTTTTGTCTCCATTTTGTATCTTTTTCATTCTCATTCTCTTACCTTGTCTTGTACTGTTCCTCATACCTAGAATGGGCTCTTCATTTGTCTTTTAAAATCTTTCTCTTTTCCTGGCCCCCATTCAAATACCAGTTTATTTATATTTCTGCTTTCTACTTTTACTTATAAATTAATTATTTGCATAAATGTCATGTTCCCTCTCATTAGATTGTAAACTCCCTATCAGGGTCTGTATCATATCTATCTTTGTTTCCTTCTTTCCTAGCACAGTACTTTGCACATAATAGGCACCTAAAGTACTTTAAAAAATACCTGTTGAATAATTTGAACTGACCCAGTTAATTTTTTTGTAGATTACATTGGGATTATGTTGTTCTGATCTCAGTTAAGCTTGTTACCATAACTTGGTAAATCCTATTCCTTCTGCAGTCATAGTTCAGTGTGTCCTCTTTAGTCTTTCTTGGGGGAAGCATTGAGATTTTAACAGTTCATAGTTGGATTATTCTTTGAGTAAAGGAGAAGTATTCAAAACATCTTTCTCCATGGCACTATCCTTAGGAATTTTGTGTTAATAGAGGCAACAGAGTTGAATGCTTGATTTAAATTTTATGTTTTCATTTAAAAATAATATTTTTCACAATCGCATATAAAAGCAATTTTTGCATTAATTTAAAAAATTTTTGAATTTCAAATTTTTTCCCTCTCTCCTTTTCTCCCCCCTCCCTGAGACAGTAATCAATTTGATATAGGTTACACATGTGCAGTCATGCAAACCATATTTCCATATTAATCATGTTGTGAAAGAAAACAGAGAAAAAAACATGAAAAAATAAAGTGAAAATTATCATGCTTTAATCTGCATTCAGACTCCATCAGTTCTTTCTGTGGAGGTGGATAGCGTTTTCCATCGAGGGTCCTTTGGAATTGTCTTGAATCGTATTGCTGAGAATAGCTAAGTCATTCATAGTTGATCATCTTAATGATATTTATACTTTTATTTTTAAAGGTAATCTTTAATCACATATTAATATTTTGTGTTGAAATTTATTTTTCTACTTTAAGGACTGTTTAAAAAAAAACGTTCATTTAACCCTTTGATTGATTCCCTCTTTCCCTTTCAATTTCAGAATTCCATAAGACACAACCTGTCTCTGAACAAGTGTTTTCTTAAAGTACCTCGATCCAAGGATGACCCTGGAAAGGTAGGAGATTCCTTTTATTGATTTAAGTAGGTTGGGTCCTTAAGTTATGTTTTTAATGCTTACCCAATACAAGTGAAATACATAATAACAGAAAGGTTAAGAAAGTCATGGAAGAAGTGAAAAAGATTATGTAATCTAAATGTCAGCAACCTTGCAAAAATACCCATGGGGCAAAAAAGCAAAATTAAAGGCAAAGAAACCGTTTGGGAAAGGAATATTGTGGTAAATATAGCTGATAAAAATCTAACATCCAAAATTTATAAGGGATATTATACATGCCTATATTTGTAGTACGAACTTCCCAATGGAGGAATGGTCCAAAGTTATAAATTGGAAGTTTTTAAAAGAAGAATTAGAAATTTTTAATGGGCACTTGGTGGGACTATTGAGCAGAATTACTAGAAGTCAGAGCTATACCTCACAGACCATCTTCCTTTAATGTGTAAAAGAAGGCCCTAAGAGGCTGAAGGAAGACTCTTTTCTGAAGGGCATAGGGAGTGGCACTTTGCAGAAGAGGAGTGATCCAATATGGTGACTGGCCCTTGTACTAATAAAAGTTGGTTTTTCTGTCTTCTTTTGTTGACCTGAGAGATAATCTGTTTTGTTAATGTCCTTATAAAATAGAATTTGGTTATATTTTTTTCTATGTCAAACACTAAAAATTCCTTATTGGGAAATAGCTAAAATTCACAGCATAAACAGCTTCTACTATATTTGTATTCTGTATAGTTCTATTCCCTCTTTTTGATTCTACCTTTCTTTCTCTGCCCTGCATTCTTTTGAGTTTTATTTTGGGTAAAAGAAGATTTTCTTTAAACTATAATGTGAATAGTATTATTTGAACTTGGAATCTGAGGTCACTGTTCCAAACATTCCCTAATGGCTATAGGATCAAATATATTTTTTCCCACATTTAAAACCTTTCCCATCTGCCTCAACCTCATCCAGCTTTGTTGCCCTTCCAGCATTCTATTCTCAGCCAAGCAGCCTTCTATCTGTTTCTCACATAGGCTCTCCATTTCTTATCATCAAACACTTTTGCACTGACACCCGTCCCCCTCATACCCACACACAGTGGTCTTCTTCACAAATTGCCTTATGTTGACTTTGTGTATAGTTTGATAACTGTTACATTTGTACAAGCTGGACTAGATGCTAAAAGTGAGACCCAACTCTGAGCTTGATGTTTGAGCCAGACAACTACTGCTTGCTTCTGAATTTCCTTCTTTCTTTGTGTACTGCATGGGGTCTTCCTACCCAGGAATGTCACCACTGCCACCATTAGGCACAGGTCTCCTTCTTATTCCACCCAGGATCTGTGACTCAGAATTGGGTAGTGGATGACAGAGCTGTCAGTTCACACCTGCAGCCCATCACAGTGCCTTGGTAAGGGTCTAGTGGTACTTCATTATGAGTCTGGGAACCTCCTCTTGCCCTATGCATGGCCTATGCATGGTCTTTTCATGGTCTTTTCCTGGGCATTTGAGTATTCCTTTTGTGGTGTGCTTCTGGCAGACACTGTCTGCAGTGCCCGAACACCTCCTTTGTCTGTCTCCCTATGCCAACCTGGACTGGACAAAGGATTAGTGGATCTTTTCTAAATTTCCCACCAGGATTCAGTCTGGTGCATTTTCTAGATCTTTTTGGAGGAGTTTGTGGATGGGGAGCTTGCCACATTGCTTTTTCCTGCTTTGCCATTTTGGCCCCCTCATCCCCACCCCACCATATAGCATTTAAATAGGTAAGTTTACACATACTAGTTAGAGGAGGGCAAGAGCACTAACAAATTGCAGGATTCGAGAAAGGCTTCTTATAGGAGGTGCCCTCTGAGCTTAGTCTTGAAGGAGATGGGAGGTCAGGAAAACATTCATTCCAGGTGGGGGAGAAAACAGAGGAAAAGGAGATGGAATGCTCAGTTTTAGGAATAGCAAGTAGGCTGATTTGTCTGGAACGTGAGAGTGTATGAAGGGAAATAATGTGAAATAAGCCCAGAAATGTAGACTGGAGCCAGATTGTGAAATTTAAATGCCAAGCTGAGGAGTTTAAGTATTATTCTAGAGATAATAAGGAACCAGTGAAGGTTCTTTAAAGACTAAATGCAGCCTAACTTAAACAAATGCAGATTAGCTTATACAGAATTTTAGCATATTGTATTTGAAACCCAGTTATAATGTAGTGGCGTTTATTTACAGGAGTGATACTACTGATTGACCATCAGTTGACTTGTTTTTCTGTTACTGGTGAATACAGTATCTTGCCTAGTCTCACATGTGATCAGTAAGTATGCATTGATGTGATGTTAGGCTAGCGTTGGTAGCTGTGCACCTCAGTCAGTCAGTCAGTAAACATTTATTAAGTGCCTGTTATGTGCCAGGCACTAAGTGCTGGGGATTCCAAAAAACAAACAAAATCCAAATAGTCTCTACCCTGAAGGAGCTTACAATCTAATGGGGGAAGACTATATACAAAAGGAAGCTGAAAAGAAGGGGTGAGGAGGTGGCATGGGAAGGTATCCAATGTGGGGGTATGGTGGAAAAGTGTGAGAAATCCCAGAGCAGTGCTGCCAGGTGAGAAGTGAGGAGAAGTTCTGAGCTGAGCTCCCTCCTTAAATGGTTGTCAAGTTCATGGCTCCACCTTCCAGTCATGGGACTCAGGGTGGCGATGACATAGAACCCCAAGGCTGATAGGATCTTGCAGGGTGAGGGGGTTTTCCCAATAATCAACTTCCTGGGCCCTGTTGAAGAAGTTAGAGAAGTCCCAAAGTAGTACAACCAGATGCTTTAGGGACAAAAGGAAACTATTGGCCTGTATGGAGTCAATCTCATGATCTTGTTTCATTAATGCTGTGCTCTGATTAGTTGAGTTAACCAGCCTTTTCAGTAAACATTTGTTAAAATATCTACCTTCAAGTTTCAGGTAAAATCTCACATTTTGGACTTGAAGGTCTACATTAATGCTAATGCCTTTCTTCTGAGATTACCTCCAATTTGTCATGTATATAATTTGAGTGTACACCAAGTTGTTTGTAGCTTAGATTGTGATCTCCTTGATGTAAGGGACAGTTTTTTGCCCTTTTTTGTATTCCCAGTGCTTAGCATAGTGTGTGGCACATAGTTAAATGCTTAATAAATGATTGTTGTTGACTTGACCTTGTGGAAGGCACATTTAGTTATGAGCCAAGCACCGTTTATCTCTACCAATTGCTCATTCCCCTTTGTTCCACACCTGCAGATCCTTCAAATCTACTCTGGCCTACCATTTTATTTTAACAGTAATTTTTGCAGCTATCAAATTGAAGGTTCCCTTATTTGCTTCTGATTACTTTTGCCTCCACCACCAAACAAAGGGAATTTAACCATTTTTTTTTCTTTTTTAAAGGCTCTAATCCCAAAGAAGCATCCATATGTCATGGTCCTTTTCTATAGTATTTTTCTGTAGTCATCATAAGTGTGAGGAATTTTAGAGAAGTACATTCTACCATACTGTGCAAATTACTTGTGAAATGGCAAAATTACCCATTTGTTTTACTCCTACAGTAAATCTTCTAACTTTTTACATCTTTGAAACTATTTTAAAACATGTAATATATTGCTTTTGCAGCAATCACTTATTTTACATGTTTAGCATTGAGTTCATGAATTTTTGACACGTTCTTTAATTCTTCATCATGAAACTACACTTTTTAGCACATTGCATATTAAGCATATTTTTGGTGAATAGTATGGCTTTCCAGTATAGCCTTGATTATAATTCATTATTTTCATTGGCTTTAATTTAGGCACATTTCCAGACCACTAAATCATGTTTATTTCCATATGCTGGATAAATTTCTTAACCTTTCATGACATGTGGCATGGTGAAGGACTGTTGTGAATTTCCATTTAGGAATTTTTTTAGTTTTTGAACAGTTCTTTTCAGCACATTAATATTATTATCAGAGATCATTCTTCCTTCAATGGGAACAATATTTCCAGGCTCATTGGAAGCAAAAAAATTTCTATAATTTTTGTTTGGAGAGAAGGATAAAATTTCCCACATCTAGGTGTGACCTAGACTTCTTCTGACAACAGCTTTGATATATAAATTTGAATGAAAAAATGAATCTCACCAATTAATAGTACCCTTTCTCAATCATCAGTTACTCCAACTACTTTTTTTTTTTTAAGGCAGTTGGGGTTAAGTGACTTGCCCAGGGTCACACAGCGAGTAAATGTCAAGTGTTTGGTCTGAGTCCGGATTTGAACTCAGGTACTCCTGACTTCAGGGCCGGTGCTCTATCCACTAGCTGCCCCTCCAACTGCTTTTTATATTGTCTTGTCCATAAAAAGTGTTTTTCTCCCTTTCATGACAGATAATTGCTGGAGTTTTTTTTTCTTCTTTTTAATTTGTCATCTTGCTGTTCTTCCTTCTTAAAGAAGCCTATGCTACATTGTAGAGGAATTGATTATAACTGTTGCTATTCTCCTCTGTAGATCTTTGCTTGTTTCTTGAGCAATAGTTTTTCAGTTCCTGTGTTTTTGTTGTTACTTGTTTTCAACTGCACTTTATTTTGTTCATTGGTATGACTGATCTTATTGCATTGTAGGATTGGATGATCCTTGAATTACTGGATTTCCCTAACTGCTATCTCTAACAGTCATTGAAGTGTGTTCTTTTAAGAGTTTCAACTTTTGCATGTTTCTTTGATGTAATATCCATTCTTTAAAACCACAGAATTCAAAGCATAACAGGAGAACAATCAAAACCAAAACCATTGATGCAACTGACAGAACTAACTAAAATAGCAAAACCAGCTCAGTCTGGTTTCATTTGTTCAAGATCAGATGTTGTGAGTCAGTCTACTGTCACTGAATCACACATGCATGACCATTGCTGTCACAAAGTGAAAGCATATACAAATATTATATGTTCCCGGTAATTGTCATTCATTGTCTATGTAGGAAGCCAGTTTCTAGGTACAGTATTCAGCTTAGTTAAGTAGCACTACTTGATACAGTTTAGTTTAGATTTGTTTTCTTTCAAGCTAGCCAGCTTTCTCAGTTTTGGGAGAATGCAACATCTTGTTTAGTAAACACCTAAGTACAGGCCTTAGTTCTGTGTTGAAACTGTTTCATAACTACGTACCAGTTGGCTCCCTTGCTTTCTTTCACACTTGGAAAGCCTTCAGATCTACTCTGGTCTACCGTTTTATTATGGCAGTAATTTTTGCAATATTGCTAATTTCTCTCATGTTACAGAGCATCTGTCTTAATCTTTAGCATTGTGCGTAAATTTCTTAAACTTTTATTTTTCTGATTTAAAGAAATAAAACTTTTTCTTCCTAGCATTTGTGTTTTCCCTCTTTGTTTCCTAGAAAATCTGTCCTCAGTTTAATTTTTCAGACCACCATTTATCATTTCTTGTAGGACATTTTGTATTATTGTCTTTGGTCTTAGTAGTTCTCATTTCAGTGACTTGGAACCTATTAGGCAAAAGAGTTGTGTTGTAAATGTCTACATCTACGTATTTAAATCTTGAGCATGCAGTGCTTATCTGCTGGTTTTTGTAAATATTGCTCAGGCTGTCAGCCTAATTCCCAAAGGCTCATTCTACTGGTGAAATTTGATTGGTATAGGATATACAAAATACTTCATAACACTAGGGAGTATTACATTTGTGAAAATTTAAAATATTCTTTTGTTGGTGGTATTTTCAATGTTTTAAAAAATCATTTGGAGCATCCAAGCTGTAATATTCAGTTGTTCAATGGTCACCTTAGTCTTATTGTAAATTCAGTCATTTGTTCATGTGGTACTTGTATCTTTGTATACCAAAAATGATATTCCCTAATATCATTAGTTTCCTTGAAATAGGAAGACATTGTATGGGGGGGGGGGATAAATTTATGTAGCAGAATACAAAATCTGTTTATCTAAATTAATTTTTACTTAATTTTGGGTATAATTTATATTCCTATTTTTTCTTAGTCTTATTTTTGGTTTACTTCAGTAAGAATCTATGATTTCATTGCACTTAATAATTTTGAATACCACTCTTGACCCTCATTTTCCTTAGTTTTATTTTACATAAATGTTCATCAGTGTAGGTTATTTACTTTCTCTGGACCTTGGTTTCCTCATCTGTAAAAATAAAAGAGTTATACTAAATGTATAAGGTCCCTTCCAACCATAATTTTTATGATTTTATGCATTGAGTAAACAATTTATATGTGACACCTGTGATAAAAATTATCTGTGAGTCTACTGATTAGGTACTGCTGCCAATATTTAACATGCAGAGATCGTTATCTGCAGATTTGATTTATGCTCTGACTTACAAGCTCATTTTTCTAGAAAGTCAAAGAGCTTAGAATGTGAGCTTCAGCAGTCTTATATGGAATGTGAATATATAAACAGTATAGAAAAGTGGAATTTTACTTTTTCAGAATGGGAAGATAAGAGTATACATGTCTGAGAACAAGTAACAGAAGGGGAAGATTCGGTTATCTGCCATTTGGTCAAAGCAGGAGCTATGGCTTATTTCCCAGCTTTGATTTTGCAGATGTTGTGACCTTCGGGGGGGCGGGGGGACAATGTCTGGAAGCTCAAAATAGAGACTTGGGGCAGTGTCCTCTTCTTACAGTGATGGCAAGAAGTCTTGAGCCAGAGTTTCCTTTCCATTACAGTCTCCCATCACAGTGACAGCAGTGACAGCCAGAAATTCTCTTGCCGCACACCTAATATGTTGCTCAGTTGATAGTAGGTACCATTATATTAGTGATGATTGAGTTTTTCAGAGAGGTGAGCATGCTTAAGGTGGGGGAGATGAGGGGAGGAATTGGCTGGTCTATAGAGTGACAGATTATACATTGACAGTTCCACTTAGTCAAAGCCTTTTGGCAAGAAATTGCCTCCAGCTGTTTTAACTCTTGTTGGAGTGGTTGGTATCCCATATGACTTAGTTATTTTAGACTCACCTTCTAAGTTAGCCCTCCAGGCATGTAATAATTGGTTATTTGGTTGCCATTTCTTCCCATCTTTTAGCATCTATACTGTACTGCTGTATTTACATTCACAATACTCCAGTACTTGGGGCAGCTAAGTGGCGCAGTGGATAGAGCTCCAGCCCTGAAGTCAGGAGGGGCTGAATTCAAATCAAATTGAGCCTCAGACCAAACACTTGACACACTTACTATCTGTGTGACCCTGGGCAAGTCACTTAACCCCAATTGTCTAAAACAAACAAAAAAAAATCCAACAATACTGCAGTACCCTACTCGTCAGTGTGGGTGGGAGGTAGCTACTTTAATGAGAAACAATATAGTATGGTAGAAAGAGCACTAGACCTTTGATCAGCTTATGATCAAGGAGACTGAGGTTCAATACTGTATGCATTTCAACTGGCATTTACCAAATACCTGCATTGTGAAAAGTACTGGTGATCCAAGGCCCCTTCCATCCCCCTCAAAACAAACAAAAAAGCACCTACCTTCTAGGAGCTTACATTCTACTGGGGTAATAGAACAGATAAACAAGTAAGTACAAGATAATTTGAGGAGGGAGAGAATATTAACAGCCAGGGGAATACTAGGAGATGCAAATACAGGGTGTATGTGCCCATGTATAACTATTTACTTGTTTCTGCATCTGTAAAATGGGAATGACATTTGTATATTTGTAAAATCTACTTAATAGAGTTCTTATGGGAAAAGTACTTAATCTTACAGTTATATAAGCTTGAGTTAATATTAGTAGATTATTATGTGATTTTAATCTAAGCAATTGCTATATCACATTAGGCCTGTTTATGTTCACAACAAGATATTTAATGATGGCTATAGGAAAATGACTGCTTAATTTGTCACTAGCACTGCAGTTTTCTCACTGTAGTCTACTCTGTTAATTGTACTTCAGAGAATAGCAGTGGTGTGAATAATACAAAAATCATTTCTGTTTGATGTTGGAATATTTTCTGTCCTACACTGGCATCAGAATACCTCCCAGTTATGTTTATTGGAGCTGTTGGGTTTTCTCTGTATACATTGTTATGGGAGGAGAATTGGTTGTTGCTGCTTAGAACTTTGCTAAATGTTGCCAGTTATTACATGAAGTCTTATTGTCTGTGGTGCTCTTCTGGACCTTAAGTTTTGTTGCTGACTTTTTTGTGTCTATGCCATATTTGAGGATAGAGGCCAAATTTCTTGTTTCTTTTTATCATTTGAGCCTCTAAAGCCCCAGCACATTGTCTTGTCCATTAGGAGAGGCTCAGCAAATGTGTGTTGAATGAATGAATCTGTGTTTGATGGTGATTAAATGATCTTATCAGTCTCTTTATTTTAGTGTTACACATGTGCCCTTGCTGTTTCCCCAGGACTAGTTCTTGGGTATAGGGATCTGTGCCTCAGTCTTTTTAAGGTATTTGTCTCAAGACCAGAGCTATCAATTGAGGCCTGAGCTAGATTAAAAGTAATTGGGAAATGTTTAACAAAATAAATAAAAGCACAGTATGATACAATACAGATAATGTTTCTATTTCAATTTGATACTAGTAGGCAAGACTTAATGTAGCAAGTGATAGTCCTATCTCCTTATCTCTGTACCTTTGTACTGGCTGTTCCCTATACCTGGAATGCTTTCCCTTTGAATCTCAAACTCTTAGAATCCCGGGGGGGGGGGGGGGGGGGGGGAGAAAAGGAAAAGTATAAGAGAATAGGATAAAAGGAAACATACAATTAGCAGTCATAGCTGTGAATGGGAATGGGCTGACCCTACAAGAGGATAGCAGAATGCATTAGAAACCAGGAAACAAAACCTTTGAAACAAAAAGATTTACATAGTTAAGATGAGGGGCTGGAGCAGAATTTATTATGCTTGAGCTAAAGTTAAAAAAAAAAAAAAGCAGGGGTAGTAATCATGATCTCAGACCAAAAAAAAGGCAAAAATAGATCGATAAACAGGGAAACTACATTTTGCCAAATGGCAATGTAGACAATGAAGTTATCATCAATACTAAACATGTATGCACCAAATCACATAGCATTTAAGTTTTTAAAGGAAAAGTTAAATGAGTTACAGATAGAAAGAGAAAGTAAAACTGGAATGGTGGGAGGACTTTATCTCTCTGAGTCAAATCAAATTTTAAAAAAATAAAAAAGAAACAAAGGACCTGAGTAGAATTTTGGAAACATGAGATGTGCTGGACCTCTGGAGAATTTTGAATGGGAATGGAAAGTATATCTTATTTCTCAGCTGTGCATGGCACCTTCACAAAAATTGATCATGCATTAGGGCATAAAACCCTCAAAAACAAGTGCAGAAAATTAAAAAAAAAATGTTAAATGCATCCTTTACCAATCATAAGGCAATAAAATTACATTAAATAAAAGATTTTTGAAGCTAAGATTAAAAATTAATTGGAAACTTAATCTTCAAGAATGGGTGAGTCAAAGAACAAATCATAGAAATAATCAGTAATTTCATTAAAGATAGTGAGAACAATGAAAAAACATACCAAAATTTTTGAGATGTAGCCAAAGCAATAATCAGGGGAAATTTTATATCTCTAAACTCTTTCATCAACTTGAAACTAAAAAAAGAACCTTAAATACCAGTCAATTTTAAAAACCCCAAGTAAACACCAAAATATAAATCCTGAAAATAAGAGAAATTAACAAGATTGAAAGTTTTAAAAAATCCATTGAATTAATAAATAAGACTAACAGCTAGTTTTTAATGAAAAAAGTAAAATAGATAAGCCATTAATTTGCTTTAGAAAAAAGAAAAAAGCAGATTACTGGTATCAAACATGAAAAAGGTGAATTCACAACCAGTGAAGAAGGAATAAAAGCAAAACAACTCCCAAAGCCTCCTTTTAGAGGGCCCAGAAGCTTGGTGAACTTTTCATTTCCCATGGGTCTGCACTGTTTGGTTTTGACTCCGCCCTCATCATGGCCCTGATTTGAATACCCTCTGCACCTTCCTGTCCTCAACCCTTTTCAGATTCATGTGAATATATTTTCTCTTGTTAGATTGTAAACAAGTTGAGCACAGAGACTGTCTTTTTCTTACTTGTATCCCAGTTACTGAGCATGGTGCCTGACACATAGTAGGTGTTTAATGAATGCTTATTGTATTATATTGTCTCTTTATTTTTGGTCTAACAGTGGCCAAGTGGTATATTCTAAGTTAGAGCCAGTTACTTGGGTTGGTGGATATAAAATAGTCTTCCCTCACTGGTAAATGTAAATTTTTTTGATGGAGGAGCTAACAGGTACAAGGAGCTATTCTGTATAAACAGAAGATAACTGGTAGGGATTGGGAGCTGCCACTTGACTGCCTTGTCATTATGACTACTTATATTGTCATTTGTTTCATAATATGTAGTCAAGGATTGTCAATTTTTAAATTTTCTTTTCTGGTAGACATTCTCTAGATTTGGGAGATTATTAGTATAGAGGACATACTTATACCCTTTTTGGGCTAACCCAAAGAATAATTTGAGCCTGTAGTCATCTTTTTTGCTTGACTTATTAAAGATGAACTGCTGATACAAATTAGTAGAAAATTTTCATTTATTTGCCACTTACATAATTGAAACAGATACTGTTCAGGATCGTGTAGTTTTCTGTACTTTCCCTGCATTGTTCACTGGCATAGATGAACATCTCAAATAAGAACTATATAGGAAACATTTCTGTGCTTAGTTTTGTGGGTTTTTTAAACAAGTCTGTATTAATCAGGACAGAGAGCTAATGGTGACAGAGGCACCTGTTGAGTCAAAATATATTAATAATATGCAGAATCAACTTATTTCACATTGGGACTTGAGTTCAAGGGCCAGTCATTGATATTATTACATCTCATTTTCATGTTCTCATTGATACCAATAACTGTTTTGCTTAGCCTAAGTCATTTGTTGAAATTGTCTGTTTTTTTTTCCTGTAACTTACAGCCTGACAGGTACTGAAAGGGAAGACCTTTTCTCTCCCTTTCTATTTCCAAAGAAGGTATAAGCCAGGTGACAAGTTTTCTGCTTTGGGCAGTACTATGCCTAAATCTTAGCAGTAGGCCTCTGTCTGTTCCAAAAATTAAAAAACAAGTTGTTGATTGAAGAGAACTAACTACATGTGGAAATCAAGTGACTTATTTGTTCCTTCTAAAAAGTTCTTTGCCATGTGACTTCATTATTTAGTTTAAAGTGCTATGAATTTACAGATGTTGGATAAACAAAAAAAAATAAACCAGTCCAATGTGAGCATCAAATACACTTCAAGTTCTAATATATTTTTGATTACATATCATCCATTGCTGCTTCTCTCTATTATCATAGAAAGTAAAGAGGTGACTAAAGTTTTTCTGCTTTTGAAAAATGATTATAAGGAAATGATAATTTTCCTCAAAGTAGGAGTCATGAATTTTGTTTATCTGTAAAATTAGAATTAATTTTGTATTCCATTCTTGAAAAATCATCAAACGTTGTTAGACTATACAAGTCAAATCCACCAGTTTAAAATTCAAAGAAATTAGAATTGTGACAGATTTACAGGTCTTAGTCAAAGCTTCTCTTCCTAGGTGGAATAAGGAAGGAAAAAAGAACTTTCAATGGTCATCACTCATGTTTGTATTAAACTAGGTTGCTCCCATTAAATGCTCACATAGATCTGAAAAATCAAGAAGTAGACAGAGAAATATTTGGGGCTCTTTTTAAAATTATGGCCAATTTCCAGTATAGATAATAGCTACTGTTCTGACTTTCCAGCTCCTTTGTCTAAAAATAATTCTTTGGTTTCTTCTTGATGCTGTATTGCCTCCCTTCTCTGGCCAAAAAAGGATGCTAAAGTATATGCATTCTAAATGAAAGAATCTCCATATTTTTCATGAAGTGAACTGTGATGTTCATCATTCCTGGAGTGATTGATCCCTTGCATTTTCTGCTATTTTTTCCCCCTTTTGACTTTGTTTTAATATTTCTTGTTGTCTCATGGAGTCATTGGCTTTTCTTTATCCCATTCTGATTTTTAAGGAGTTTGTTTCTTGGGCAAGGTTTTGTACTTCTTGTGACAAGCTGTTAATTTCTTTTCCTGTTCTTTCTTCCACAGCTCTCGTTTCTTTTACAGTTTTCCCTCAAGTGCTTTCATTCTGTTTATTTAAAAAAATTTTAAGTTCTTTTTTTAAATACTTCATCTCTTCCAGAAATTCTAATTGAGTTTGTTAACAAACTATTTTTCTCTGAGACAATGCTTGTAGATATTTCTCTTCTGTGTTAATATCCTGAGCACCCCTGCTATCGTAATAGCTCATTATGGTTAGATTCTTTTTTGGTTTGCCCATTCTTCCAGCCTACTTCCTGGAGACTTTAGACTTGATGTTAGGTCTGGACTCTGCAGCACTTCTGGAGGGAAGGTCTGGGCTGAACCTGTTGCTACTTTCCTGGGGTATTGGGTGTTGTGTTAGTGCAGGATCTCAGGGATTGAGGGACCTGCAAACTTTCAGTGTTTCCACAGTTGTCTGAGCCAGGGCAAAAGTCTGATTGCTACCTCCCTGGTCTGATCTCTACAAGTTCCTGACCTGGGTTTTTGTCTGAGCAAGTGAAGAATGCTGCTGGACTCTGTGCCTGTCAGCTGATAGAAAAGCTTTGTTGGCTCAGAACAGCAGAATTGTAGACTCCTCTTTTGTCAGGTCCTGCCCTGATCATTCCTTTGCAGGATGGACTACTTGTTGGATGTGAGATCTGGCTTTTATGCATCAGGTCTGAGCCACACCAACACTGCTGCTACCAGCATCAGAACTTGCTCTTTGTGAGCTGCCCAGAGCCTCCCTACTCTAAACAAGCTGCTGTGTGCAATGTCTTTCTCATTCTGCCCTAGATTTTTGACCTGGCATTGGGTGGTAGATGACAAAGCTGCCATTTGGCACCTAGTCCTATCACAGTATCTTGATGTAAGTTTTGGGGTACCCACATAAGTCCGAGATCTTCTGTTGTCCTGGTATACAACCTCTCCCTTGGTGCTGGAGAGATGTGCTCACATGCAGTGTGCCCTGGTCCAACCTGGCTCCAGTGTTTGAAGATCTCCTTGTTGCAGTTTCATAGTGTGTTGGGGGGGGGTGGGGGGGGCGGAGCCAAGATGGCGGAATAAAGGCAGTGACTTGCGTGAGCTCTCCCCCAAACCTCTCCAAATACCTATAAAAAAATGGCTCTAAACAAATTCTAAAGCAGCAGAATCCACAAAAAGACAGAGTGAAACAAATTTCCAGCCCAAGATAACCTGGATGGTTGATCAGAAAGGTATATTGCACCGGGCTGGGAGAGGAACGCAGTTCAGCATGGGCATGCAGGCTGCAGCAGACCTGGAGCAGGCCTCAGAGGACTGAATCATGGGCAGCTGTGGCGGTTTCCAGACTTCTCAACCCATGAACACCAAAGACAACTTAGAAGGTCAGTGGGAAAAGTCTGTTTCGGCAGTGGTGAAAGAGAAGCACGGTGGGGTTCCAGCCCCATTCCCTGAGCTCGACCCGGGGAGGCAGCTGCCTTCTGAGCTTCAGGCCCACAGACTGAGGGGGAATCTAGTGGCTGATCAGAGGGGGTTTGCAGGAATCTCTCTGCTGGTACAGGATTCTTTGGCTTTGCCTGTGCTTGGATCTTGGTCATAGTTCTGGGTGGAGGTTCTGGGGCGAGGAAGAGTGCTGGCATGGTGGAACTTGTAGTGGCTGTGGAAAGGAAATCCTCCTTACAGTTCCAGGACAGAAAAGAGTGCTCATAGATCAGAGCACAGGCCAGGAAAGGAGTAAACACCTTGCCCTTGATCATAACACCTTGAAAGAACTGAAAATTTACAGATTCCTAGAATTACCTCTGAAAACAGCTGCACAAAACCCCTGAAGCTTGGGACAGTACATTCTCCACACTGGAAACAGACTCCTACCTTAACAAAGAGTTTATAACTCAAGTAATTGGCCGAGATCATGAGCAAGCAGCGCAAAAAGACTCTATTATTTTACTTTGATGAACAGATCAAAACATACAACCAGAAGAAGACAACGAAGCCAAAGCTCCTACATCCAAAGCCTCCAAGAAAAATATGGATTGGTCCCAGGCTATGGAAGAGCTCAAAAAGGATTTTGAGAAGCAAGTAAGAGAAGTAGAAGAAAAACTGAGAGTGATGCTAAAGGAGACCCCAAAAAATACTGAAGAAAATAACACCTTAAAAAATAGCTTAACCCAAATGGCAAAAGAGGTTCAAAAAGCCAATGAGAAGAATGCCTTAACAAGCAAAATTGACCAAATGGAAAAGGAAGTCCAAAAGCTTGCTGAAGAAAATACTTCCTTAAAAATTAGAGTGGAGAAATTGGAAGCTAGTGACTTTATGAGAAATCAAGACACTGTAAAACAAATCCAAAAGAATGAAAAATTAGGAAACAATGTGAAATATCTCATTGGAAAAACAACTAACCTGGAAAATAGATCCAGGAGAGAGAATTTAAAAATTATTGGACTATCTGAAAGCCATGATAAAAAAAAGAGCCTAGACATCATCTTTCAAGAAATTATCCAGGAAAACTGCCCTGATATTTTAGAACCAGAGGGCAAAATAGAAATGAAAAGAATCCACCGATCACCTCCTGAAAGAGATCCCCAAAGGAAGACTCCTAGGAATATGGTAACCAAATTCCAGAATTCCCAGGTCAAGGAGAAAATATTGCAGGTAGCCAGAAAGAAACAATTCAAGTATTGTGGAAACATAATCAGGATAACACAGGATTTAACAGCTTTTCCATTAAGGGTCCGGAGGGCATGGAGTATGATATTCCAGAGGGCAAAGGAGATAGGATTACAACCAAGAATCACCTACCCAGCAAAACTGAGTATAATCCTTCAGGGTAAAAAATGGTCATTCAATGAAATAGGGGACTTTCAAGCATTCCTGTGGAAAAGACCAGAGCTGAATAGAAAATCTGACTTTCAAATACAAGACTCAGGTGAAACATGGAAGAGGTAAACAGGAAAGAGAAATCATAAGAGACTTATTAAGGTTGAACTGTTTACATTCCTGCATGGAAAGATGATATTTGTAACTCATGAGACCTTTGTCAGTATTAAGGTAGTTGGAGGGAAAAAAATTATGTATGTATAGATAGATAGATAGATAGAGGGCACAGGGTGAGTTGAAGATGAAGGGGTGATATCTGGAAAATAAAATTAAGGGGTGAGAGAGGATTATACTGGGAGATGGAGAAAGGGAGAAGTAGAATGGGGTAAATTATCTCACGTGAAACAGGCAAGAAAAGACTTTTACAGTGAAGGGGAAATGGGGAAAGATGAGAGGGAATGAGTGAATCTTATTCTCATAGGATTTGTCTTAAGGAGGGAATAACATACACAATGGGTTATGGAAATCTATCTTACCCTACAGGAAAATAAGAGGGGAAGGGGACAGGAGATCAGGGGGTTGATGGAGGGGAGTGGAGATTGGGAGAGGGGATTGTCAAAAGCAAACACTTCTGAGGAGGGACAGGGTCAAAAGAGAGAATAGAATAAACGGGGGGGGGGTAGTATATGATGAAGGGAAATTTACTTAGTTTTTCACAACATGACTACTATGAAGTGTTTTGTATGATTACACATCTATAACCTGTATCGAGATGCTTGCCTTTTCAATGAGGGTGGGTGAGGAGGGAGAAAGGGAGAAAATTTATAACCCAAAGTTTTGAAAACACATGTTAAAAATTAAAAAGACAAAAACAAATTAAAAAAAAACATAGTGTGTTGTGGGGTCATCTCAAAGAATTCAGAGTCAGACCACTTCTCATCCATGTTTGGCATTTTTTGATGATTGACGTCTCTCAGAAGCGGGGTAGGTTCTGAGAGAAACCAGCAGTTTAATAAAACAACACAGGCAAATTTATAGTGTGTTGATGCTGATTATACAACAAAAATTATTAATATTAAAAAGGCAGGAGAGGTTTGTTAAGGAATTAGGTGACAGGGGA
Source organism: Vombatus ursinus (assembly GCF_900497805.2). NCBI lineage: Eukaryota > Metazoa > Chordata > Mammalia > Diprotodontia > Vombatidae > Vombatus > Vombatus ursinus. The sequence continues at coordinate 5,558,230 of NW_020954553.1, forward strand.
GGGGTCCCTTAGTGGTCAAACATCCTGGTTGTGCTGCTTTCTGATTGGCTAGCTATTTTGGTCCTGTCTGGTCAAGATGGATAGTTAGATATTATGGTCCTGTCTTGGGCTAAATGGATGGTGTGATTGTGGTTGAGCACAAGAACATGCCTGTTCAGATATGTGAATTGAATCTGGGGGCAGTGGCTAACTAGGGACAGTGGCTGTATTGAGTCTGGGGGCTTGTGATGTGGTTAAAGCTAGATTGTGTGGTCAAATCAGGGCATGTTTGCTGTTCAGTGGGGTATATAAGGAAGTTAGAATATTGGAGTTGGGGGCAGCTTTATTAGGATTCCAGGGGCAGCTAGGTGGCACAGTGGATAGAGCACTGGCCCTGGAGTCAGGAGGACCTGAGTCCAAATCTGGCCTCAGGCACATAACACTTATTAGTTGTGTGACCCTGGGCAAGTCACTTAACCCCATTGCCTAGCTTCCCCCCCAAAATTAGGATTCTATCATTCTTGTCTATGTCCTTATGCCAAGCTTGGTGAGATAAAGAACTTCCTGGAACTTTTTTCTAGATTTTTCCCATCAAGATTTAGTCTGCATAATTTTCTAGATCTGTTGGGAAGAGTTTGTGGAGAAGAGCTCACTGCATTGCTTTCTATCACTCCACTATCTTGGCTCTATCTTTTAATGTAAATTTTGAAAAATGTAATGCAGGAATAAAAAGCTATCTAATTTCTGCATGTAAGAAGATAAGTATTTAATCATGAAGCCAAACTGGCCCCGTAAGATGGGTGGGGAAACTCTCTCAATTCTTGTTCATTTTGGTTTGATCCATCTAAAGAAAGTAGATATAAAGTTGGGTTGGACCTTAGTCAAAGTTCCGCCTCTGACTCAGTGCTTTAAGCAACTTTTTACATGAGTTACATAGGAGGTGCTGACCAACATTGATGGAGGGAATTTTCTCATCTTTGAGTTCCCTATTCCAGTGAGATCACATGTCATTTCTTTATCCCTAAATTCTCTCTCCCCTATCAAATACATTCTTGCCAAGAAAACTATCTTGTAAAGTCATATTCTGTGGCTGAATAGCCAGATGGTAAAGTTCCAAGATTAGTCACTCATATTTTATTGCTATCTTTTCTTTCTGTTCTATAGTATTAAAAAGTTTTTGCCATTAGAGACCTTGCAAGGTACTGTCAAATGGTTTCAGCATCAGAAACAAATACAGTTTTGGCTATGGAAGTGGGTACTAAAGAAGATGTGTTACCATGTGTTCTGCATATGAACCCTCCTGTATGTGTTGTCTTTCTGTGTGTGTGTGTGTGTGTGTGTGTGTGTGTGTGTGTGTGTGTGTGTGAATGTGAGCTCCTTGAGAAGAGGGACTGTTGTGCTTTCCTGTTTATCTCCAGTGCTTAGCACAGTGCTTTTTGCTCATGGTATTTAATAAATGCCTATTCATTCATTTGTTCTTTCATTCATCTTTAACCAGACTCTTTGTTTCTAGAGAGTTGACCTTTGTGATCCATCCATATGATTATATCCTTGTTTAAATAATTGTGAACTTTGTGCTCTTTTGCTGTAATGCGGTCTTGGTAAAACATAAGTAAACTTAATTTGGTCCTTGTTAGACATTATTTCAATCCTTCCCCAGCCCCAGTAAAATAAATAATGATAGCTCATACTATTGCCTTTTTGAGAACAAGGGAATAGTATTTTCCAAAAATTTTTAGAGATGAGATGCAAAAATTGTTGGCTGAGGATTAGAATTTTCTATTTTCTCAGTCTCTGTCTCTCTTCCCCGTCTCTTAGCCTGACCCAACAAATTATTTATATGTTCCTCTTGCTATTTCTCTTAGGAATAAATTAGTTGATAAGGGTCATAGATTTAAAACTAGAAGGGACTTCAAAGGCCACAGTGTTCAATCTTCTTCTCCCTCCCATTTTACCTTCTTTCATAGACAGACTTTACCTAATTATAAGTAAGAGTATATATCAGGGATTTTGAATTAACTTCTGTATACTGATCTACACTCTTTCGGAATTTGGGCAAATCATTAAATGTTATATTCTTTATTTGATCTTTCTTTGTGATTATATTGCTTTTCTGTGACTTTGAAAGATGTGTGAGTTTTCATTAACAGCTTCTAAAGTTCCACAGAGAACCTGGGAGAGTGTCTTATCAATAGAAAGCTTGCTCAGGCTTTGATCATTTTCTTTTTAATACTATATCTCCTTATCCACTAGCTCCTTCCTTTTTCCTGACCTAGATCTCCTCAGTGTAAAACAAAAAACTTCACTTAACCCTGTAATCCCAAGATATTTTCTTGTTTCTCTTCTTTTTCCCAGCTAAGGTCCTGTAAAATACCACTTGGTTACCTCATTCACTTCTTAACTCCTTGCAATTTGGCTTCTTACTCCACTCACTCACTGAAATGATTCTCTTAAAGGTTACCTACTATCTCTTTTGGTTATGAAAGCAAAGGCTTTTTCCCAGTCTTTTTCCTTCTTGACTTTTTGGTACACTTTTTTTCCCCCCACACTCATGTAAACACTGCAACCTCTCAGTTCATACAAGTTGATTGACACACCTCAGAATTGGGAGAGACTTAAGAAGCCATGTCGACTAACCAATACCTGAATAAGGATACTCTTTTGTCATACTCAGCAAATGGTGGGTTAGCATTTGCTTGAAGAATTCCAATGAGGGGAGTTCTGGCTCCCAAGGCAGCCTGTTCCACTTTTGGATAGTTCAGTACAACTGCCAGCCTCTCTACCCACTCTGGCTTCTTCTGTTCTCTGTGAATTTGAACCTGGATGACAGGGAGAATGATGATACCATTAGTTGAAACAGGAAACATTTGGAAGGAGAGCTCCTTTTATAGAGAGAGTTCTACCCATGTGGAAATGTGTAGCAGGCCTTGGAACCAGGCTCTAACTCAGGAGAGAGGTTAAAGCTAGAGGGAGATTTTTGAATCATTTGCATATAGGTGATTGATGAAACCATATCAGTGGAGGAAATTTCCAAGGGAAGAGTTTTAATGGATGAAACTTGAGAGAAACTTTTAGTGGGCAGTAAGAAAAGCTAGCTATATTTTTTAGTAGTAAGGGTGGATTTTTACATTTAGATTAAAAAACAAAACCAAAAGTCACTAGGGTTAGATGATTAGGGCATACCTAATTAATAATCGTATTGCCATGGTATTTGGACTGAATTAATCTAAGAAATAACACATTATTAATATATTTGATAAAACCTCCAAGGATACTCAAGTTAACTTCTATATATCTCTCATTGTACCCCTAGGTACTTAATAAATAAAGTTTTATTAAGCTTCTACTATGTGTCAGGCACTGTGCTAATTTCTGGGAAACTAAAGAAAGCGAAAGACAGTCCCTGTTCTCAAGGACATTAATTCTGATGGAAGAGACAACATATAAACAGATAGATACAAATAAGCTCTATACAGGATAAATAGAAAATAATTAATAGAGGAAAGGCACTAGAATTAAGAGAAGTTGAGAAAGGCTTCCTGTAAATGAGGTTTTAGTTGAGACTTAAAGGAAGCCAGGGAAGTCAGTAGGTGAAGTTAAGGAATAAGATTCATTGATTACAACATCCCAGTGAATTTAGAGAGTGCATGTGTAAATCTCCATTTTACAGTTGGAGAGAACAAGGTATATATAGAGTAAGCCCAAAGTTACATAGAAGCAGAATTAGTTACATGGCCTTACTAATGCCTGCTCTCCCCAACTTTGCTGTTTGCTACAATTCTATAAACTGTGGCACAGACCACTTTAATATGTGTAGAATTTATTATTGTTCAGTCGTTTTTCAGTTGTGTCCAACTCTTTGTGACCTCATTTGGGGTTTTCTTGGCAGAGGTACTAGAGTGGTTTGCTGGTTCCTTCTCCAGCCCATTTTACAGATGAGAAACTGAGGCAAACAGGGTTAAGTGACTTGCCTAGGGTCACACAACTAATAACTGTCTGAGGCCAGATTTGAACTTGGGAAGATGTCTTCCTGACTCTTGGGCCCAGTGCTCTATCCACTGTGCTGCCTGGCTGCCCATAGCATTTATTACCTGATGCTTAAATTTAATGATACCAAAGTTCTTTTTGAAACAAAGGCCCATCCTTGGGCACTAAATATGACTATGTATAGAATACCATGACAGTCTCCAAAAGAATTAAAGCTGAGAGTCCCATAAAGGGTCATGGTTAGTGGGAGCAGGCTGTAACCCACTATAGTTGAAAAATTATGCAAAAAGTTTGTCATTATAGTGGTGTTTTACTAGAAAAAAAATATGGGCTGGTCACACAGTGAGAGTAGAGGAAAGCACTTGGTGGTATGTGTATTTCATTGGTATCTATGAAAGATCGGAGAACTAAAGGAAGTTCCTTAGCACATTGGGTTAGACCCACTATGGAGAGCCCACAAGTATACAAGCAGATGGATGGAAAGGCATGAATGGGTTGAAATTTTCATTGTAGGAGTACCTAAATGCAGTCTTTTTGAAGCTCCTGTCTTTACCATTGCTATCAAAGGGAATTCTATTTTAATACTAGATTTCAACATCTGTAATGAATTTAGTGTAGAAGTTTGGTTGTCCTTTCAAGCTAACATTAATTAGTTGTTGTTCAGTAGTATCTGACCCTTTGTAACCCTGGGTACCATAGTACATCAGTGCTGTCCATGAGGTTTTCTTAGCAAAGATACTGGAGTGGTTTGCCATTTCCTTCTGAAGTTAATCATCTATCCCTAGGTCCTTAAGGACGTGAAATGAGAATAGTAGATATAATGTATTCTAGAACAATTTGGTATAACCAATGGAGCTGCTTTTAAATATTTATCATACAATCATAAAATTTCAGAGTTGGAAAGGATTTCATAGATCATTTATTCCAAAGCTCTCCTTGAATATAAATATATTCCATGATATCTGTGCCAAACAGTCCTTTGGCTTTAGCTTGAAGACCTTCCTTGGTGAGGAATTCACAGTTTTTTCTTCAGTCCTTCCAAGATAGAAGCAGCCCATTTCATTTGGGGGAGAGCTTTAATTGACAGGAAATTTTTCTTTAGGTTAAGCCAAAGTAGTTCTGCCCTGCAAGGCCAATTAAAACAATGTAAATTGCTCTGATTACCCTTTAAATATTTGAGTAAATCTATTGTATTCTCTCATCCCAACTCTTTTCTTTTCCAGGCTAAATATACCCCAATATGATACCTAAAAAATAAAATTAAGAAATGAGAGAGGATTATACTGGGAGAAGGCGAAAGGGAGAGGTAGAATGGGGTAAATTATCTCACATGAAAGAGGGAAGAAAAAGCTTTTACTGTGGAGAGGGGGGAAGTGAGAGGGAATGAATGAATCTTACTCTCATCTGATTTGACTTAAGGAGGGAATAATATATGCACTCATTTGGGTATGGAAATCTATTTTACCCTACAGGAAAATAGGGGGGAAGGGGATAAGAGGAGGGAATGATAGAAGGGAGGGCAGATTGGGGGAGTGGGTAATCAGAAGCAAACACTTTTGAGGAGAGACAGGGTCAAAGGGGAGAAGAGAATAAATGAGGGGCAGGATAGGATGAAGGGAAATATAGTTAGTTTTTCACATGACTATTATGGAAGTGTTTTGCATGACTACACATATATAACCTTTATCAAGTTGCCTGCCTTCTCAATGAGGGTGGATGGGGAGGGAGGAAGGGAAAAAATTTGGAACTCAAAGTTTTAAAAACAAATGTAAAAAATTGTTTTCACTGCAACTGGGAAATAAGATATACAGACAGTGGGGTATAGGAATCTATCCTGCCCTATAGGAAAATAGAAGGAGAGGGGGATAAGAGAAGGGTGGGGGGATAGAAAGGAGGGCAGATTAGGGGAAGGGGTATTCAGAATGCCATCTTGGGGTGGAGGGAGGGGTGAGATGGGGAGAAAATTTGGAACTCAATCTAGCGGAAATGAATGTTGAAAACTACAAATAAATAAAATGTTTTCCAAAAAGAAAAAAAAAATGAATATCCTCCAGTACCTTCAACTGATGGTTCTGAATATTCTTAGTTTACTAGTTGATCTCCTTCGAATGTCCCTTATCCTTCCTCCCCAAAACTTAATGTAGTACTCTGAATGTTACCTGCCCAGGGTAGAAAATTTGGTGTCATGTATTTAGAATTGTAAGGGGTAAAGGAGATCATCATCTAATCCAACCCCTGATTTTATGGAAGACAAAGCTAAGGTTCTGAGTGGCTGACTTGCCCAGAGTCTTATAGGTAGTAAGTAGTAGAGTCAGAATTTGACCATGGATCATCTAATGCCAAATTTGACCCTTTCTACTATACCACATTGTCTACCAACAGAAAGAATATGATTTCAACTCTCTATTTGTTCTGAACATTGTACTTTATTAACATAGACTTTTGTTTTTTGTATTTTCTCTGCCATCTTATATTGCTGGCTTATATTGAACTTGTAACAAATCCCCTTAGACAAGTTCACTTTGAGCTTCTAATTTCCTCACCTGTAAAATAAGGAAGTGGAACTATCTTGATGATTTCTTCCTGCTATGAGCCAGTGAAAAACCTTATGTCTTTTTCACATGAATAACTCTTTCATGCTGAATGTTTACAAGTGATATTTTAGAGTCTCAAGTGCTGCACCCTGCATCTTTCCATGTTTGATTTATCTTGTCACCTTGGGACTTCCATTCCAGCCTGTTTGTCTTATTTGTCCTTTAGTCTATAAAGTTGGGATGACCATGTTTTCTTTACTTTGTATTTCACTGTCTTCACTGAAGTAGAATGCTATGAGTATATTATATTAGGAATATGTTTTTGACATGCTTTGGATAAGAATAGCTCATATTTATGTATCACTTGAGAGTTAGCAAAGCACTTTACATCTCATTTAATCCTCACAACAACTCTGTTGAGGTAGGTGGTATTATTATCCCTGGCAGATAAAGGTGATGGATCAGTGAGTCACCCAGCATTTATTAAGCTGTTACTCTGTGATAGGCACTATGGTAAGCACTGGGGATATAAGGAAAGACAAAAGGCAGTCCTTGCTATCTGGGAATATAAATACATTCTATATACATGTATGTATATATATATGTAGAGAGAGAGAGAGAGAGTAGTATATGAAAGTATTAAAAGAGGAAGGCATTAGCCACTGAAGGGGACCAGGACTTTCCTCCAGAAAGTAGAATTTGTGTTGAGTTTTGAAGGAAGTCAGGTAAAATGTGAGGTGGTAGTGAGGTGACACAGCATGATAAGCACAGGGGAAAGACATTGTGAAGGTATAGAGACTGGAGATGGAGTGTCCTGTTTGGGAACTGCCAGTAGGCCAGTATAGTTGGATCATGCAGTGAATGCATGGAAGGGAGTAGGGTATAGTAAAGGGCCAGTTTGTGAGGTTTTAAATGCAAAACAGGAATTTATATTTGATTCTGGAGATAATATGGAGACACTAGAGTTCCTAGGGGGCAGGAAATGCTTTAAGCATAGGCAGCTAGGTGGTCTAATAGATAAAGATTGCTGAACTCTTCCTGGGAATTAGGAAGATCTGAGTTCAAATCTAGCCTCAAGACATTTAATAGCTTTGTGACCCTAGGCAAATCATTTCATCTCTGTTTGCCTCAATTTCGTCATCTGTAAGATGAGGATAATAATAGCATCTCTCTCCCAGATGAGGGATCATGTTGTGAGGATCAAATGAGATAATAATGTAAAGTGCTTACCACAGTGCCTGTCACATACCAGTTGCTTAATAAATGCTTGTTTCCTTCCTTCTTTTAGAAAGATTGCTTTGGTAGCTGAGTAGAGAATGAATCAAAGTTAAGAAAGACCAGTCAGGAGACTTTTGCAGTAGACCAAGTAAAAGTTGATGAGGACCTGAACAAAGGTTGTGTCTGTGTGAATGGGAAGGATGTATTAAGAACTTTTGTCAAAGTAGAAAGGACAAGATTTGGTAACAGATTGACTATATGAGGTGTGTGGAAGTGAAGAGTTAAGGATAATACTGATATTATGACCCTGGATGAGTCAGAGAACATTGGTGCCCTGAATAGTAATAGGAAAGTTGGAGAAAAGATCATGTTTAGGGAGAAGGGGGAGAGGGGATAACAACTTCAATTTGGACACATTGAGTTTGAAATGCCTATAAGACATCTAGTTTGAGATGCCCAAGAAGAAGTTGGAGATGAATGGATTATAGCTCAGCAGAGAGACTTGGGGGAGGGGGGAGAAGAGAGAGAGATCAGAGATAATAATTGAATCCATAGTAGCTGATGAGATCTAGATTTAAAAGAGAAGAGGGCCCAGGACAGAGCTTTAGGGGATCTTGCAGAAAGAAAGCATGGTATGAATAAAGAACCAGAGAACCAGCAAAGAAAACTAAAGAATGATCAGACAGGGAAGAAGAGAACCAAAAGAGAACAATGTCATAGAAACCTCAAAAAAGTATACCCAGGAGGAAAGAGTGATCAGCTGTGTCAAAGACGGCAGAGAAGTCAGGAAGGATGAAGATTGAAAAAAATGCCCTTAGTTTGGGAATTGAGATCATTGCTATGTGTGGAGAGGCAGTTTCCATTGATTGATGAGTCAGAAGCATAGGGTTTAGAAGATAGTGAGAGGAAAGAAAGTGGAGGCACTGGTTGTAGATGGCTTTCTCTGGGAGTACCATGAAGAGAAGGAGAGATGTTAAGAAGATAGTTGGTGTGATGATCACATCAAGTAAAAATTAGGGACTTTTTTAAGGTTAAGGGAGACATGAACGTGTCAACAGACAAAGCCAATAGAGTGAGATTTACAATAAGAGTAAGTGTGGATGATAGTTGTATCTGCTGGAAAAGATAGGGTCAAAGATAGAGGAGTTTGCCTTGGCAAAAAGAAGGGCCATCTCTTTTTCCGAGACAGGAATGGAAGAGATGTTGAAGTAAGATATCTAAGTAGCTTAACAGGAAGGGAGAAAAGAACTCTTGGCAAACGGCCTCAATGTTTTGGGTGAAGTTTAGGGGTAGAAGTTATGGTGGGAGACATAATGTTTAAAATAACTCCTGATGAAAGTAGAATAGTGAATCTTCCTAGAACCCAGGTCTTACCTTGTCAACCCCCTAATAAGTAAATTCCAGTGGATCCCTATCCAGGATCGAATATAAATATCTTCTGTTATTTATTCAAAGTCTTTCATAACTTGGTCTCCTCCTGCCTTATCAGTCTTGCACTTTGCTTGTCTACTTTGCTTGTCTCCCCCCTTTTCCCTTCCCCTTGAGATCCATTGACCCTGGCCTCTTTGATATTCCTCACATAAGATACTCCATTTCCTCACTCCAAGTATTTTCACTTGACTGTTCTACATAGCTGGAATTCTCTCCCTTCTCATCTCTATCTCCTGACTTCTCTGGCTTCCTTCAAGTCTCAGCTAAAATCCCACTTTATACACGAAGACTTCCTTATTTGCCTTAATTCTAGTGCCTTCTTTCTTTCAGTTATCTCTTGTTTATCCTGTATATTTCTTGTTCATACATAGTTCTTTACATGTTCTCTCCTCCATTAGACTTGAGAACAAGGACTATCTTTTTCCTTTCTTTATATCCCCAAAAGTTAGCATAGGGCTTAGTACATAGTAGGTGCTTATTTTGTTGACTTGATTTTGGAAAACTAATTCAGAATAACAAAGCTTTTTAAGTCCAGGGGGAGAAAAGGGCATGTTAACTTTGAAGAAAACAGTTTCAGCAAAGAGTGACCTTTGCACTGATCTGTTTTAGAATTTTTTCAGGAACTAGAGTGAAGCTCACTGGCCTATCATTTGAAGATTAATGGATTTAACAAACTGAAGCATGTCTGGTTACCACAGACATGAATGTGACCATGGTGGGAGAAGTGCTATCATTTGTGTGATTTTATTCATTATAATTCAGCATCTGGGCAGTAAGAACAAAAAAAGTGAATGATGACTGTAACGAATTCTTGGGGTTTTGGCAAAATGTGAGTGGCAGCAGGTGTAAAGGCTTCAAAGGTTGATGAGAGGGGAATAAGTAAATAGTTAAATTGGTCATCCTTCGGGTAAAGATTGTGCAGGGAAGTAATTAAGGCTGAAATAGACATGATGAACTAGGGGAACAGAGAGAGAGGTGGAGGGACTGAGGTTGCAGTGTAGACCAAGAATAGATTTAGGAATGAAGCAGCAGAGGTAGAAGGACAAGAGGTTAGGAAGTAGCATTGGAGTAGCAATGGCCGTATCAGTTGGGTTGGGGTTAAGATAGGAGAGGTTGTTGAGGGCTCTGTTGTCCTCAGGAGATAGCTAGGTTTTACTTCTGGAAGTGGAAGAGATTAAGTCAGAAAGAAGACTTTAATGGTAGAGTTCTTAAAGGGCAGTTCTTCTGGGCAGTTGCCCAGAGCAGGCTAGGAACCAAGCAGGTGTCAGGCTGAACTGAATAGGGATGAGAGCATGGGAAAGAATTAGGAAGACAGGTCATATGCAGAGCACTGGTGCTCTAAGATGTAACAGAGATTAGGGGAGCAAGAGGCATTGAGCCTGTGATAGTTAAAGTTCAGGGAGTACAGACGGGTTTGGCAAAGACTTTATTATATCACTTCCAAGGTTCTAATGATCTTCCTGGGTCTGGGGCATGTTCAGGTCAGGACCCAATTAGTAACAGGTTTTTCTGCTTGAGTCCAGCCTCTTTCTGTGGTCTGGTGATTTATAGGAGGGAAGATTTATAGCAGGTCCTCTGTTTGCTAGTGGCAAAAAAAGACAGTATGTAAAACTTGTATCCAGGCTTATCTGATTATGTTGCTTAATTATTTCTTGATCGGTTAAAATAAAATATGAGAAACTTGTTGGAAAGACAGATGTACTTTTTTGAAGGTAGGTAAGGCAGAAACTTAATTTTAGTGCAATTTTAGTACTTACTGTAAAAGTCTAGTCCTCTAGTCTTAATATACATTTCTTTGCTTTAATAAAATGTTAATCTTATATAATTTTTTCTTCACTTCTAGGGTTCTTATTGGGCGATAGACAACAATCCCAAGGAAGACACACTGCCTTCACGGCCAAAGAAAAGGGCAAGATCTGTAGAACGGGTAAAGCTTTTTGTGTTAGGCTTACTATGAATATTTTCATGTAGGTTAAAATGTAATTTTTCAGTTTTCATAAATGTGAATATGCTGAAGGCAGAATAGTATTATAATTTGTAAAATGAAGGGATTTGGACCCTCAGGTTCCTTCTAACACTGAATTCTCTTATCCTAAATGTTGTTCTTTTTCCTTTTGTGTAGCGCTTCATACTTTTCAAATCACTTCTTTGTAGCCATCATTTCATTTGATCCTCACAGTTACCACATTAGGCAGTTAGGCAGAGATTATCCCTATTTTGTATATTAGGCAACTGAAACAGAAGTTGATAAATAGTCTGCATTAGTCATTGCTGCTAGTCAGGAAGGCGTAAGACTAACCCCTCCATCATCTGACTTCTGGTATAATGAATGTTTTTACTTTTTATTGCTTCACCAATTTAAGACAGTCAGTTTTGTATAATAAAGTTATTACCTTTTGTTTATCTGGTTACTGCAAATTCTCTGTAGATAATAGTCCAGATTGCATAAGAAATCCTTTCTTCAGCCCCTAGCCATGTTACTATCACATTGTATAACAAATTCCTAGCTGTTTGTTTTTATAAAACTTTTCATTTGCTGGTATGCTAGGAAAAGCAAGCTATATTTGAGATCTTTACAGTTGTTTTCTTTTACTCTTCAGTATTCCTTAACCCCCATATATTTCCATCATCCCATCCAGAAATTCATTACATTCCCCCCAAATAAGTATACTGAGATCTCTGATGTTGGAGAAGGAAAGTGTCAGGAATGAAGGTAATTCTATTCTTCAAAATTGTCCTTGGTCTGAGGCTAGTCTACTAACAGAGCACTTCTTTTCACTTGGAAATTAATTGTCATTTATGGTAAGCTCCTTAAGATTTGAAAATAGTATTTTTCACCTTTGTCTTTTTGAAAATTATGAATTTGAAAAACATGAATAATTATATATTACAAGGAACACAAAAAGAGGATTTAAATGATACCATGAATCTCTATTACTTACAGCTTGTTTTTCCTTAAGTGTATATTGAACTTTTAAATACCTTACTACCAAGGCCGTGCCTGTTTGTCTCTTTGCTGAGCCTAATTCTTATCCATGTCAATATCATCATAACACTGGTCAAGTCTCTTAACCTAAAATTTAGCACTTGTTTTCTGCAGTTAGGTGGCACAGTGAATGGACTGCTGGATTTGTGGTCTGGAAGAAAGTGTGTAGTAGGTCCTATACTGTACTGTATAGTATAATAGTAGCTCCTATAAGGGAGAAGGCAAACTCTTTTATTTTTTAATCTCCTTGGAAAGTCCTTGCAAGAATCAGGATAGGGGAAGGACTAAGAAAATAGAAATCCAGGAGAGATGTTTGACAGAGAGATGTTTGACAATACATGCTCCAAATTTAGAATTTAGTAGCTGAGAAAACGGATTTTGACCACACTGTCCCAGAAATGCATTAGCCCTGAATACAAATATGCGTTATTATTTTTTAAACCAATGTGTAAATTTTTGTATTAGTTAAAAAGTGTGAAATTGTTATTTCATAATATTTGTAATTTATTACTGAGGCAGCCAGGTGGTTCAATGGATAAAATATTGGATCCAAAATCAGGAACACATGAGTTTGATTTCAACTTCAGATACTTAGTGATTGTGTAACCCTGGGCAAGTAACTTCACCTTTGTCTGCCTCAGTTTCTTGTTCTTTAAAGTGAGGATAATGGCACCTATCTCATGTAATTGTTGTGAGAATAAAATGAAATGATATTTGTTAAGTGCTTTGCAAATCTGAAAGTGCTACATAAATGCTAGCTATTATTATTTGAATATGCATATAGAATTAGGTTTTGTAAATTCCAAATTGAATCATGGGTCATGGTAGGGGGAAAACTCAATCATAGTCAAGACCCAAAGTATCACTGTGCTCCTTAGAAATAATGTCCCTGTTGTGGGTCATTGTTTTTTTCTACCTTTTCTTTCGCCCTTTTTTTCATTGTAGTTCTTAGAACTTTTCTTTTTTTTTCCAGTTCTTACTGATACTGATTGAAAACTATATACCTCTTTGATCAAGAGTTCTGTTTATTATGTTTTTAGCACAATTTCTCTTTATATGATACTGTACACACATTTTCCTTGTGGGAATACATTGCTCATTTACAATGACAGTAAGAAAACAAGAATCAGTATGCAGAATTTTACTTTCCACACTTTTCAGAGGTTTCCACCTTTTTGTCTGTTGAAGAAAGGCTACATTTGGTTGCTGTACTTTCAGCTTTCTTTCTCCCCCAGAAAAAAAAAATGATTAAAAAAATGTAATAAATACTTTATTACCATTAAAAAATTGACCTAGGTGATAAAATTCTTTTCACCCAAAGTAACTTATGAAGAGACTGCTTGTTAAAGAGCAGTTGTGATTTTTGTTGATGGAGGGAGTGCCTTCACTGATAGAATCATTGGTGCTTTAAGTATTAAAGTCATAAATAATGTAACTCATCGTATTTATTTGTTGTCTGCCTTCTGATTTTATCTACAAGTGCTCTATAACCAATCCTCATTTACTTGGCTCTCAGGTCAAACTTTCTAAAATTCCATTTTTTCCTTAATTTTGTGTGTGTGTGTGGGTGTACTTTTTAAAAAATGCTCATAAGTTTTCATCTTTTTTTCTTTTGTTGTATTTTGCAAACAAGCTAGTACTCTGAATCTGTCACTTTTGGGTTCCATGTGTCTGCTTAACAAAGAGATTAAACATTTGTTGGCTACAGTGCTTTCAGTGATCATCTCGATTTTTTGTTGTGTCAACTTGTTTTGCATTGGTTGAACTTTTCTAAAAAAATTCATAAGAGTTATTGCTTTCAATTTTCTATCTATCAGAATCAATAGTTTGTGTAAACTGCTCTAATTGGAACTGTTGCAGTTGCTCAGAGAATCTTCTGATCTTTTATCTTCTCTTCTGACTTTTCTAGTTTGCGCTGGCCATCCAATGATTATCCATTTTTGACTCTGATAGCTGATCCTTAATAACCAATTACTATTAGTTTTCATTTTATTTGTTGTTTTCTTATCTAACATCTTCTGATTGTCTTTTTGAAGAACATATTCACCACACTTTTCATTCCTTGATCCTAGATTTTATTTTCCAATGTAGTGTTTAAAAAAATCCTTATTCTGTGTTTTAAGTACAGATCTTCCAGAGGCAAATTTATTTATTAAATTATTCTGATTCTAAAGATCTCTCCTTTAAAAACCAAAGGAACAGATAGCCATCCTGCCTTTGAAAATCCCTCACTATAGCCATGTCTACTCACAGTTTGTAGTAACAATTTAGAGTAGTCTCATTGTTACAAAGTTTAGTTAATAATTTTGATTCATCACTCAGAACAGTAGTCACAACTTTTGGTCTACCTCCACACCCTCTAAGGATTCTCATTTTCTCCTAGTCAAAGGTGAACTCCAGATACTTCTCTATTACTTGAATTAATCTAAGACTTCTTCCCAACTTGATGAGGCAACTCCCTTCAGAATTTGGTAGCCTTTGGTAAGAATAGTATAAAAAGATTTCTTGTAAAATATTGTTTTGGAATTGATTGTTAAAGAAAAACTGATAAGGGTTTCTCATTCAGATTTGACCAAAGACTCTAAAGTACTGTTCCAGTATTATAATGTGTAGACTAAAGAGGTAACACAGGGAGACAGGTAGCAGTAATTTTTGCCATTTTCCCCCTACTTACTTCCTGTTAAAGTTACTGAATTTTGAAAGATATGTTGACTTAATTCAGAGACTTTCATCAAGTCCTCATAGAATTTTTCTATTTCTTTATCTTCCACAACTGATTTTGTCTTGTAAGATGCAGTTATCTTCGCAGTGTTCATCCCTTTACTTTTATGTCCATCGTGAACTGTACTAGGCATAGTCAAAAATCCTGTATTTGACATTCAAAGCCCTTCATAACCTGTACCGTCCCACATGCCTTTCCAGTTTTCTTAAATCATACCTTTCCAACGTACTCTTCAATCCAGTGACACTCGACTCCTTGCGTTTCCTCAAACAGGACATTCTGTCTCTTGGCTCCAGGCATTTTCATTGGCTGTCCTCTTTGCCTGGAATGTTCTCCCTCCTCATCTCTGCCTCTTGACTTCCCTGGGTTCCTCCATGTTCCAACCAAAATCACACCTTTTATAGGAAGCCTTTTTCAATCCTCTTTAATTCTAATGCCTTCCCTTTGTTGATTATTTCTTGTTTATCCTATATATATAGCTTGTTTGTACTTTTTTTTTTTGCATGTTATCTCCCCCACTAGATTGTGAGCTCTTTGAAGGCAGACTGTCTTTTGCCTTTTTTTTGTATTTCAGGAGTTCAGCACAATGCTTGGCGCATAGTAGATGTTAATACATGCTTACTGATTGACCGATCCACCAGGAATCCCCTAAAATTGTTCCTTGTTACTTTTGAGAGTGTAATGAAAACAGTTCCTTTTGTCTTCTTCTCCAGAGAGAGCCTGTGCATCTGCTGATGTTTTTACAGGGATCTCTCTTTAACTCATTGGCAGTGATAGTGGAACCATTCACCAGATTTGAACTCTTACCGTCTCTGAACTTAAGGTACTCTATGAAGAGGTGGTAAGAGCACTTAAGATGAAGTTACAAAGAATGGCTATCCCTGATCAAGAATACATACAAGAAATCTACATTAGAGATAACAAAATTTTAACTCAGTAATTTGTTCTCAGTATAGCTCAAAATTGGAGGAGAAAATCAGAAAGAACAAAAATTACAAATGGTATTTTTACCATTTGTGATGGTGGAAGGTCCATATCCCTTACCTTCTCAGCTCTGTAAACATTTTATGAAAAGAGTCTCTGCATGCATTAAAGACCTCAACAAAAAAAAGATAAAGGAATCTACAGACTTTAGCAGGTGATTTTCAGCAGTGAACCACATCTTTACAATTGGAAGACTATTTAGTGAATAAAGTTTAAGGTCTTGCTGTGATTACTGTTTTCAGTGTAACTCAGTTTAACACACATAAATGTCTGCTGTTTCCCAGGGCAGTCTGGATAAAAAGATAAAAGCATAACTATTCCTTCCTTCAAAGAACTTACATTCTACCTGTTGTGGGGGAGGTGGGTGGGGGTGTATTACATGTACAGAAGTAAGTACAAAGTGTATGGTGGGGGTGGCGGGGAGAGATTATCACATGCAAATAAATGGGGGAATCAAGAAGAATGTTGTATCGGTAGTACCTGTGCTATCTTTGGAAAGAAGTCACAAATCCTGTGAAGTGGAAGTGACAAGGGGAGTACATTCCAGGCATGGGAGTATGGGGGTCACTTTGGAGAAGGAATGAAGGAGAGTAAGGTGAAGTAAAACTGGAAAAGTAAATGAGAACCATATTTGGTTATTTAAATGCCAGGTTTAGTTTTTGTATTCTATCTTTCTGAATATTTTTTACATAGCAGTTTGTCATGGCCAGATTTATGACTTTCCCCAATATTGTGGAAAATGTCCTGCAAAAGGTCTGAAAGAAATAAGGAATTCTTGTGGATATCCAGTTTCTCCAAATGTTCCTGTTTGCAGATGACATTTTAATTGCATCAGATCCCAAAACACCAAGAAATGTCCTCATTGAAATCCATAGTGATACAAAGAGACAGGACTAATTGTGTACATTGGAAAGAAAAATCTGTGAAAAACAGTTGTTATGGAGATTGTATGAGGCTGAACGTGATGTTCTACCAGTTTGTTGTTGTTGCTGATTTTTTTTTTTTTGGTGAGGCAATCAGGGTTAAGTGACTTTCTTAGGGTCACATGGCTAGTAAGTATCATGTGTCTGAGGCTGGATTTGAACTCAGGTCCTCCTGACTCCAGGACCAGTGCTCTATTCACTGTACCACCTAGCTGTCCCGTTGTTGTTAAATCTTAATTAAGTACTGCAGATAGGTATTGAGTTATGCTGATAATTTGATAGACTGAGGAGATTGGGCAGAATTTTAGAAATTGTACAGTGCTTGCTTTCAGTGATTACAGACTGCAAAAGCCTGTCTTTAATCTAAGTGATGATGAAAGAGCTTTTGAACCACTGAATGTAGCCAGTTCAGAAGATATCAGATTACAAACATCTTGAGGGACAACAGACATCTTGAGGGACAACGGAAAAGATGCATGATAGGTGTAGGATCGTGAAGTGTGTTATCAGTGACAAAGGATATGGGACTGTCAGGTAGTGAGAATGAGAACCAAACTAATGGACAGTTGGAGTGGTATATTGGTACCCTGCCATAGTGTCTGGCACATACTTGGTGCTTAATAAATATCTGTTGATTGATTGAACAAGAAGAATTATAATGGCTACTTTAAAGCATCAAAGGAAATCAATTATTTTGTTATGGTTGTACTAGATATCCATACTGTCACTGTGGACAATCCGAGTAAGTCATTTAGTTAGTAGCACTAAGTATATACTTACTGTGTATAGAGGCTCTATATTATCCTGATAAGAAAAGAGAAATAAGGTCCTTGCTTTTAAAGTTAATTTGATCTCTGCCTTAGAGCTAATTGTAATTGTAGGGGAGGATAAACATACTCAAGTTAGTACCCATAACCAGGGGTGCACAAAGTCCTTAACCAATTACCTTATTAGATGATTTTATAATTCTGTGATTCAAAGAATAACTTCTCTCCTTGATGAAAAGTCTCTTGATAGCAGCTTGAAAGATTGTAATTGCAGATCATTGTATTTTGGGACACTAGTTCCATACTTTTAGTGATGAATTCTCCCTATCCCATCTATGGAGTTATGCATAGATTCTGCTCTGGACCCCTAGAATGCCTTGTCTTCTCCCTGTGTGTCTCTACACAGTGGAGTAAGTTTGAGCCTTGACTGCCATTTTTTCCCCCCACTTTCTGGTCTTTAAGGCCCTGACATATTGATATCACATCTAGCAAACTGAATTTCTCAACTACATGTGAGATTATTGGATATTTTCATGTAGCTTTGGTTTAAATATTGTCTAATCAGATTAGAGACTACATTGTAGGAAAGATACTGACAAACTGAAGCATATTAAGCGGCAGATGGCCACCACCTAGGTGGGGGATGGGGTGAGGGGGGTGGTGGAGGGCAGAGACCAGAGGTCAGGCTATAAAAGGATCAGTTGTAAGAATTGGAATTCAGTTTTCCCCTCTCTCAATTCCAGATCTGTCTGCCCCTTCTACTATGCTCTCTGGAATGTCTACTCCATAATTCACAAACTTCTCTTTCATACTAAAATGTTTCCTTTTTTTTGTCCATCTTCCGGTATTCACTGAGACCTTACTCCTTCCACATGATATTGCATTCCTGGCCACCCTTTCCAGTAGTGGTTATATTTCCACTTATGTTCCCTTACCTCACTGATCATGGTGCATGCTCCCCATTGCCAGTTCCAATCTCTTACTGTACTAACAACACTCAGCATCCTTTCCTCCTTTTAGATTTAAGATATCCAGATTCATCATTCAGCTCAAATCCTGGAAGCTGTTATCTATCGATGCCCTCTGTTTT
The DNA here is from genome assembly GCF_900497805.2 of Vombatus ursinus. Classification (NCBI taxonomy): domain Eukaryota; kingdom Metazoa; phylum Chordata; class Mammalia; order Diprotodontia; family Vombatidae; genus Vombatus; species Vombatus ursinus. The sequence continues at coordinate 5,576,851 of NW_020954553.1, forward strand.
CTCCTTCCTTTCTGAATGAAGGAGTTAATTACCTGGCTCCCAGTCTTTCTTTCCACCCCAAATCCCTGCCTTATAATAGAAAATGTCAAAATACATTGATACTCTGATAACTATATTAGCAAGCACTTAATAAATTGAATTTCTTTAATCTGCTCAGAGCTCATGACCTACATCTCTACTCCACTTCAGCTACACACAAAGGTTATACCTTTTGATCTTGCACCTACATGTTCCATTTCTTTTATCATTTCATCTTTCCCTGTGGCTTAACCCTTTTCTTTGTCCTTACTATGACCTTCATCCTTCACTTCTTTCCTAGGCATTCATCCTGTGCTGGCTACACTCTCCTTTTTTCAGTGTCTCAATCCCTGGTGAATCATCTCCACTAGCTGTCATTTTGCATTTCTCCTCTGCTTCTTGTCTAACCCTCTGGAGAAAGCCATTTACACTTCTGCTTCCTCTCCTTTCAGTCACTTCTAAATCCTTCATAGTCTGGCTCATGACCTTATCTTTCAACAGAAACTGCCCTCTCCCTTTCCAAACTTACCAGTGATATCTTAATTGCCAGATGTCATATCTTTTCTCAATCCTTATCCTTCTTAACCTCTCTTCAGCTTTTGTCACTGTTAGTCACCCTCTCCTCCTGGAAGCTCTTTTTTAGGTTTTTGTGACCCTGCTCTTTCTTGGTTCCGTAGTCAGTCGCCTGTCTCATTTTTTTTGGATCTTCATATATGTTAAGCCTACCAACCAAGGCTGTTCCCGAAAGCACTGTCTGGGACACTTATCTTTCTTCTCCTCTATACTATCTCATTTGGTGATTTCATCAACTTCCATGGGTTCAAGTGTTATATCTATGCAGATAATTCTTAGGTATAATAAATATAGATACATATATCTATCCCTAATCTCTCCTGAGCGTCAGTCTTTTGTCACTATTTGGACATCTCAGAGTTGATGTTAGGTAGGCATCTAGAACTCAAGACAGGGGATGGTAATGGACTCGGTCGGTAATTCTCAAAGTATGGTCTGGGGACCCCTGGAACTCCTTGAGATGCTTTCAGGAAGCCCACAAGGGCAAAATTACTTTCATAATACTAAAATGGTCTAATTTCTAATACAGCAAGTATTGATAGGTATAACTCATATAAATAAAAGCTCTTTGGGAAGTCCTCAATGATTTTTTAAGAATGTCAGGGTGACCTGAGTCCAAAAAGTTTGAGAACCTCTAAGGTAGAGAAAGAAATTTCTTATGTATATCTCTTTCTTTGCCCTCCCTTTAGTTCTTTCCCTTCTTCCCAATCTCCCTTTTTTCCCACCCACCTTGTGTATCTCTTCACCCTCCCTTCCCCCATCCTTTTCTCCATTAACTGATTATTAATATATGGAATATTCTTAAAAAAAACATTGTATTTATCTAATAAAGTCATGTTCCTTATTCTTAGTTTTAAATATAAACTAGATATCTTTCCTGTTTGTTCTTAGAGAGGAGGCAAAATGTCACTAAATTAATCTGTTTTACCTAAATTTGTGAATAAAGATAGTAGAATTTTCTTTTTTTTCCTGCAAGCCAGTGAACTTTGATAGAAAATAAGATTCACTATCTCAGTATCTGCACGCATAACTGGAAACCATAATTATGTATCAGGTCAAGGTGATTCAATAGAATGATTATGATTGGCTTCACTGGCCCTTTATTACCTCTAAGATAAATTAAAAACTCCTTACCTTGATTTTTCAGCCACATTGGCCATCTTGCTATTCACAACATCCCTAATCCATCTCTTGCCTTCCTGCCCATTCCTCTTCATTCCTGAAATGCATGCTCTCTGCACTCCCACACAGCTGATATGTTTTAGGCACTTAATGAGACACTTTTTAAGAAAAGAATACTACCTAGGCTTCCTTTTATGCTCAGCTCAGTGCCATTTCTGATAGGGGAACTCTTTTTCTCATCTCCTAGTTGTTAGTACTCTGCTTATGTATATATGTAGCTATTGATATACTGTATCTCTTCTCCTAACCCCTCAGTAGAATAGAAATACCCCGAGGTCAAGAATTATATCTTCCTTTTTGTTGTTTTTTATCTTTGTTATATTCCCAGGGCCCAATAATAGTGATAGTTCATATTTATATAGTGCATTAAGATTAACAAAGCACTTTATGCCATTTCGTTGGATTCTTATAACAACAAAAACCCCAAGAGTGTACACTGTATATTGCCATGTCTCATACTTAATAAATGTGTAGTAAATTGTTGGATTGGATTAACTGATTTACTTACATATGTTGGCATTGTTGAGGAGAGGGGAAAGGTTAATGTAATGATCAGAGCCACAATTTTCTAATAAAGTTTCATAAAAGGAAATTAATCTTGAACTTATTGGCAAAAGATGATTGTTGTTTATAGAGAAAGTGGGATATTCCTGATAAGAAAAAAAGCTTATGTGATGACTTGGAAAAGTATCCTGAATCCTCAGTCTTGATGGAGGGCACTATCTAGAATTCTTTGGAAGTAAAGAGATCTGTCATTATGATACCAATAATCTAAGAAACAGGGGGAAGTACATTCAGAGGTCTCTTCATTCTTTGATTCAACACACATTTATTGAACCACCTGCTCTGTATAAGGATGTATACTAGCTGCTGAGGTAGTTAGAAAGATGAATAATAAGATCACTACTTTTAAGGAGTCTAATTTACACATGACCACTTCACAAAATATATATGCAGAAGTGCACAGAGCTAGAGTTTAGAGAAGGGATAAGTTCTTCCAACTACAAAGGTCTAAAAAAGTTTGTGGAAAAGGTGTCTGTCATTTAAGCTGGTCCTTGAAGCATTAAATCACCTTCCAATAGGATTTCAGTTGGTGAAGATTAGCAAGAAGAAGGGACAAGAAGGAAGAACAATCAAGAGCAAGGAACAGTATAAATGCTTTATAAACCTTTAGTGCTCTCTGTTTACATGAAATGTTATTAGTATATATTCAGGGATATATAGACCAGTTTGGAAGAATATGTGAGGAGGTCTATAGGTATGGAGCATAGGCCACGTGAAGGAGAATAGTATTAGAAGTCTGGAAAAATAGGTTGGAATCAGATTATGGGTAACTTTGAATGTGAGGCTAAACAATTTTGATTTCTCATATTTCTCTTTTATTTCCCACTCCCCCCAAGTAATTTATGATTTTTATGAATAAACTGGAGTAGGCTAGCCTAAATTGAGAAATTAGGCTGAATTAGGGAAAATTAAGGTATATTTGGATTATCATAGCACCTTATTTTCATCAAAGTCTTACACAAAATCATAAAGCAAAGCAGCGTTTTGTCTTTATAGCTAGCCTTCCTACCTCTGATTTTTTTCTCTTCCCCTGCATCCAGTATCCTGGCTATGGAAAATATCCCACCCTACTCTCACTTTCTGTCCTTTCCTTGTTCCTCTATAATGAGGAAACTTCTCTATTCTTTATGCTGATATAAGTTGGTCTGCTTATATGGTGACCAAGGGATTTAATTGCTCTGAGATTCAACAATTCAATAACTGCTTATTAAGTACTTATTAAGTAAGTAATAAGTAATACAGGAAATCCAGCTAAAACTTAAAGCTTTCATTAGCTCAAATTATTTTTATTTGATGGAAAATATGGGAAAACTTTTTTTGATCAGTCATTAAAAGTACGTAGAACCACACCTAATCTATGGCTGTAGGAGATAGCTTGTTATAGTAAATAAATGATTGGATAAAAATCTTACAGCCTGGGTTTTAGTTCCAGCTTTAACACTTAACTCTGATTTATAGCAAATTCTTCAGCTTCTTTGGAGCAGTCTCTTTTGTTAGTGAAGCTAGACATACTTGTACTCTCTTCCTCATGGAGTTATGGTAAAAAAATCAAAGGAGAAATAACATGTAAAACACTTGGTAAACCATAAAGCACTATAGGAGGGTCTACTGCTATTGTTTATTTTTATACCAAGGTCAGTCAAACCTTGGTTATGCCAGGTGACATGGCACCCTATATTTTCTTCATCATTTTATCCTATGTTATAGAGGTGTTTCTGTTTTGAAATTGTAATACTTCAGTTCCAAAAGATGAATGGTTTTGTTGATATATCTGTTCCCTGTTCCAGTGCAGATTATAGGCCCTCCTTGTCTTAGCAGATGGCATTTCATGAATTGCTCTGACTTCCACAATTGACTAATATTGTGGTGATCACCCTCTCCAAATATAGCAAGACTTGGTGCTCAGACAATAGGTGTATCACCAGTCCTCTAAGGACATTCTTTCTCATTCCTTGATGGGAACTGCCAGAGGTGGCAGTCTGCTAGTGTAACCTTAAAGAACCCAGGTTGCTTCCATGCCGCAGAGGGGCCCTGGAAGAGGATTTTAGTGGAAAGGCAAAGTTTGTGAATATGACCCAGTATACCAAGTAGGCTTAGGTTTCTTTCTCTTTGGACCTTCTTTTAGAGGATCTTTCCAGATTCTTGTCCATGTATCTAATTTGAACCTTAGCACAGAATTAGAAACAAGGGGCCTGTATCAACATGCTGCTTTTCTTTTTCCTCTTTATTTTTCTTTCTTTGGTGGCTGGAAAATCTACCTGGCATCTGTATTTGGAAGCTGGATAACTTGTAGTATCCTAATTTATATTTCACCTACTCTGTCACCTTTGTTGAAGAGTCGCCACAAAGCTTCATAAAATAAAATCATCTCTTAATAATACTGTTGTTATTCAGTTTTTTCAGTCATGTCCAACTCTTTATGACCCCATTTGGGGTTTTCTTGGCAAAGATACTGGAGTGGTTTGCCATTTTCTTCTCCAGCTCATTTTACAGACGAGGAGACTGAGGCAGGCAGGTTAAATGACTTGTCCAGAGTCACACAGCTAATTAGAATAAGAGTGAATTTGAACTCAAGAAGATGAGTCCTCTAGGCCCAGCACTCTATCCACTACGCCACATAACTGCCCTCTTAATAACACTAATGCCCCTTTGTATTTGTTAGTATAATACTAATGCCCGCTTATGTTTGTCAGTATGAAGACACTAAAATAAGTTATCTCATTTTCCTTTTGATCTGGTTCTTAAAGAGGGCAAGATTTAAAATTAAAAGATCTAAGTTTGACTTTCAGCTTTGTCACTTATAAGGCCACTTTGTGGCCTTAGGCAAGTTACTTAATCCCTCTGGTCCTGAGTTTCCTCTTCTATAAAATGAAATGGTTGACCTGTTTCACCTCTAGGGTTTTTTATAGTTCTGAAATCCTTTGATCTTAAAGTAGTTACATCCCCACAGTGCCTTTGTATATAGTAGGTTTTCAGTAATAAGTGCATTTGATGCAAACAACAACCCTTTATATAAAGCTCCTTAATTAATGTTTGCTACATTGAACCAAATTTAACAGAACAAATGCTGCTCCAACTGGTAGAAAACCCAACTTTTCTGATATGTCTTTCTGTAGTACAACCAGAATGTGACTGTTTGAGGTCCAGGGGAAAACACACATGCACACGCACATATGCACACATATGCACGAACACGCGCACGGCACTCAAGATAATGATATGTAAAATAAATAAAAAGCATCTGCATTTAATATCAGCATATACCACAACCTATTTGCAGGTTAATAGATATCATGTGGGTGATAGCATAAACTACACGATGTTAAGATAGCCCTCAGTGAACTGGGCTGTAGCAACATACAAAGTTATAAAGGCCAAATTAGGCTCCAGGGAATAGTTAAGTTTTCTTACCAGTGGTAGAATTGGGAACTGGAGAACTTAGTGAAATCCTTTAAAATTGTATTAACTTTGTTTCAGATTATAAGCTGCTAATTATTTGTTTTGTTCTTGTATTTTAGGCCTCAACTCCATATAGCATAGATTCAGATTCTTTGGGAATGGAGTGTATTATTTCGGGAAGTGCCTCTCCAACTCTGGCAATCAACACTGTGACTAACAAAGTAACTTCTTTTCTTTTTTTAATGTCGATATTATTGCATAATTCATTTCACTTCCCTTTATCATACTTTTTAAGTGTTCTGTATGACTGAATTTGAAAATAGCACAAACTTGTATCTCTTAAATCTGGCACTACAGGAGGGATATTGAGAATTGTTTGGTTTGTGGACTGGTTCCTCCATGGAAGAACTGCTCTGATGAGTTAGAAGTGACCTTGGGTTCTTGAAAGTTTTGCTGGCAGAGTACCAACTTTGTTGTTTTTGCAAGGTAGAAATTTGTAATTAAGTATGGTCTCAGTGATTAATTGAATGCTTATCAACTGAGGACCATCCCAGCTAATAATGGAGAAATTTGTCACTAAGGTTGACCATAAATTAATGAACTTTCTGGCCACAGCAATTCTTGGAGACTCCTGTTAAGTTATAAGAGAAATTGATGAATGAAGTACTCTGTGTTAGTGGAGGGGGTACCCTCACTGATGAAATAAAATTCTTGAATTATACAAGTGGACTTCACAGAAAAGAATTCTCATAATCCATATTAATATACAGTGATTTATTGAGAATTTTGGTATTATTTATCATCTGCTAATTGGTTTTTTTTTCCTCAAGGGTTCCTTTTCGGGGAGGGGGGAAGGGAGATAGTCCCATAACTAATGTTTTTTGTGGGCTTATAGTTTGCTTCCCTTTGGATGCTATGGAGAAGAGTGTTTAGTAAGGGTAAAGGGAGGGAAGGGAGAAATCCCTGGCTAACTCTTAAGAATGGAGCTGGTCCCCATTTAAACCTTCTTCCTCTTTTCTCTTTCCTTATTTGTAAGTTATTTGGAAGGCATAACATAGAGATTTCCATGATGCTGATATTTGTATAATAAGGCTTTTACCCGTATCTTTTTATGGCAAAAAAGAAAAACTAAGACAACTTGATCTACTTATTTCAAGTAATATTTTGTGTAACAAAAATATTAAAAGTCTGGTGTGAAAAGAGTGCTGGATTTGGAATTTAGAAGACCTTGATCGAGTTCCAGCTCCACAACTTATTAGCTCTTTGACGTATCATTTGTCCACAAGCCTCAGTTTCTAACCTCCTAAACGTGGATAATAATATCTCTTCACCTCATAGGATTGTTATGAACAAAGTGATTTGTGAACTTGAACATAACATGTAAATAGCTATTATTCCTACTTTAAGCAGCATCTTAGAATGGGTTCTGATCTCTTCCCATATATGTATGTACCCACATAACATGTATATCTCTATAGAGCCACGTGGTGATGGTGCTTGGTGTTCACTAGTGGCTACCCAATGGCCTATTCTCCTTTCATTGTGTTGCAAGGCCAGAAGTTTCAGTGGAAGACTCTTCGATGTACTCTAAAATTTAGTTGTCCTTGTGTCCTTGTGTGCTGGATCCCTTTGCCTAGACTCAAAGCCCTAATTTAAAATCCAGAACAGATTCGTGGGTGCTGCCTTTTGCTTTGCCTGGCATCTGAGTTACACATGTGTAGAGTAGAGGAGCTCTCTTTAGCCCACTTGGGTGGACTGGCTTGTGTTCTCTGTTGGCATTTGAGTTGCTGTGGTCACAAATTGAATATGGGCACTGCTGTGGCAAGGGGAAAAATGGGTAAGTCCTTAATTCATTCAGTCAGTTAATTAGCAAGCAATTGTTATGCATTTGCTATGTTCCAGAAACTCTGCTAGGCACTGGAGTTACAAAGAACACATAATCCTTGTACTCAGGGAGTGCTAATGGGGATGTGAACATGGCTAGGCACATATCGAACACATACAAAACTGATACAGAGAAACTTGGGGAAGGACGACTTCATGCACAAGGTGGCATTTGAGGTGATTTAATGTTTTTTTGTAATGAGGTTGACAATAGGACAGCCATTGGCAATAGGCCATCACTTAGGAAACTCAGATAATTCATATTGAAGGAGAACCCTTATGAATGTAGTGAATGTGGGGAAGCCAGCTTTTTAGTACAGTTCCGTTTTTGCTAGATATCAGAGATTTCCCATTTGAGTCAGTGTGGGTTTAAAACATTTGTGATTTTTGTGAGAAAAAAGTGGTGTTTTCTGTATACACTGGCTGCTACTATCAGCAGCAGTAAAGTTGTGCAAGTTTGTGTGAAGTGTGTGCTAGTTTGAGGGCTTAGAGAGTAGCTATTAACCTCTTGCAGTAAATTCATTCAAACAAGGATCATACACATATATACTTACATTTATAGTTTCATACCAGTGGTAAGGTGCTATATATAGAAATGATGAAGATAATATCAGCTTAGGTTTGCATAACACTTTACTGTTTATAGAGAGTTTTACATTGTTTTATTTGTTCCTCACAACAACGCTATAAATTAATTTGGTAGTATAATGAATATCTACATTTTACAGATGTAGTAATAGAGAGGCCCAGAGAAATACAATGACTTGCTCAAAGGCACATAGCTAGCAAGTGGTAGGGCCAGTATTTGAACCCATCTTTGCTCACCTCAAATCTTGCATTCTTTCCACAATTCCATGCTTTCCCTCCTGTTAATGGCAATCAGACCTAAATTTTGCCCTGAACTAATGCCATAGTAGGGGATTACATTCTTGACTAAAGGCTATTAAAAAAAAAAAAAAGAAATGGCTACATTGTTCATAGCTAAACCACTATTGAAGTGTATATATATAAATCAATAGGGATAGCACAGCAACAAAATAATTTTAATTAATATGATATTGTATAATATCAGGGCCTTATCTGCAAACTTCCTAACTCCTTTACTTGAACTGTATCTAGTCAGAATATTAGTGAAACCATCAGGATAATAGAATTAAAAAGCTTTCTTTGGAGAGATTTAACAGCTATCTTTGAAAAGACTTGGAAAGTCTTTGAATCGCTTTTTGGCCTTGTGAGAATGTAAGTTAGACGTAAGTTTTGCCGTTGTTTTCTTTAAATTTCCCTGTGATAGTAAGCAAAGATATTAGAGACCAAATTGTTGATTCCTCTGCTGGTCTTGAAAGCAGTCACATAACTACCACTTTAGTTAAACCCTTACTGACAGCTGAACTTATTTTGATCCTTTGATACATTGATTTGAAAATATCAAGCCTCATAACTGATTTGTATGTTGACAAAGCACAAAACTGCCAAATTTGATTCAGAATCCACAAAATAAAATTGCATTCCATTTGTTTTAGTGGCCTGCAAACTGAATATCTTATTTAGAAAAGACCTCAAAGGTCATCTAGTTAAACACATACCTAAATAGTAATCCCCTCTAATAACATCTCCCAAAGAGTTTGTTTTTTCTATGGCCTTTTTTGGTTTGAGACGGTTTTTACATTCGTGCCTTTGCTGTTTGTTATTCAGTAATTCTACTCTACTCTTACTGTCTACCTAGTGACATTCTAAAATGTTTTTTCTTTTCTTAAGCTCATAACTGTACCTCTACCTCTCAGACTTAAATGATGCCTTCTAATTCACTGTTTTGTCTCCTCAAAATATCTCAGCTTTGTCATTTCTCTTCTCCTTTTCTTCTGTCAGAGGAAAAGTTATTTCTCCTTCTTCCTAAGGCTGCTGATGCCCTTGATCCATTCTACTTTACCTCCTCTGGGACCTTGTTTCAGCAGTCATCTCTTTTTTATGCGTCTCCAGTCTTTTCTTTTCTCCTGACAAATTTCCTGCAAATATTCTCAACTCTCTCAAATCCATAAAAATATTTATGCTGTTCCACACTATTTGACTACCATTCCATCTTTCTCTTCCTTTTGTATGTCATACTTCTTTAAAAAGTTGCCTACCCAGTATGTGAAGTGGAAGCACTTCCCCTCCACGGACTTTTCCCTTAACCTTTGGTAAGGCAGCTTTTGTTATACTGAGAATTCTGCCTTTTTGTCTGTCTCTTCTCTGTCTGTCTCAGTAGAGACCATCTTTATGCAAGACTTCTAGCTCTCTGTATCGAACTCTAGTTTCTTCTGTTGGGGATTTCAAACTGATGCCCAAAGGCAATTTAAATTCAAATGTAAAATAGAATTCATTAAATATTTCCCCTAAAATTAACATCTCTTCTAAACTTCCTTATTTCAGTTGAAGGGCACCATAATCTTCATTCAACCAGATTTGCAACTAGGGACTATTCTCAAAATCTCTCTCTATCTCACTCCATGTATCCTGTCATTTGCCAAGTCATGATATTTCTGCAGTATCTCTCTTATCCACTTCCTTTCTGTTCACATGGTCATCTTCTTCTTTTGGGCTCTCATCACTTCTCATATGAACTATTGCAGTCACATTCTCATTTGTCTTTATGCCTCTTCAGTCTACTTTCCACATAGGCGCTAAAATGATTTTTTGTAAAGCATAGCTCTGACAGTTTTACTACCCTAGTCAATAAACTCCAATGTCTTCCAATAAACTCTAATGTCAAATACAAACCACTCTGTTTGGAATTTAAATTCCTTCACAGCCTAGCCCCAGCTTACCCTTTCAGTCTTAATATGCATTCTTCTCTTTACCATGCACTATGATTCAGTCAAACTGGTCTTGCTGTTCCTCTTTGGGATGCACCAGTATATCTCCACAAGAATGAGAAACAGTGATGGTACTCTGTAATATTTTCCAAATTATCTCATGAATATGTTCTCTTCACCCTCAAACCCACTCTCAAAGATATATCATCCTTGAAGGCAGGAATGAACCTTATGTTTATTTTATGGCACGCATGGCATTGTGACTAGTACAGTGTTCTGTGTACCATAGATATTGGAAAAGAGAGTATGAATAAGTAGAGGATACCAACAGATAATAGAAAAATTGCAGTGAGAGAGTTGAGTGGCTAGCAAAATTGAGATAACAGATTCGTAATGTATTAATTGCATGCTGTGTCATAGCATTTAGTTATTCAGAGAAACTCTGGATCATAAAATTTGTCCCAATGCTTATAAGAAGTGTTTAGCTATCATTTAAAATTTTTTAAATTGGAACTTAACAATCATCAACAAACAGAAGCATTCCTACATAGAAAAGAACAAAAGCAATTAAATATGAAACTAACCTGTTAGTTTATTTTTAAAAATATGTTAAATTTAACAACATAGTAACAAATTCCTGTTTGTGTTCCATTTTGAGCTTCTTTTAGTTTTCTTCTTTTTCCCATGTTTTATTGATGTACCTTTTTTTTAAATTGCATTTCTGTCATTACCAAATAACCTATTTTTCTGCCCCATTTGAAGTTCTCTGTTGTAATAAAGAAGTATAATCACACAGAACAAATCAAAGCATTGGTCATGTCTGAAAATATATTTCATTCCGTATTTCACATTTATTTCTGCTCTGCACAGAATCCAGACCAGCTATCTTTCAAAAGTTTTCTCTACTCACTTCCTAATTCTTTTTTGTAGTTTTCTTCCTTGTGTATTTTTTAGGCACCAGCTCTAGAAACTTTCTAGCACTTAAAAGGGTTCTCAGCTTCAGTGGAATCTGAGGTAATAGGGCTTCAACATTTAGGCAAGTATATATAAGACCTAGGTACCCCATGCAAAGTATCTCTTGTTAGCATTTTGTTAGGCTTGGGATATGATATCATTGCAATCAGATAGATGACCTCCATTCTTTTTTTAAAAAAAAATTAACTTCATAGTCTCCTTGCCATTATCTCTTTCATGATGCAGTTTACATTGGCAGTCCTGGTGAGCTTAGTATTTGTCTTGAACTGTTCATGATTTTCATAAAAGCTACTGTTTTCCTACATCAAAATTTTCATATTATTAGTGACTCTTTGGCTTTCACATTTTCTCTCCAAAGTCTCCACTAAATATGGGGAAGGGACCTTATTTAGTAAGAACAGTGGGGTTTTCCTACCTCTAACTTGCTGTGCCTCTGGTTCTGGAGTCATTGTTACTTTTTTGGTTTATAACAGTGAATAATGTGACTGAATTTTATAGTCCTTTGTAAAAGTTTTATTGATGCCTTTTAAAAAACATTAAAGTCATTTCTGGATGTTCTTTCTCTCACTTCAACCCCCCAGTAACAAAAAACAAAACAGTTTAACAACTACGTCTGATAGATAGTTTAACTAACAGTCTTTACCTGTGAACCCTTACCTTTCCATAATGACAGGAGAATACATTTCCTTGCCTCTTCTGGGGCCAAGCTCATTCATTGTAGTGTTCTTGTTTATAAAGATTGTGTGTGTGTGTGTGTGTGTGTGTGTGTGTAATATATGTATATAGTAATATAATGTGTAATATACAAAATATAGAATAATATGCTGTGATATAATATCATATATTATATATAATAATAATTAATGTATATATTAATAATCTTAGAGATCTAGAACCGGAAAAGGACCTTAGAAGGCAACAAGTTCAACCCCCTTGTTTTATAGATGAGGAAACTGACACCCAAGGAGGTTAAATGATTTACCTCATATCAGATACCTAATATCCTAACCATGGTTGTAAAATGTATCTCTTTATGTTCTCCTTATTACCTAGTTACAGATGATAAGCATCAGAGGCAGGATTTGAATCTAGGTTGTCTGACTCCAGATCTCTGTTATGCTTCCTTCATGTTTTTCTCGTATCATGTTTATATAAATTCCTCATATTTGTCATTTGTTACGGAGTAAAATCTGTTCTGTTTTATTTGGATGCCTCAGTTTGTTGAGCTTGTCTCTCATCAAGAGTACCTGCTTTGTTTCCAATTTTTTGCTACCAAAAAACGATGCAATAAATATATTGATTTTTATGAAACCTTTCTTTCTTTAACCTTTTTGGGGAATATAGTCCCAAGGGTGTGATCTCTGGGTCAAAGGGTATCAACAGTATTTCCTCACGTAATTCCAAATTGTTTTCCAGAATAGTTGGAAATAATTCTTAGTTCCATCACTAGTGTATTAATGTGCTTTATCCCCTTAACCTTATCAACAATTATTCTTTCTGGTTTTTTATCATCTTTATCAGTTTTCTAGGTGTGAAATAAAGCCTGAGTTTTTAAAATTCTCATTTCCCTTATTAATGATTAGAGCAGTCTTTCATCTATGGTTGCTAATAGTTGGTGATTCTTTTTTTGAGAACAATTTTGGAAAATGACTCTTAGTCTTAAATATTTTTGTTAATTACCTATATATCTTGGATAGGAATGTGGTTTTGATAAAAGATAAACAGTGATAATTTTTCCCCAGTTGTTCATTTCCTTTATCCTAGATGTATTGGTTTTGGTAATGCAAAAATTTTAAGTAATCAAGATTGTTTATTTTCTCTTTTGTGGTCTCTATCCCTTATTTGGTTAAGATTTTTTCCTTCTAACCATGCTTATAAAATGTATTTCTTTATTTACTCCTCATTTAAAAAAAAAGTTTGTTTTTTTTATATTTAGGTTGTATATGCTCCATTTGGAAATTTTTGTGCTATATGGTGTAAAATGTTGGTTAAAACCTGTTTTCTTATAAACTTCTTTCCAGTTTTTCCAACAGTTCTTTTAAAATAGAGGGTCCTTTCCCAAGTAGTGTATGTTGTTGAATTTACTGAACAGTGGGCTATGGAATTTGATTTCTTACTGTTGTTTATTGATTCAGTTCATTGATCTGCTTTTCTGGTTGTTGTTCTTTTTTTAACCCATTTTATATAATTTTGGAGTAAATCATGAAATCTTTGGAGTTGAAAGGAGACTTACAGGTCATGTAATTTAACCTCTCACCTTGCCATCCTCTATTTGAATAATACCAGTAATAGGGAACTCACTCTTTTATAAGGTGCATTCCATTTCAAGATAGCTCTGTTTGTTAGAAATTGTAAGCTGAAATTTGTTTTGCTGTAATGTCTACTCCTTTGTCTTAATTCTGTCTTCTTTAGCCACACAGAATAAATTTAGTTAATTTGCAGAAGACATTCTTTCAAATGTTTGACTATAGTGATCAGATCCCTCCTCTAAGTAGTCTCTTTTCTATATCTAAATATGTTTTTTTTACCACCAGCCAGTCCTTATTGGTATTCTTTTAAGTCGTCTCGCTGTTTTCTAGTTTGTCACTGATTCTATTTCTGGTTTTTGTTGTTGTTTTTAAAGGCAGTTGAGATTAAGTGCCTAACCTAGGGTTACACAGTTAATAAATGTATGAGTGCAGATTTGAAGTCAGATCCTCCTGACTCTAGGGCTGGTGCTCTATCCACTGCACCTCCTTGCCCCAGGACTCAATTTTTCAATGTGATCTGACCAGTGCTAACAGAAGGGATAAAAGGACTAGCAGTTCTATTCTATATACTATGTATCTTTCTCTTACTGTTCTCTTACTATGGATACTGTATCCTCTTAGCATGTGTTTGGATTACATTAACTTTTTTGGCATCATCTTCACACTGCTGAGTAGTTAATTAAAACTTCTAAGCTTTTTTCATTAGAACTGCTGTTAAAATACGTCTGTCGCATAGTGGGCTCATGTAGGTGATATCTTGAACCAAACAGAGAACTTTTCATTTATCCCTAAAAAGTTTTATCTTGTTAGTTTTAGCTTATTATTCCAGTCTGTTGAGATATTTTTCAGTTCACCTTATCTTGAGGAACCTTCCAGAACATAGACAGTCAGCTCTCCTGTTCCAGAAGCTCTGGGGTCAGGTGTGTTTTTTCCCTGGCAGACCAACTATCCTAACCTACTTAAAGAAACTTGGTGTGTAAACTGGAATGCCAGTGTGTTAATGGGGAATGAAGATCATATTTTCCCAACAAATTGCACTTGTGTTCCCAGAATTAGGTATCCTGTTCCTCTTGAATGCTAACAGGAATGCCAGTAGATGCTCAGTAAATGTTGACTAACTCATGTAATAAATCTTGTACCTTAGTCAGGACATTCTTGTCATTTATTTGGGAAACACTAGAAAACTTTTTAATGTCTATGAGAAGTTGATTGGCAAGTGTACAATTATAGGTGGAAGACTTAGAATTGGAGAAAGGGCCTAATAGGAAAGTTTATTTGAAATTTTTCTGGGCGATATATGGTCTGCCTTGCTCTGTTGGGCAGTCTTGGAAAGTTATTGGATTGTTTTTCAGTTGTGAACAAATCTTTGTGACCCCATTAGCGATTTTCTTGGTAAAGGTACTGGAGTGATTTGCCATTTCCTTTTCCAGCTTGTTTCACAGATGCGGAAACTGAGGCAAATAGGGTTAAGTGACTTGCCCAGGGTAACACAGCTTAGTAAATACGGTGAGGCCAAATTTGAACTCAGGTCTTCCTGACTCCAGGCCTGGTGCTGTGTCCACTTTGATAGTAGTATATGCAGTGCTGCAAGAGAGGGAGTTGATAAGACTCCTTTCTTAGCTTGCATTGTCTAGTTTAATTTCAGTTGCTCCTCTGGTGCCTGTTGTTTGCATCGGAGCCAAAACCTGTTCTTTAGCAGAGTGAGCTGTAAATATGCGTTTGTTAAAAAAAAAAATTCTTTGTAACCCAGACCTATTTTTGAAAGCTAATCTTATTAAGTAATTACATTGATTTTGGTAGTTGTACATGTAGATACTCTAAGACTATCTTGATAGAGTTGCCATATAAAGTAGTACATGCAGTTTTAGTTGATCTTTGTCCAAATATTTGTTTTCTGCATTCTAGGTAACATTATATAATCCTGATCAGGATGGCAGTGACAGTCCACGCAGTAGCCTTAACAACAGTCTCTCGGACCAGAGTTTGGCATCTGTTAATTTGAACAGCGTTGGAAGTGTGCACAGCTATACACCAGTAAGCTTACTGAAAATGCCCTTTATATTTTAATTCACAATTAGAGCTTAGAACTAAACTTAGTGGAAGACATAAACTAAATGTGAAAAGGGGTTTAAACAGAGATATACAATTAGCAGGTTATAAATAGGCTTTGGGAAACTACTTCCTACCTAGATGGTGATTCTAATGCACACTTAGAAGGTTATTTGTAATTTGATTTTAAAAATGGTTGTGCTCAAGTAACTCAGAGCATATTGCCCTCAATGTAGATCATTTTCAAGTACTGGCTGAGCCCCCTTGTTCTTAGTTTCAGTTTCAGGAACTCTCAAAGTAATGGACCTTCTAATAAATCAGAATTGTGATTTTTAGCCTAAATATTTTTCTATTGATTTTTGATACTCTATAATAATAAACTGCATTTAAACATCTGACAGTTTGCATTTCTTAATTCAGACTTAAAAATAGGTAATTCTTTTATGAAAACTAGCTAGTATTCTTGATTGCTTTGTGATAAAGAATCATTATTTTAAATTTTAAGAATTCAAGGCACTGATACCTTCCATTTTTCCTTTTATTTCCTTTGGTTTCTCTTGGAGTTTGTACCTAGTTACCTTGTTTTTACTCCCTCCTTTTTCTTGTTTTCTCCTTAGTATTTCCTCCTGTCTCCCAAAAGTTGAGAGGGAGGCAAATAAAGGTTCATTACATTTTAAGGCAGTGGTTGTCAAAAAATTTCCAAGTTGTCCAGTAGTGCAACAGTTTCCATTCTTGCTTACCAAGAAGCAGTATTTTATAGTTTTCGCCCTCCCTATAGTGTAGTACTGTGAATCCTGTAAGTGCTTCAGCAGTTGGATTTGAATGAAGCCATAAATAATAGCTAGAAATCTGACACTGCAAATCCTATCTCATGCAAAATATTTCTTAATTTTAGCAAAAGTAGGGTAATAGCAGTGGAAAAAATAAGAGACAATGCCATTATTGAGTAGATGAAAGGACTTTGGTATAGTTGGCTGCTGTAATTAATAGGACAGGATTCAGTCATGTTAAAAATCTGTACATCAGAGTTCTAATCCCTTGTGGCATCTGGCAGTGGGAGGTCCTTGTTACTGAGCGTGTACTGATTCTGGGGTTAGTGGTGATTAGTGACATCCAGCTTGTGCCTTATCTTTGGCGCCCAACCCAGAAATAAATAGGATGGTCCCAATGATAAGGACATCATATGACAGCCAACTTAGGGAGGCTGGTTTTTATCCCCCCTTTGGATTATATTCTCTTAGCATGTGAACCACTGTTTGTAGTTTTTTTTTTTTTTTTTTTTATTAATAAACTCAAATGTAGAGCCTAGAATCAGTAGTATTTTCTTTTGACATTAGGTGACAAACCATCCAGAACCAGTGTCTCAGTCACTAACTCCTCAGCAGCAGCCACAGTACAGCATCCCAGAACGAGACAAACAACTACTTTTCTCAGAATATAATTTTGAAGATCTTAGTGCCTCATTTCGAAGCCTTTATAAGTCAGTTTTTGAGCAGTCACTTAGCCAACAAGGTGAGTTCTTTACATTTTAAGAAATATTTTCACAGGGTATTTGGTATCTTTTCCCACTCATCAAGTTGTTGTTTGTCTGTGGTTAAGGAACAGGAGGTATTGGGACATTAGAAGTACATCTTGTGTGTGTGTGTGTGTGTGTGTGTGTGAGAGAGACAGAGAGAGTGAGTTGTATGTTAGGGCTTAGCGAAGGTATAGACGTAAGAATCTGGTAGTGTCCAGCTCAGGGCTCTGCCTGCATCACTATTGACACCAGTAAGTATAGTGTTGTTGCCCAGTGTGCAATAGAAGTAAGCCAGCTTCTCGTCATAACATGGCTTAGCTTAAAAAGAAGCATCATATGGAGTTCCAGTCCCTGCTTCATCAGCAGCACCTTTTCCTTGTAGATTGTGCACATGCAGCATGATCACTATATGCTAGTTGAATTGTGCCTAGCATTGTGAGTCATGTACTTGTACAGATCCATTATGGCTTTTGCAGAATGGTATAAAATCAAATGGGAAAATTAATACTATTCTGTAACCCTGTTGAAGTTACTTTGCAGAGTATTTGTTTATACTTCATCTTGGCTACTTGCATTATTTATGATTTTTTACACGTCAGTGGCCAAGATTGAGAGTTGATAATAATTTGGTAAATAAAGTTGCATTGTTTCAGTGGCTGATTTCAAGGTTTAAAGTTCAAGGCATAAGTTTAAATTAGCTTGTGTGTGTATATAAAAAGATGCCTTTTTGAGCTGCTATATTATATTTGGTGTTCCTTTGACTAGTAAATGGTTTAAAACATGCAGATTCCTTAGGTGACCATGATTTAAGGAGATTGCTCTTAAAATAACAGCGGTGACATTACCTAAAGGACGTACAGTGATTTCAGTCTGGTGTAATGGAAAGAACACTGGATCAGAAATCATATGACTGGTATTCTAAGTCAGACACTGCCTCTTATGGAGCTGTGTGACCTAGGATCGGTCCTTTCTCCTCCCTGCCCTTGAGCTTCACTAGATCTCTGAGGTCTCTTCTAGTTCTGACACTCTGATTTTATCACCAACAAATGATGTCCCTGAACCTCCCTGGTCTCTTGTTTCTTCATCTGTAAAATGAGGCCATGTAGCTCTTGAACTGCGATCACCTGTCTCTTTCCCCTCCTTTATGAATCACTTTGATAATTCACTTTTAATGTCAGCTTTCCAGTTTCAAGAATTAGCTCTAACCTTTATCGAGTATCAACACAGTCTTTTGCCAAAACTACTAGTTTTAATATTTTATATTGCACTCAGATATTGGCAAATATTACAAATCATGACAATCATCAGAAATCTTGACTTCAGAAGAAACTTAGACCATTGCACAATATTTTTCCATTTAATTGAATACATTGTGTCTGGATCAGTAAAATAATATTGTCATAGGCCATCTGCTGGGATGTGAAAATAGCCTTATTATATAGAACCAGATGTTGTGGTGATGATGTTTGTTAAAATTGTGCTTCTTTATGTAAACCAAATATGTTTGGTCTGACATCAGGTACTTTAGACAATTGTGTGCATGTCAGTTGCATAATGAGACAAAATGTAAGAGTTGATGTGGCTTGGCTTGACCTACTTTTACTTGGTCTTGTGGACCTTACGCATTCTGATTTAAGAAAGGCTTCATGGAATGACATGGATTTTGCCAGAGTAGATAGTTAAGTTGGTAAGCAGAAGGTGGCTTCTACCTTAAATAGTAACATGAATATTTGAGAGGGGGCACATAAGCACAATATCTGTGTTGTCACAAAAGAGGTAAGGGAAAAAATGGAAAAATGAGAAGATGAAAACCTTGAAGCATTTTGCTCAAAAAGAGAATGTAGCAAAGTAAATAATGGGAAGCCAGGTTGGCAGTTGAAAAATAATGTGACTGCTAGTTGTTATTAATTGTTAAATAATTTTCACTGAAGAAATACTCTTACCTTGGCTTATGAATGAAGCCTGTCCTGAAGTACCTTTGTGTGGTATATAGCCTGTTTCTCAGTAAATTTAAACTTATGAAGAAAGTGATGGAAAAGTGACTTAGTTAAAAAGGCATTTATTTCAGGGAACTGACTATAGATCGGAAAGTGAAAAAAAGCAGAGAACTTTTTTTTTTTTTTTTTGTGCAAAGAGAGAAGAAAATAAGTTGGGAAGTTAGAGTGCATATTTTGAGTAAATAAATACAGATTAACAAGTGCTTAGTCCTCAGTGTGTTAAAGATTAATGTGGAACAGCTAGGTGGCACAGTGGATAGAGTATCAGCCCTGGAGTCAGGAGGACCTGAGTTCAGATATGGCCTCAGACACTTAAACAGCTGTGTGACCCTGGCAGGCCACTTAACCCTGATTGCCCTCTCCCCTAACACCCCTTCTTCCGCTCCCCCCAGCCCCCCCCCCAAAAATTAATGCAGCATAATAATTGGCTGCCCTCCAGGATACCTAATGCCCTAGGGTATGTCAGAATGTTCCATAAATATTATTCCTCATTTGAAAAGTGCCTCTCCTCTCCTCTCAAGGAGGGGTAAGGTGAAGGAGGGAGAAAATTTGGAACTCAAAATTTTTATAAAAATAAATGTTAAAAATTGTTTTTACCATGTGATTAGAAAAAAATACATAAAAATTTAAAAAAAAAAAAAGGAAGAATAGTGTCTCTCCAAGAATAAATTTTAACTCAGGGGCTGACCTGAGGAACACAATGATCTCTACTTCCTCCCACACAGATTAATAGTCATAAGTCCTCAGACAACTTCTGGTCAAGATGATCCAATCCAGGATAACCTCAGTACTTCTTAAACCTAAAATTTTATTTAAAGCATGTGAAGTGAGGTTTGTTGTATAGTTAGGTTTATAGTGCATGGCCCTAAACCTTGTGCAGTAAGATGAAGCTGCATGACACGTGAAGTAATCATTCCAGTGTTTTAGAAATCTTGATTCCTCCCTGCGGGTTATGGGAGGAATGCATCTACTGCTCTCCTCCCCCGTCCGTATTAAAGCTAAGTTCTTCTATGGCTCCAGAAGGTCTTCCTGAAAGTAGGTGGTCAAGCCCATGTCCAAAGATCATACTATCATTGGATTGGTGGTATGTGTTTGTGTTTGTGTGTGTGTGTGTGTGTTTCTGTTGGGTAAATTTTAAAGAAATATTCTTTACGAAAAACATGACCAAAAGCTATTTTTTCTCTTTACTGTTTTTAGGTTTGATGAGCATCCCTTCTGAATCATCCCAGCCACCCCACACTTCATGTTCCTATCAGCACTCTCCCAGCAATACCGTGAGCTCTCACCAACACAGTGGCCAAAGCAGCTTATCAAACAGCCACAGCAGTGGTCTTGGCGCTACTGCCAATAATTCTGTGGCACAAGTTTCTTTGTCTCACCCCCAGATGCACACACAACCATCTCCACATCCTCCCCATCGACCGCATGGTTTATCACAGCATCCACAACGTCCTCAGCATCCAGCACCACACCCACAACAACACAGCCAGCTGCAATCTCCACACCCCCAGCATCCATCTCCACATCAACACATACAGCATCATCCGAATCATCAGCATCAGTCGTTAGCACATCAGACACATCCACCCCCACAGCAGGTATCCTGTAATTCTGGTAAGTTCTCATCTTCTAACTTGTGTTTAGTTAATTATATATCAGAACCAATTCCTAGCTATTCATAGTTCTGCATATTTGAGAATGGGGGTGAGGGGGTTGTTCTGAGATATTTAAAACCATGAAAGAGTGGGTAACCACACATGTAATGGAAATCATGTGACATTTATAACCAAAACTTTTTTCTTGGGAGGGATGATAGCATTATAGCTTTACAACTATAAAGGACCTTAGAGGTCATCTATTTAATCCCCCTTGCCCTTTTTTTCTTTTACTCCTTAGGATTCTACAGTTTAATGTGTTCAGTCTATCCCTAGGCTGAACTAGAGCCTATATTTAAAATCCATTTTGATTTATATTTAGTTTGGGTATTCAGTAACCATTGCAGGTTTTTGTGTCAAAGCTTTTGGATTGTCCTGATGCTCTTAGTAAATTTCCTCTTACGGGCATTTGGAAAGTATAGAGAGCCACAAAGAAGATAGCCTTTGATCCAGTGGTCTGGTGGGGTCTTTGAGACCCTTGTTTTAAACCAGAGTTGGCAGTCTTAAAATGTGCAAACAATGATTGCTTTTGCCATCTCCCTTTCTGACCCTTAAAATGATTGTAGTTATCTTTTGTTTTTAAATTTTGTTTTTACTCTGAACTTAAACACTAAAAAAGAATGTTCCTATTCATGTAGCAGAACACAAAGAAGGTTCTATGTGAAACTGTGAGTCTCCATTTAATAACCTTGCTAGATTTGAAAAAATATATAATAAATTCTACACATTACTCTCAAAACTTTCCTGCTTATCTGTGCTCCCTTCTAAACTTCCTTCTATTATCTTATGTGCATTTTTTAAAAAAATGTTATGATCTCCTTCCACTCTTTTTTTTTTTATCACTATTCCTCTTCTTTCTTAACTCCCCCCCCAAGTTTGCCAAGAGAAATAAAGGGAGTGGTTCTTCTAACAAGCAGCATCAAGCAAAACAAATGTGTCTCTATGCCTTGTGTCCACCACTTCTCGGTTAAGAGGAGGATAATATGTCATCATAGGTTCTAGGTAGACATAATTATTTAATTGAGGTAATATTATAAAGAACTTTGCAAACCTTAAAGTACTATGGTAAATTCTACTTGATGATGATGATTATGATTTACAGTTACAGCATTGATCGGTGTCCTTAAGTATTTCAAAGTTGTTTTTCTTTGTTGTTATCCTTATGTAAGTTTTTCTCCGACTTCTGTTCACTTTACTCTGCATCAAGAGAGATAAAAGCATTTATTTGTTAAGTGCCTACTATGTGCTAGGAATATAAATACAAGCAAAAAGAAAGACAGTCCCTCTTCTTGAGAAGCTGGTATTCCAGTGATGGAAGATAGCACATAAAAGGGATCTGCAAAGGGGTATGTAGAGGCAAAGTAGGAAAGTTTGGAGAGTCAGGATAGATCAGGAGATAAGTGAGAATTTCTTGGCTGAGGACTTCATCAAATGGAATTTCCAGGGAAGAACTCACCAGTCAGAGGAGGGGGGACTTCAGGGTTAAGGAGTCTCTGAAATCATCTCTTTCTTCATTTCTAGTGACACAGTAATATTTCGTTACATTCTTAAGCCACAGTTTGTTCAGCCATTCTCCCCTTGTTTAAGAGGCTGTCCTTTAGGTTCTAGTTCTTTTCTCCCTTTTAGTCCCCTCCCCCCCCCCCCCCCCCGTGTCAGAAAGGTGGTTGTTTTTTTTTTTTTTTTTTTGGGTTTTTTTTTTTTTTTTTTTGAGACTAATTCCTCACTTACTTTTCTTCTTAGCTCCGCCCTCCCCCTCCCCGATTGTTTCCCAGTTGAATTTAATGTATTTTTACAGTAAACTTTTGGGGACAGGAAGGGAAGCTTGCACGTAAAATTCTTTTGTCCATTTCATATGAGTGAGGTTCATTTGATGCCCACTAATTCCAGCCCTTCCTACATGTTCATATTTGCTTCTCACCCACCCCTGATTATGAAAAATAGTAAATTCTACCTCCTTCTTCCTCCTTTCTACACTTACATATTCCTCCTTTTTCCCTCTTTTTATTTCTTCAAATCCTTAGAACGGGATCAGTCCAACCCCAGGATCTCTGTTTCTCATTTAACTTCTTCAGTATCCTTTGAAGACATTAAGATTCTGAAGGGACACATTTCTTCTCCCCCAATTAATGAGCATTACACCATTACAAAGCTCCTTCTAATTACTCAGATAAATTTATCTTTTTGGGTTTCTCCTCTGTTCTATAAAAGGTGTTTTAGGACCATGTTCGGCTTTGCAGGATAAGTTCTTCTTGATTGTAAGCCTGTATCGTTTTCCTTTTGGAATATTGTATTCCAAGATTGCCTCGGGTTTTTAGTAAAATCTGCCAGGTCCAAAAACTAGGTAGAGACCCAACATCTCATATTATATACCAACATAACCCAAACAGATAGATGACTTAGACATATAGAGTGATTTTCTAACTTAGAAGGGCATGGAAGTGGTTCTTAGAGGAACAAGTAAAAAAAAAAAATTGTCTTTTAGATCTATGAATAGAGGACAAGTTCATGACCAAACAAGGCATAGTGAGTATCACAGAAGATAAAATGAACAATTTTGATTATGTTAATTTTTTAAAAAAAATTTTGCACACACACAGACAAACATAACCAATACAGAAAGGGAAACAGATAACCGGGGTGAGTGGAGGTGGAGAATCATTGCAACAAGTTTATCTGATTTTGCTTTTATTTCCAAGATATATAAGCAACTGATTCGAATATATGTGAATAAGAAAATTTTACCAATTGATTAAATGGTCAAAAAATATATACAGGCAGTTCACAAGGGAAGAAATCTGAAGTATCAGTTGAAAAAAATTCCTAATCACTAATCATTAAAGAAATGCAAATTGAAGCATCTCTGAGGTTCCTCCTCATATTCATCAGATTGGCAAAGTTGACAAGGAAAATAACAAATGTTGGAGGAATTGTGGAAAAATAAGGATAATTATGCACTATTTGTAGAGCTGTGAAATGATACAGCCAATCTAGAAAGCTAAAAGTTAGTAAACTCTGCATACTCTTTTAAAACCCAAAGAGGTCAAAGAAAGAGGAAAAGGACCTTTAAGGTTTTAAAAAAAATAATAATGTTACAGCTGTTTTGTGATGGCAAAGAATTGGAAAATAAGGGGGTACCCTTCAGTTGGAGAGTGGCTGAATAAGTGATGGTAGATGAATGTAAATGAATACTAATGTGCTGTAAGAATTGATAAAGGCTTGGTCTCAGAAAAAACTGGGAAGACTTGTATGAACTGATAGAGTAAATGAGAAGAGGAGAACAACCTGTATAATAATAGCAGCATTATAAAGACAAGCAACTTTGAAAATCATAAGAATTCTGATCAGTGCAGTGGCCAACCACAGTTTGAGAGGTTCCGTTATGAAGTATGCTACCCACCAGAGAGGTGATGGACTTAGCATGCAGAGTGAAAAATAGACTTTTTGGATATGGCCCATGTAGGAGTTTGTTTTGCTTGACTTTGCATTTGTTGCAAGGCTTTCACTACCCCCCCACACACCCCTCCACCATGAGGGTTCCCATTTATTCTCTCCTCTCTCTGTCCTTTCTCCCTGCCCATTCTCAAAAATGTTATGTTTCTAACTTTTACCTCCCCCAATTTGCCCTCTTTCCTGTCCTACCCCTCACCCCCAACTTCCATGTCCTTCTTATGCTTTTACCCAACTGAGTATGTATGTTATTCCCTCTTTAAGCCAATTCTAATGAGAGTAAAACTCATACTCACTGCTGCCCCCCCCCCCCACCTCTCCCATATTCCCTTCCACTGTAAAGGCCCTTTTGAGCTTCTTTTATGTCAGATAATTTACCCCGTTCTACCTCTCCCTTTTCCCTTCTCCCAGCTCATTCCTATTTCTCACCCATTCATTTTATTTTTTTAGATAATCATCCCATCATGTTCAACTCACACACGTGCCCTCTGTCTGTGTATACTCCTTCTAACTGCCCTAATAATAAGAAAGTTTTTAAGAGTTAAAATCATTTATCATTTTCCCATGTAGGAATTTAAACACTTTAACCTTATTGGACTTCTTATGATTTCTCTTTTCCTGTTTATACTTTTTTATGCTTCTCTTTGAGTCTTGTATTTGAAAGTCAGATTTTCTATTCAGCTCTGGTCTTGTCATCAGGAATACTTGAAATTCCTCTAATTTCATTGAATGCTCATATTTTCCCCTGGAAGATTATACTCAGTTTTGCTGGGTAGGTGATTGTTGATTGTGATCCTAGTTCTTTAGGCATACAGAATATCATGCTCTAAGTCTTCCATCCTTTAATGTAGAAACTGCTAAATCTTGTGTTGTTCTGACTGTGGATCCATGATATTTGAATTGTTTCTTTCTGACTGCTTGCAATATTTTCTCCTTGACTTGGGAGCTCTGGAATTTGGCTAACTCCTGGGAGTTTTAATTGTGGGATCTGTTTCAGGAGGTGATGGGTGGATTCTTTGAGTTTCTGTTTTACCATCTCAAGGCAGTTTTCCATTATAATTTCTTGAAAGATGATGTCTAGGCTTTTTTTTTGATCATGGCTTTCAGATAGATCAATAATTCTTAAATTATCTTTCCTGGATCCATTTTCCAGGACAGTTGTTTTTCCACACTTCTATTTCTTCATTCTTTTGATTTTGTTTTATTGCTTCTTGATACCTCATGGAGTAATTAATTTCTACTTATCCAGTTCTAATTTTAAAAAAAATTACCTTTTTAAGGGATTATTTTACATGTTTTTCCATTTGGCCAATTCTGCTTTTTAAGCAGTTCTTCAGTGAATTTTTGTACATCTTTTTTCCACTTAGCCAGCTCTGCTTTTAAAGATGTTCTTCTCTTTATTGGATTTTTGTGCCTCCTTTGCCAAGCTAATGACTCTTTTTTTATGATTTTCTTGCATAACTCTCATTTCCCTTCCCAATTTTTCTTCTACCTCTCTTACTTGATTTTTTAAACTTCTTTTTGAGCTCTTCCATGACTTGAGACCAATTCATATTTTAGTTTGAGGCTTTGAATGTTGCAGTTTTGACTTTGTTGTCTTCGTCTGAGTGTGTGTTTTGATCTTCCCTGTCACCACAGTAACTTTCTGTAGTCAGGATCTTTTTCTGGTGTTTGCTCATTTTCACAGCCTATTTCTTGACTTTTAACTCTATGCTAAGTGAGACTCTGCTTCCAGAATAGAGGGAGGTACTATCCCAAGCTTCAGGTTTTTTGTGCAGCTGTTTCCAGAGATAATTCTGGGAACCTGTAAGCTTTCATTTCTTCCAAAGTGGTACGATCTAGAAAGAAGTGTGTTTACTACTTTCTTGGTCTTTGAGTGACCACAAACACTCTTTTCTGCCCTGGAACTGTGACCAAGGTCCCTGTTCTGCAGCTGCAAGCTCTGGTGTTAGTGCTCCCCCTTGCCCTGGGACTGAGACCCAGGATTGTTACCCAGATCCAAGTATGAGCAAAGCAGTGGAGTCCTGTCCCCAGTGCCAGCAAAGGAACCCCTGTAATTTACTTCTGATCAGTTTTCTGGCCCCCGTACCATCTGTGGGCCGAGAGGTCCGTTGCTACCACTGATTCAGTCACCCCCAAGGCCTGTTGCTGGTTGTGTTGGCTCAGACTGAGCTCCACTTTCACATCTGTGCAACAGACTTTTCTTACCAACTTTTTAAGTTGTCTTGAGCTAAAAAATTGTTTCATCTCATCCTTTTGTGGGTTCTGCTGCTCCAGAATTTTAGAGGCATTATTTAAATTTTTTTGGAGGGATTTTGGGGAGAGCTCAGGCAAGTCCCCTCCTTTTTTCTACTGTCTTAGCTCTCTCTTTCCCTATCATGATTTTCAAAGAGTTCAATGATTCTTTTTTTTTTAATGAGTCTTTTTTTAAGTTAATTAATTAATTAATTTTTAGTGTTCAACATTCACTTCCACAAGATTTTGAGTTCCATATTTTCTCCCCATCTCGTCCCTTCCCCAACCCCAAGACAGTGTGCATTCTGAATACTCCTTCCTGTAGTCTGCCTTTCCTTCTATTCCCCGCCCCCTTCTCTTATCCCCTTCCCCTTCAGTTTTCCTATAGGGCAGGATAGATTTCTATACCCCATTTGCTGTATATCTTATTTTCCAGTTACATGTAATTTTTTTTTAACATTTGTTTTTAAAATTTTGGGTTCCCAATTTTCTCCCTTCCTCCCTCCCTCCCCACCCTCATTGAGAAGACAAGCAACTCGAAACAGGTTATACATGTGTAGTCATGCAAAACACTTCCATAGTAGTCATGTTGTGAAAAACTAAGTATATTTCGCTTAATCCTATCCCGCTCCCCGTTTATTCTGTTCTCTCTTTTGACCCTGTCCCTCCTTAGAAGTGTTTGCTTCTGATTACCCCCTCCCCCAAGCTGTCTTCCTCTCTGTCATCCCCCAGCTCTCTTATCCTCTTCCCCCCTATTTTCCTGTAGGGTAAGATAACTTTCCATATCCAGTTGAGTGTGTATGTTATTCCCTCCATAAGCCAAATCCTATGAGAATAAGATTCACTCATTCCCTCTCACCTTCCCTCACTTCCCCTCCACTGTAAAAGACTTTTCTTATCTGTTTTATGTGAGATAATTTACCCCATTCTACCTCTCCCTTACTCCTTCTCCCAGTATAATACTCTCTCACCCCTTAATTTTATTCTCCAGATAACACCCATTCATCTTCAACTCACCCTGTGCCCTCTATTTATCTATCTCTATATATACATACATATAATTTTTTCCCTCCAACTACCCTAATACTGACAGATGTCTCATGAGTTACAAATATCATCTTTCCATGCAGGAACATAAACAGTTCAACCTTAGTAAGTCATTATGATTTCTCTTTCCTGTTTACCTCTTCATGGTTCTCTTGAGTCTTATATTTGAAAGCTGAATTTTCTATTCAACTCTGTTCTTTTCCTCAAGAATGCTTGAAAGTCCTCTATTTCACTGAATGTCCATTTTTCTCCTTGACCTAGGAGCTCTGGAATTTGGCTACCATATTCCTAGGAGTTTTCCTTTAGGGATCTCTTTCAGGAGATAACTGGTGGATTCTTCCAATTTCTATTTTGCCCTCTGGTTCTAGAATATCAGGGCAGTTTTCCTTGATAATTTCTTGAAAGTTGATGTCTAGGCTCTTTTTTTGATCATGGCTTTCAGATAGTCCAATAATTTTTAAATTCTCTCTCCTGGATCTATTTTCCAGGTCAGTTGTTTTTCCAATGAAATTCACATTGTTTTCTATTTTTTCATTCTTTTGGATTTGTTTTACAATGTCTTGATTTCTCATAAAGTCACTGGCTTCCAATTGCGCCATTCTAATTTTTAAGAAAGTATTTTCTTCAGTAAGCTTTTAGACTTCCTTTTCCATTAGGCCAGTTTTGCTTTTTAAGGTATTCTTCTCCTCATTGGCTTTTGGTACCTCTTTTGCCATTTGGGTTAGGCTATTTTTTAAGGTGTTTTTTTCTTCAGTATTTTTTTGGGTCTCCTTTAGC
Organism: Vombatus ursinus; assembly: GCF_900497805.2. Classification (NCBI taxonomy): domain Eukaryota; kingdom Metazoa; phylum Chordata; class Mammalia; order Diprotodontia; family Vombatidae; genus Vombatus; species Vombatus ursinus. Next base: position 5,605,210 of record NW_020954553.1, read on the forward strand.
AAGCTGTTGACTGTTTTTCATGATTTTCTTGCATCACTATCATTTCTCTTCTCAGTTTTTCCTCTGTTTCTCTTACTTGCTTCTCCAAATCCTTTTTGAGCTCTTCCATGGCCTGGGACCAATTCATATTTTTCTTGGAGGCTTTGGATGTAGGAACTTTGACTTTGTGGTCTTCTGGTTGTATGTTTCGATCTTCTTTGTCACCAAAGAAAGATTCTATGGTCTGACCTTTTGTGTGTGTGTGTGTGTGTGTGTGTGTGTGTGTGTGTGTGTGTGTGTGCGCGCGCACAAGGTTTGCTTATGATCCCAGCCAATTACTTGAGTTATAAACTCCATGTTTACATTCTCCATGAGAATGTACTGTCCCCAAGCTTTGGGGGTTTTGTGCCGCTGTTTTCAGAGATACTTCTAGGGACCTGTAAATTTTCAGTTCTTCCAAGTTGGTATGATCAAGGGCGAGGTGTTTACTCCTTTCCTGGCCTATGCTCTGGTCTATGAGTGACCACACACACTCTTTTCTGCCTTGGAACTGTGAGGAGGATTTCCTCTCCATCACCACTAGGAGCTCCACCACACCAGCACTCCTCCTCGCCCCAGGACCCCCACCGAGAACTGTGACCCAGATCCAAGCATGGGCAAAGCAAGAGAATCCTGCCTCAGCACCAACAAAGAGATTCCTGCATTTCCCCCTCTAATCAGCTACTTGATTCCCCCTCAGTCTGTGGGCCAGAAGCTCTGGGGAAGCAGCCACCACCCTGGGGCCAAACTCGGGGGCTGGGACTGGGACCGAGCTTCTCTCTCACTGCAGTCACAGACTTTTCCAGCTGACCTTCTAAGTTGTCTTTGGCGTTCATGGGTTGAGAAATCTGGAAACCGCCTCTTGAGTCCAATGATTCTTAAATTACCTCTCTACCTCTTTTCTAAGTCAGTTGTTTCTGAAAGCAAATTTCTTAAATTTTTCCTTTCAAATTAGATTTGCATTAATTTTTGAGGCTGGTGTTTTCTTTGATTTACTCATCTGTCAGAAACTTTGTCAGAAACATCATGTCAGAAACTCTGAATTATGGCTTTCTACCAGGACCAGACTCTGCTCCCTGCTGTGCTTTTGGGTGAAATGGTAGGTCCTGCTTGGTATAGCCCTTAGTTCTCTAGATACTTTTGCTGGCCTCAGCTTATTGGCCCCCCTGAATGTTTGAGGTGCAGAGAACTAGATTTCAAGATAGCATGTTGTATCTTAGAGTTCTTAGCTGTTCTGAAGTGCATACTGTTGCCCAGGACTTAAGGTGAGATTGTTATGGGAAACCTTGGGCAGCACTCTCAGGACAGCCCTCTGCATTTACTGCAGGTCTTTCTCTGGTATTACTGGTGCTTGCTTTGTTTAAGGGGCCATGATCCCTTTCCTTTTGTCCTCAGGTTTTTTATGGACGTTTTTTACGGACGTCTGGTGGTGTTCTGAGGTGAATTATGTCACTTACTATAGTTTCTCATTGGATTTCTTGATATTATTTGTTTGGTGCAAAAGTCAGTTTTGCTGGAGTACGCTTGTGGGTGATAGGTGGCCTACTTCCCATTCAGGATACTATCTTGGCAGGCAGCCTGTCTTTTGTTTTTGTATCACCTACATTTCCCAGTATATTCCTTTCTTTCCTCTTCCCAGAGAAAAATGGAAAAAATGTCCCACAGAATTGTCCAGCATTCTGTTCAATACTTATAGTCCCCCATCTCTGCAAAGAATAGAGGGAGATAACATTCTTATACCTCCTCTTTGGGGTTTAGCTTGGTCATTATAATTTCCCAGCATTCAGTTTGGGTCTATTGTTATTATTTCCATTTAAATTGTTATAGTTATTATGTACATTGTTCTTCTATATATTGGCTGCTGACTTCACTTTTGTTACTTATTTCTTATGGCACATAACTATTTCATTGCATTCTTGTACCCCAGTTTGCTTTGCTCCTTACAGTGTTTGGGCCTCTGCTTTGTTTTCATATCTCTGCTACACTGTGTGCCCCATTCCCCTCCCTCACTGCCCCCCCCCCCCAATATAAGTGCTGCTATGAGTATTTTGGTGTTGGTGGGACTTTTCTTTTAACATTGACCTTCTTGAGGCATGTACCAAGCAACAGCATCTCTGGGTTAAAGGGTGTGGACATTTTCACTGTGTTAGAGGCAGCGTGGTTGGAGAGATGACTTCATCTTAGGGCCAGGAAGACCTGGGTTTAAGCTGTCTCTGATATATCCTGACCCTGTGACTCTGGGTAAGTGATTGGCCTGCTCAGTACTCTAGTTAATCTCAAAAGTGTTAGAGAATGGTTTCCCTCTCCACATCAAGGACATCACAGTTCCAGGCATTGTCCTTCTGCTTTCTTAACACAATTCCAAATTGCTTTCCATTAATGTGCTTATCTTTCCACAACAGCTCCAGCATGGATGGTTCTTATCTTTTGTCCTCTTTGCCAGTTTGCTGGACAAGAACTCTGACTTGTTTTAATTTGTTTTTCTTTCTGTCTTTATTTCTTTCTTCCTTTTTTTTTCTTTTTGGTGAGGCAGTCAGGGTTAAGTGACTCGCCCAGGGTCACACAGCTAGTAAGTGTCAGATGTCTGAGGCTGGATTTGAACTCAGGTCTTCCTGACTGCAGAGTCAGTTCTGTTCACTGCGCCATCTCACTGCCTCGATTTGTATTTCTTGTTAGTGATTTGGAGCAGTCTTCCATATGCAGATCTTTGGGAAGTGTTTGTTCCTATCCTTCGACTACATCAATTGTAAAATAACTTTAGGTCTTGTATGTCAGATCCTTATTAGAGACATGGTATGGTTTTCATTCGCACAGTCCTAGGCAAATTGTGAAATAGTTGATCTTTGCTGACCTGCTCTCTCCGCTAGCACCACTCTCCCCTTCTCTCCTCGCATGTTCCCCATCCCAACTCTATACTACTGTCTCTCTTATTCTTAGCTAATGTCTTGGAAGGCCTTAACTAATAAATAACTGAGATATTACCTTAGGTAATATCACATGGAAACATCTGCAGGGCTGTTGGCATTAAGCCAAAGGAAAGTTAAAACTCTGCAGTGACCACAGGAAGGCTAATGAAATTTTGGATAAGGCACATCTGTCCTCAGGGTCAGCTCGGCTGGGATTGGAGAGAGAGAGATGTACGGATGGGGGTGTGGAAGTGACCCTTCTGTATTCCCAACCCTTCATTTTTTCTGCTGCCAGGAACCTGAGATTTATTAGGCAAAAGGTTACAGTGGAGAGAGTCCTGAAGAGTACTGAACTTGGAGTCACAGGACTTGAGTTCAAATCCTCCTCTGCCACTTAGTACCTGTGTGACTTTGAGTAAGTCATTTGACCTCTCTCATGTTCAGTTTCCTCACCTGTAAAAAAAAGGGACTGGACTAGGTAACCTTTAGGGTCCGTTCAAACTCTTGATCTTACAGTAGTGCCCAGGTATAGGTGACAAATTTTCTCCCTTTGCCAAAAGCTCTTCTTGGCTTTCTCATGGCATACCTGACTTTTGTTGGTGAGGGTAGCAAGTCACCAGGGGACACTACCTTTCATTCCTCTTATTAAACAGAAACATGCCAGGCTTTACTAGCATGGTAGTAACAATAATGAAAATTGTCCATTGAAGTTTATTCATGTTTTTCCTCATGTGGTCTTAATCTTTAGGAAAAGTAGCCTTCCTTCTCTTTTTGTTTTGAATTTGAAAAACACCAACAAACATGAACATTTTCATATCACAGGAACAGAAAAAGAGGGTTATATATGAAGAATGGATCTTGATTATGTACAGCTTGAGTTTTATAAAAATTCAACAGTTTCAAAGCTAGGCAGCTAGATAAAGGCAGCTGAGGGAGCAATGGTGTACTTAGCACTGGACCTGGAGTCACTAAGACCTGAATTCAAATTTGGCCTCACACATTTAACTAGCTGTGTGACCATGGCATATCACTTAACCACTGTCTGCCTCAGTTTCCTCATTTATAAAATGAGTGTTATAATAATAGCACCTGCCTTCTGGGTTGTTGTGGGGACCAAATGAATTAATATTTGTAAACACTTTGCAAACTTTAAAGCACTATATAAATCCTAGCTGCTACTATTAATTAATTAAAGCAACCTGTGTTTATGTCTCTTTCCCAACCTTGTTCTCTTCTGTGTATTTTTTAACAGTGCTACAATGACCTTTTATTTGTTTGCATTTTGGGGACATCATTATTGATAGTCCCTCACAACTCCTCCCTCTCCCCTGTTGAAGGGGGAAAAAATCCTTGTAAGCAAAACAAGTCTAAACATTGCCAATGTCGGAAAATGTATGTTGTTTATATTCGAGTCCCCCACCTGTCTGCCAGGTGATAATGGGCACTGTGTTTTGTTGTTACTCCTCTAGAGTTGTCAGTTACGACTTTGTTCACCTCCTAGCCTTCATTTTTCTATGACAGTGACCTTTGCTTCAGAAAATGAGAAGCAATGTGCTGCTTTGGATAGAGGGCTGAAATTAGAGACAGAAACTTCTCTGAACCTTGGTTTTCTTTTCTGCAAAATGGAGATGTACGGCCTTTTATTACAGTAGTGTTCTTGGACTCGAAAAAGATAATTTATGTAAAGAGTTTTCTTAATGTGCAGTGTAAATGTCATTTTATAAACAAAAGGTTCCCCACCCCCCTTAGGAATTACGACCTTTTCTCCTTTTTCCTATAAATCTGCTTTTCAGTTTTAATTTGACCTCTAGAAAGTAAAATTTTAGAAACCCCCTAGACTTTTTGTCTGAATGAAATGATATAGTCACAAGTATCTGTTCTAGAATTTCTTGTGCTTTTCAGTTTTGCTATGGGATTAGCAGTCAGAGTAGTTTGGATTTAAATGACTAGGTAGATTATATTTAATACTTTTTTTTCCTACAAAGGGTTATTTTTTTGTTAGTCAGTAGATCATTAATACATATTCTTTATAGGTCAGAGAGACGTGGATCACATTTTTATACCCTACATTTAAAAATAGTGATTTAATCTGTTTTTCAGAATAATTTTGCGGCAATTACAAACAACCTTGATTTATTAGTTTTGTTGACCAAAGGTAATTGATGTATATGTATTTGTACTATCATTAAGAAGTGAAGTATCTCTGTCTACCTCACAAAATTGTTTTGAATTAGGTGCTTTATAAACCTTAAAGTAATATAGAAATAGTAGTGACTATTATTCCAATAGAATGATCTAGAAATTTGGGAACATTTTTTGCCAGTATGGTAGAATAGTAATTGCCACCAAAAACAATGTTTGTATGAACTGATTTTTCTTTAACAATATAATCTTTGTTTATAAAAAGTCTGTGTATTTTTAAATGTTAGTATTTTGTTGGGATCATTGTTAGATGACCTTACTGTAGGTAAGACTAGCCTAAAGACTACTGACAAGAAAATAGGTCTCAAATGGTGCATAGGCCCAGGTGATCTGTTGCTAAGTTTCTGAATTGTATGAAGTGGTTGGAAAGGATGATATTTATTTCATGGTGACGTTTTTCACAGACTCTCAGAATGTTTAGACGTAGAGGGGTCCTTAGAGATCATCTAGTCCACCCTCCTCATTTGACAAATGAAGATCCAGGAACCCAGAGATGGGAAGGGACTTAGCCAGGGCCACTGAGCTACTAAGTGGCAGGGCTGGGGCTTGAACTTCCAAGTCTGTGCTTTTCCTACTACATCACTATTTAAAACTTTTGAGTTTTAACATCTCTTAAAACCAGATTCCTTTAATTAATTTTTAAGCCTTGAAACAATAACAAAAACAATTCACATGAGAAAAAATGATTTAAAATTGTGATACGATTAAAATATAATACAAAACTTTTTTACATTAATTTAATTTGAAAAAAATTTATTACTTTTATCCACTCTAGTTAGATTTTATAAAAAGGCAAAGTTGGGTTAGGGTTCCTGCCCTCTGCTTTTCTTAGAATATTCCAGAGGGAACCTTAAATATGTCTAGAGTAGGGATACTTAACCTTTATTTTGTCCTAGGCTCCTTTGGCAGTTTGGTGATGCCTTTGGACCCTTTTTTCAAAATAATGTTTTTAAATGCATAAAATAAAATGTGTAACATTGGAAATAGAGCCAAATCAACAAGCATTTATTAAGCACTTAATATGTGTCAGGCACTATGCTAAGTGATGGAGATACAAAGAGAGGCAAAAAAGGTTTCTGCTCCTAAGGAACCCTTCAACAGCTATGTACAAACAAGTGTATATACAAGATATATTGGACATCATCTTAGAGGGAGGCAAAAGCATTCAGGGAGACTTGGAAAGGTTTTTTGGGGAAGGTGGGATTTTGATTAAGACTTGAAGGAAGTCAGAAGACAGGATGAGGAGGCGTAGTATTCCAGGCATGGGAGAGTGCCAGTGAAAATGCATTGTTTAGTGCTGCAAACTGCAAGAGAGGCCAGAGTCACTGTTAACACAGTTAATGATAAATATAAGTGTAGATACAACTAAAACATTTTAAAAATAAGTTCATGGACCCCAGAATAACAACCCTTGGTTTAGTAAAAGCAATTTACAACCTCCTACAGAGAGATGTTTCAGTCAGTAACTTTTTTCCTACCATTTAACTTTCATCCTTGCTGCTGAAATTTAAACACATTCTCTTTTTACCCAGTTTTTGTTAGAAATAAAATAGAATGTGAAATGAATTGGGTGAGAGTAGAATTTTATAGAAATATTTATAGGTTATATTCACCACTATATTCAGGCAGGCCCTATGGTGACCAGGACAGTCAGAATACATCTGCAAACAAGTTACACCTTGTATCAATATTTTGTATGTGAAGGCAAGAATGGTCAAGAAGTATCTAGGTTCTAAGCTCCCACAGGCAAGAACTGTACTTTATTCATATTGTATTTTCCTTGGTGCTTTGCACACAACTGACTTTCAAATGTTTGTTGAATAAATGCTGAAAGATAATGGACTTTTAAGAATTTAGGAGTCTTTATTTTAGCTCAGGCCTTCTTCAGCCCTACCTATCCCACCTATAAGATTGGACTAAACAAGCTGATATGAGAAGTAACTGGTAATTGGTATTTAAAAGGACTCTGAAAATTGAGAATTTACTTATGGGAAATTATGTTAAGAAGAAAAGATTTGAAAAATAGCTGAAGAAAAGGCTCCAAAGCATCCCAAGATGCACAGCTGGGACCTTAATTTAAGAGATACTGGTTAAATAATGTAAGAAGCTGACAGTACCTGAGATTCATTGGGGTGCCAGGACTTCCAAAACCACTGACTGCACATAGCAGTATTGCATCTGTGTCTTTGCCAATTCTGAGTTTTAAACATTTCATCTCAGATTTACAGAATTATGAATTACTCTTTCAGGTGTTTCTACTGATTGGTATGCAACACTGGATATGCTGAAAGAAAGCTGTCGGATTGCTAGCAGTGTTAATTGGTCAGACGTGGATCTTTCACAGTTCCAAGGTTAGTTGCGGCTATATTTTAACATATAACCCAAGACATGTTGTCCTGCCATTTTTGTATATTTCATTTTCTTTAGCTATTACAAATACGCATTCTATATAGCATGTAACATTTTTCTGTGCTTGAAAACGGACACTTTGCATTGGCCATGTAAAATTGGTGTGGGCTCACAGCCTGAAAAAAATTAGGCCAGAACTTAAATCAGGTGGATCGAGGACAAACTTTTGAAAATCTGAGCGATAGTACAAGTACTGTACTTTAGGCCTCAGAATTACTTCAAGAATCCATTGCTACTGCCCTCGGAAAGGCCAGTAGAAAGTTTTTGGGCTGAAAAAGCTTTTAGCTGTGGCTAGATTTCCCCCCCTATTGTCTGCAAGGCTGTGTTAAATATTTCTTTTAATTTTTCCCCCACAGGTTTGATGGAGAGTATGAGACAGGCTGATCTCAAGAACTGGTCTTTAGATCAGGTCCAATTTGCAGATCTCTGTTCTTCTCTTAATCAATTCTTTACCCAAACTGGTCTTATCCATTCACAGAGTAATGTTCAGCAAAGTGTTTGTCACAATGCCATGCACCCAACAAAACCTTCCCAACACATTGGAACAGGTATAGAGTTTTTGTGTAGTAATTTCCTTGTTTTTATTTTTTCCTCTTTATTTTAAATTGACATTTTAGTGTCTAGTAGCTGATGTTCAGATTTTGAATTATTTAGACCTTCTGTTCAAATCATTAAATACAAAATATGTCTTCATCTTAGTTACTCTTGTTTGTAGTTTGTAATGTTGGTAAGAGTTTATCATAGGGGCCGTGAGGTGGCGCAGTGGATAGAGCACTGGCCCTGAAGTCAGGAGGACCTGAGTTCAAATCCGGCCTCAGACCAACACTTGACACTTACTAGCTGTGTGACCCTGGGCAAGTCACTTAACCCCAATTGCTTAACCCCCCCCCCCCAAAAAAAAGAGTTTATCATAAACCTTTCTGCAAAAAGACTTTTATAATTGCTTTTTGCCTTTTAATTTTTTTCCTTTAGCATTTTATTATTTTTATATTAGTTAAAAACTATCAACAAGTGTTTAAGTACCAACAGGGTGTGTTGTACTAGAGTTATTTTTTATATTTTGGAATTAACTTAAAATTGTGAAATTCTCTTCACTTTAATTTATTTGGAATTAACAACTTGGAATAAAAGTAGCAATCATATTTGGATATGGGGCAGTGGAAAGAAAGCTGGATTTAATGTCTTACATGAACAGGACCTGTTCGACTACCAGCTTGATTACTTACCTACCTTTCATGATATGTTAAATGACCTTTCTAGACCTGGGTATTTCATCTGTTGTACTCAGTGAACTTGAGGGTCCCTTCTTACCTCCAAATCTGTGAAACTGTGATGTATAAAAGGGGAGGAAAAAAGACCACACAGTCATTTACTTGGAAGTGAGGGGCAATAAAAAACTAAAACTAACTAAAACTGTTTTGCTCCTGACATTAAAATTTTTTTTTTCTGAGCCTAATTAACAAAATCCAAGTGTTATCTGTTTTCCTTTTTTCCTCTAAAACGAAGGTCTCCTAATGGCTTCATTTTCTTTTCTGCTCTTCATATTTCACCATTTGCCACATTGTAGAAGTTTGAACATGTATGTTCTTTGCCTCTGAATCTTAATTTTTTGCATTTCCTAATACTGTGCTCACTTCTAACTTGTTCACTTGTCCCTGTTACTGAAAATAAGTAATATAACTTTTATAATGAGCTTTTGACCACTATTTTATTCTATTTCACATTTCTGTCGTCTTTGTCTTTAAAAAGAATGAAGAAAGCACGTTCCCTCATCCTGTCTTGTATACCATCTCCACTTTCCTTAAAAAACAAAACAAAAAAAACTGCTTTCAGCTTTGCAAAAAGAGTTTGCCTTCCCCATCAGTTGTCTGCCCATGCTTTGGCTCAAGGGATGTTGGGAATGGGAACCCTTTGGTAACTCCTGAGATTGCATGGGAGAAGTTGGATGGGCACAGAGGAAAGAGGATTAGAAGTTGTGATTGGCAGTTCCTGAGGAGTGAACAGGTGAAGGGATTTGTGAAACTACCATGAAGGTATTTTTAAACTACCCCAGCAAAAGAGTGACCACGTGTTAACTTGGTAGCCTTTTCTAGACTTCCTTTCTCTGACTACAATGGTTCATTTTCATGAGGTCCTTATAGTGGGAACCCCCTTGACTGTCATGCCATGGTAGTTTTACTTTTTTTGTCATTATCCTTCCTGATGAATCCATTTGAGTCATCTTTGGCCAGCTTCTCTTTTCATTATCTTTGGGTCTTTCCCAAAGTTCCGCCAAGTCACTCTTGCTTTTATACCTGTCAGTTCTGTGTGTGCTGTCACATCTCCAGATCTCTCTGCTTAGTTTCCTGTGCTATACCTGCAGGTTGCCCTCAGTTGTGTGCTCCAACGTGACATAGTAGAAAGAACACTGGATGTAACAGGAGTCTGGAAACTTGGCATCAAGTCTTAGTCCTGCTCTTTGTTTTGTTTGTTTGTTTGTTTATTTGTTTTTGGTGAGGCAATTGGGGTCAAGTGACTTGCCCTAAGTCACACAGCTAGTGAATGATATGTGTCTGAGTCCGGATTTGAACTCAGGTCCTCCTGACTCTAGGGCTGGTGCTCTATCCACTGCGTCACTTAGCTGCTACTTCTTAGCTTCATGGATAAGCCACTTCATCTTGCATAGCCCCAGTTTCTTCCTCCATAAAATAAGGGAGTTCCAGTGGAGGATCTGTAAGGTTTTTGTCAGCTCAAGTGTTCTGGGATTTCTTTATCACTATTAGAAGGAAAACAAGACCATTTTTCCTTCCTAAGCAGTCTGAGTGTAGCAGTGTACCTGATGATATTTACCTCTATCACATCACTGGTTAACAGTTCAACCATAGGTTCTCCAAAATGTAGTCAAGCACTGCAAAACTTAAGCACTGTGTGATTACTAGGTATTAGTACTAATTTCTAAAGGTGATTTATATCCCTCCTTTTTTCAGCTAATGATAATAATAGCACTTTATATTGCACTTTAAGGTTTACAAAACACTTTACAAATATCTTAATTTATTCTCATAGTAACCCTGAGAGGTGCTATTATGATGCATATTTTACAGATGAGGAAATTGAGGCTGAGAGAAGTTAAGTGACTTGCGTAGGGTCACATAACTATTTACATGTCTATAGTTGGATTTGAACCTAGGTCTTCCTGATTCTTACCCACTGTGCCACCTAAGTGCCTGTTTCTTCCTGTTTCAACTAGATACCTTCTGTGCCTAAATGTTTTGCCCTCTGTCTTACCTGAATTCTCTCCATTTTGGACTCTGCTCCCATTTTACCCCTTGGATCCTGCCAAGACTCCTGACACCAAAAAATAGGAAATATATGGAGAAACACCTAATGAGAAGGTCTCTGTGCAGATAACCTGTTCTGGAGCTCAACTGACAAAGTTACCTAGAATGTGACTGGCCCAGGGTCACCCAGCTAGGAAGTAATGTGAGAATTTCCTAATGTAGAAGATTTGATTGAGGGAGCGTGCCAGGCTTTTGTGTAATTGAAACTATTTGTAAGTGTGGCTATCCCACAAGTGTTTATCGACTGAGTTTCTTTGCCCTTTTGGTTTCTTCGTTATGGCCATTGATTTATGTCAGTGAAACTTTTCCTATAAGATGGTGATAGTCTTTGTCAATGGCTGTTTCTGTTATGCCACACTCATAGATAAGGAAACTGAAGTGATGAAAGGTATACTGACTTTCCTAAGGTCATAGGCAGGATTAGAAACCAGTTCTTCTGACTTGTAGCTTGGTGTTCCTTCCACTGACAATACAAACCCATTCTGCCTCTTTTTAAAAATTTTGTTTTTTAAGCTTTCCTGCTTGTGATTTATTTTAAATGACTTTTCCTCTCTTTTTGCATCTCATGACCTTTTGACATCATCTACTTTTCTCTTTTCTTTTCTTCTTCTATGATGAAGTGGTCCTTCTCAAGAAGACTAGTGATTTCACCTATATACTCTTATTGTCCCCTCCTGTGTTCTGATAAGTCAACCTGACAGTCATCTCCCTCCTCCTTCTAATTATCAGTCTCTCCCCATCTACTAGTTTCATTCCTACTACCTACAAAAACACCCAGGTTTCTCCCATGCTTTTTAAAAAACAAAACTAACGACCCTATTTTTCTCTCAAACCATAATTCTGTAGCTGTCCTCCCTTTCTGAGCCAAATTCCTAGGAAAAAGTTGGCCACTCTTATTTCTCCATCCTCTTCTCCCCTTAACCTTTCACATTCTGGCTTCCAGCTTCATTACTCAAATGAATGTGCTCTCTCCAAGGTTTCCAGTGATCTCTTCATTGCTGTATCTAAATGGCCTATTCTCAGTACTCCTCCTTCTTGACCTATCTGCAGCTTTTGAAACTGTTGACTACCTTTTTTTCATGGATACTTTTTCTTCTCTGGGTATTTCTAACACTGCTTTCTCTTCATTCTCCTACCTATCTGACTGCTTTTTTCAGTCTCATTTGTTAGATCATTATCCATGCCATGTTCCCTAATTATCCCAACACTGTTGTAGGTCTTCTTTTCTTTCAGTACTGTCTCACTTGTTGACCACATCATCTCCTATAGGTTCAGTTACTATCTCCATGTAGATGATTCCCACGTCTGTTTTTCTGTCTGTCTACCCGTCCATCTGTCTATCTGTCTGTCTATCTATCTATCTGTCTGTCACTTTAGTTTCTTTCCTAAGCTCCAGTCTCAGATTACCAGCTGCCCATTAGACATTTCCTTCTGGAACTCCCATACACATCTCAGTATGTTCAAAACAGAACTCCTCTCATCCTAAGCTTGTCCCATTTTCAAACATCCCTTTTCCTGTAAGACCACCACTGTCCTTCCAGTATCCCAGTTTCTAAAGCTGTGTCATCCGTGACTCCTCAATCTTCCTCATGCCTCATATCTAGTCATTTGCCAAATTTTGTCATTTCTCTTTCTACAATTTCTCATGCAGTTGTACAACTTCTTTTCCGGTCACACAGCTGCCTCCCTAGTTCAGGCCCTAATTCAGGCCCCTCGTCACCTTCCACTTAGACTATTGCAGTAACTTCCTACTTAGTCATTCAGCTTCAAGTCTCTTCTCATTCCAATCAATCCTTCATACATCTGCCAAATTAATTTTTCCTAAAGCACAGGTTTGACCATGTCACTTACCTACTAATAAACCCTAATAGCTCCTTATCACCTCTAGGATAAAATACAAACTCTTCTCTTTGACATTAAAAGCTCTTTATTGACCCCATACTTACCTTTCTGGCCTCATTACACGTTACTTCTCTTCACACACTCCACAATCCAGCCATCTAACCTTTTTTTTTTTTTTTTTTTTTTTTTTTTGCCTTTTCACTGGCTATCCCTCATACTTTGATTACATTCCCTAACCTCTTTCTCTCAGAATTTCTAATTTCTTTCATGACTCATCTTAAGGGGCTGCTTCTACATGAAGTCTTTCTTTTGACTGCTAGTGCCTCCTCCTCTTCTGTTACTTTATTTTGTATATTTTATTTATCTATATGTGTCTCTCCAAATGTTAGCTCCTTGAGATTAAGAACTTTATATTCCCAGGGTCTAACATAGTGCCTGTAATAAGTGCTCTTAATAAATGCTTGATTAATTATTTGGTTGAAGTGAAGGAAACCTTAAATAGATGTGAAGTAGTATTGATCTGTATTGATATATACTGACTAAAGTCATCCCAATATTTTAGTGCTGTTTTTAAACTTTACATTTACATGTATGTTTTCCTATATTTGCTCTTTATTATCCATAGGAAACTTGTACATAGACTCCAGGCAAAACCTCCCTCCTTCAGTGATGCCTCCCCCTGGTTATCCTCACATCCCACAATCACTTAGCACTCCAGGATCAACAATTGCAGGTAATTCAATTTAGCTTCCCTCTTTTGGGGTGGGCGGGTGTGTGGTAGGTATGATGTATATAATCTGTATTCAAAGCGTGCTACTGAATCTCCTTTTAGCTTATCATGGGTCTACACACTTAGCAAGCCCAGGAGTATATAAGGACTCTCAGGGTCTCAAGTTTCCATCCTTCTGTTGAGCTGTACACTTTTCAGGCTACTGTGACTTGATTTTGCCATCTAGTACTCAGAAATTCTCCAAGTCATAACTTTTGGAGAAACATAGACAAATGATGGTTCAGTTCTTGGCACCACATTTTTGGAAGGACATTGACATGTTAACGTGTGTGTGGAGATGGCGAGAGAGGTAGAAGTGGTGATGGCTGTTGTGGTGGTGACAAGGATGATGAGAAAAACTCTAAACCATGCCAAAGAGTGAGTGGTTAAAGTCACCGAGATTAGAAGAGGTGTCTTAGAGGAAACATGAATGCTGTCTTTGATCATCTGATAGACCAGCTTACGGGAAAGATGAGTCTTGTTTTGCTTGACTCCAGAGGGAAGTTTCAGACATGAAGGTTTCAGCTTGATATGAGGAAGAAACTAACATTGAGCTCTCCAAGAGTGGAATGGACTGTGTTTGGAGGTAGAGAATGTCTCATCTCTCGAGGTCTTCATGCGCAGGTTGGATGGCCACTTGTTGGAGATAAGTGGAGGGGATCATTCGTGCCTAGAAGCAGGCTGGATTAGGTGCCCCTAAGGTACCTTCCACATTTTGAAATTCTTTGATTCTAATAGTACAGTTTGAGCAATAGAGGTGCAAGTAGTTAGGGAGGTAGTTCCTCCCCGATGCTCATTTATATCATGGAATGTTAAAAGTTTGTATCGTCAGCAAGTTAGGGAACTACAGCCTGAGTAAAGGACAAAAGATAGCGTCCTTGAAGGGAGCTTATCATTATTGTTGTTGCCGTTGTTATTGTTGTTATTAGATAGTTACATGATTTTCTCTAAGCAACCCATTGTGGCAGATTAATAACCTCTTAACAGAGCAACAGGCTTGGAGAAAGAGAGAGAAAATTGAGAAATTAAGAATTATCTTTTTTTTGGTGTTAACAAGGCTTTTGACTATACCAAATGATATTCTCATCAATGAAATGCAGTGGGTAAGAGATGGTTTAAATGAGGGCTTTCTGGCCTCTTAATTTTGCTTCAGTCTTACATGTGTTTCTGTAAGGTACACAGAAATTACTTTAGTTTTTGTAAAGATTACATCTGCCTATGATAATGAAGTACAAGGGCTGTGTGTACACACACTCAGACACCCACACACCCCTTCAGTGGGCTTTTGTACCAGCAGGGGAAGAGTGGGAAGGATTCACAAGGATTGCAGAATCATAGGATATAGAGTTGGAGAAGACTTCAGAAACTGTCTACTCTAATCCAGTCCTTAAGGCCATACAAATATTAAGTAGCACATTTAAGATTCTAGCCTCAGAATTTTAGAGTCTGACTCTATATTCAGTGCTGCTTCTACTATACCACACTAGCTCACTTTAGAGTGACATGGGGGAAGGGCTTAATAGGAGTAACAGTCTTTTGGGTAAGGAGTCAGAGGTTTCTTAGGACACCATTGACTTTCTCTGTACATGCATCCCCTTTTCTGGTAATCTAGAAAAGCCCTGCCCTGCTCACATTTCAGATTTGTTTCCTCAAGTCTCTCCTATACTGCTAGAACTCCGCTCACTGACTGATGCCCTTATGCTTTCTGAAAGTAGAGTGATGTGTTTATTGCATTATTCCTGATCTCTGTGAAAAAATGACCCGACTTTTCCATTTTTTTACAGGACATCATGGAGCAATGAGCCAGCAGCATATGATGCCTTCTTCAGCCTTCCAGATGCGCCGCCCTCTGCCTCCAGATGACATTCAGGATGACTTTGATTGGGATTCCATTGTGTAGGACTTTTGAGGGCATAAGAACTCTGACCTTGTTTTCCATACAGTTTAAAAAAAAAAGTGAACTTGAATTCACTAATGACAAGGTGAAGATTATAATCACTATAAAGATGCTATCTAAATTTACCTTGAAGACAATCAGAAATATTTAGCAGGATAACTTATGGCTTTTATTTGACCCAAACAAGTACTCCATGTCCGTCTCCCTGCCAGCTGCCGTAGCTCATTACTGTCATGTGATTTGGACAGCTTTTAGCTTGTGTTGGTTTGATGTTGACCACAAGTGCCAGACTGATTTCTAGACAGAGCCTCTTTTGCTGCAAGCAGTTTATAGATACATATGTGTAAATATATGTACAAAAGTAAGAAAATTAAACTTTTTCTTAATTGGGTTATAATGTCTTAAGAAAAGTTACTGTGAGTTTTTCTACCTTATTAGGCTCTTTTCTGTAAGATTCTTTTCTTTTGTGTAGGTAATTAATAAGATATTAACTTTTCTAAGCACAGTTTCCTTTAGTCCCCCTCCACTGTTCTGTAGGCCAAATAGTACATGTGCATTTGACTTCTGCCCAGCAGGCAAAGGAATTCAGAATCCATAGTTTGAAAGTTTGTTACACAAGCCAAAGTGGCAAGTTTTTCATGGGTAGCTGAAGACAAAACAGACCAAAGTCATTTAAGTTTTTGAAATTTTGTCATTTTCTTAGCATACATTGTCAGTGGCTTTTATGTTCATTTTTTAAATCCTCTGTAATGACTATAAAATTCATTTGAGCAGGTGGACATTGAACACAGCCTGATGCTTTAAACAATTAATGCTTATACTTTCACTTCCTAATGTATTTATTATTATAAAGTTTTATTTTAATATTTATTACTACTACCTTCTGTGAAAGTTCAGCTCCAGCTGGGCTCATTATGGAGAAATAGGAAAGTTAAAGTAAAACATGGTTACAGTCCTGAGTAATTGTGGATGAACCAAAAGAACCTAAATTGTCTTCTGTGTAATTACTCATTCTGGATGTTCTGGGAATAGTCACCATTTCTCCGCTTTGGGTCTGTGAAACTTCATAGGTAGAGAAAGTTCCTTCAGTAGTCAATTCAGAGTTCATTTGAGTAACTGAACTCCTTCTAGAATCTAGAAAGTTGAAGAAGTTAACCTCTGTCAGTTTCCCTTAAAATCATACTGAAACTATGGGAAAATCATAGATTTCCTCTCCCATGTGACAAATTTGAAGTTAGCAGACAATTAAACAATGCCTTGGAATTGGACGTTTTCAGGTTTTTGTTTCATTTCATAGTTAATACAGGTATGCTTATTTTCTTAGTTTTACAATAAAACTCGAGGAAACAAATTTTGAAAATTGAAACATTTAGAATCTTCCTTGAGGGGGATGGAAATTTGTCAAAATTTCTCTCTTTACAATGGAACACCCTGTACTCCATCTAATCAAGGAATGAATGAATGCCTGTCTACCAACCATTCTGTAGAAGATCTGGTCCCCCTAACCATTGCAGTTGAGAGGAATGGTTATTCTGTAGTTGGGCAGCAGAACACACATCTTTGTTCTTTTCAATGCAGACAGTGGAACATTATCTTAAATGAAGCCCAGGGAGACTCCTCATTGGGTTAGTGATGGAGAGGAGGGAGCATCTTAATGTAACCCAGTTACCTAGATCCTCTTTCCTAATGGCAGAAAAACTAGAGGTCCCTTCTTAGAAAGTGCAGAGATAAAATAGTTGATAGTAATAGCCCATAGAAGATAAGTTTAGATCATTTGTTCAAGGCCAGGTTAAACATTTCACTGTCGGTAGAAGCTTCCAGTCTGTTTAGATTATTAAGTAGCAATATGCACTTTAAAACCATTTTAGATATTTGAATGCAATTTTACACAGAGGGTTTTGGTTAGAAATGTGTATTCTAGCTAACCACTGACTGAAATTTTGCAAATTGTGTGAGGTTAATTTCCAATTGGGTAATAATTTGTTGATTCACAACTATCAATATTTTTATGTGGATGTAGAATTAGCAAGAATAGATCCTGAGGTGAAGTCTCAGTACTATCTTATAACTCCCTTTCAGCCATTTTGTGGTTCAGAAACATGGACAAGTTTTTTCCATAGAAAACCATCCCTTTGTGCCTGGACCTGGGTCTTTATCCGGATGTGCTCTGGGTGGTTGCTGCGTTTGATAGTTACAAATTCAGAAGTTATGCCTTGTGCTTAAATTGACCATACACTTTTTAGAAACATTAATAAATGTGCAAAACTCACAGTGGGGCAGCCTGTCCAGGAGAACAGTGCAACTGGCATTTGTGGCCTGGTTTTTTGAATGTCAGTGTGTCAATGTGCTTTCCTGTAAATATTTGTCTCTCATGTCCTTCTAGGGTGGGAGGGAATCGACCTGGGGATTATTTCCAATGGAATAGAGTATTTTGATATTGTTCTTTCAGAGGGTGATGTGTACATATCTATATTGTATATATGTGATGAAAATGCATTGGCTTTTTGTGCATCACAGCCTTTTATCTGTACTGCTGTTCTACAGTCAGTGTTTTAATGTTTCTACCATTTTGTTATTGCACGGTTTACTACTTTGCCTCTATGATGAACGGCACGGATTCTTTGTAACAGTTTAGTGCTGTAGAATATATTCCAAGTGTCATTAGGATTGTTGCTGCCAGAACTGATATGCATGAATGGCACTTAAAATAAAGATATTATGTTAACTCCATTTTTTTTTAAAAAATTGATTTTTATAAGTTGTTTGCTGTAATTGAGGGAACAGATCTAAAAACATGTCTTCAGAATAGATACAGAAACACGTAAACAGTCTATTAAAACATGCCAGTACCTTGTAACCTGAATGTTTTCTAAGTGTTTGTCAGTGTCCCATGTTCTATTGTTCAGAGTGAGAACTTTCTGCCTGGGCCTTTTCAGAAAGGAGAGAAGGGGCCCCTCTTATAGCTTTGCCATTCACCAGGGATAAAACTCAGATCAACAAACATTTCCGGAAGGCCCAATGTGTATCTTTGCTGGGCATTAGTGATACAATGAGGAATAAGACTATAAGATCCCCCCTCCTCACAGAGCTCAGGAGTCCAGTCAGGGATATAGGACGTGGACCCATGAGTTGATGAACTGATTTTGTGTTTATGGGCATTCCATTCTATTTAATGAGCTGCTGTGGCCCCCCCCCCAAAAAAAATCTGTCACCTTGTGGCTAATAACCCTGTTGCTCTCTGCTGGTTCTCGGACTGTAAGACATGCAGCCTACATTCCAAGCCATTCCATTTTGGTCAGACCTTCCAGAATTTGTGTTCCCCAAGGTTACTCAAGTAATGATACAAAATCGGAAGTGTAAAAAGGCAGTATTTGATTAAGCACCAGCAAAGCAGAGAGTGGTTGGAGAGGGAAGCAGGGCCACTGAAGGAGAGAAGGAGAGAGGGGTTGTTTGAACTGGCTCTTAAAGGATTTGCAGGTTTTAGATGGTGACAATATTCCAGGTGAGTAAAATGCTCCTCTCTGAAACAAAATTTACTTATGTCTCAGAATTTACTGATCTGCAGTAATCATTATTTTTACAAACTTAAACATAGCAAGATTGGATCCAGAGGAAGAGTCTCAGGGATGACTTCTAATTCATGCAGACTTCCTGCCTACCTGTGGCTTGGAAACAAGAGTGGGTCTTCTCACTGGAAAATGGGAAGGGATCACAGGACATAGAAAGTGCTGGAAGTAGTGGGTTAGCCTTCAACTAATCCATTTCCCTTATTTTAGAGGTGGAAAAACTAAGGTGTTATAACTTTCCCAACATCACACATGAAATTCCTTATCAGCAGAACTGAGACAAGAACTCATGCCTTCTGACTGGACTGTTAGTCCAGTGCCATTTGTAAGAACAACAGTGAATTCATTTGTCCGTTCAACTACTATTTACTAAATGTCTGATGGGTCCTATGCTTGGCACTATAGGGCATGTAAAGGTGAATGATTCCTCTCCTTAAGTCTGATCAAGAACTAAAACATGTATATACATAACTAACATGTAATTTTGTGAAGAAGAGGAAAAAGGTGGGGTGGGATCAAGGAGGCCTTCATGGAGGGAGTGGCCTTGAATATGGACAAAGAGAGAAAAGCTGCTGAAGTCAAGACAGATTTTATAACAGCTGGCACTGATTTCTTTCTATGGTTCACCTCTTAAAGCTCAGGTAGGTTTTAGGACGACTGGAAAGGATTTAATGGGGCAGAGAGGCCACTGGCATCATGGGACAATAGCTTTTTGAGTTCATTCTTGTTCTACTGTGTGCCGAGTAGCTGAAGCTACTGTTCTAGCTACTTGTAAAGTTTGAATGTAACCTTGCCCTGGTGGAGTTTGGAACTTTACTGAATTAGCCACTAAAGGAAAGGGGCCCTTTAAACATTTGTTGGAACTGAGCAAAATGTGGACAGGTTCTGGTCATGATTAAGAGCCTGCGGTGGACCCTTTTGGTCACCAGAGGGCACCAAGCAAACAGCTTCCTCCTGTAGAGTTTAGGGCAGTGAATCAGATCAGTTTCCTTGTTAACTGTGCCTCTGTGATCTGTGAATGCGGTATTAAGCAGAGACACCAAGAACTCCCAGGATATAATGACATGGAAAGACCCTCTAGAGTTTCAAATTCTAGTTCTGTTGACTCTGTGACCTTGGGCAAGATCCTTGACCTCTCCTGGCCTCCCCATTTCCCTTTCTATAAAATGGAGCCCTGCCCCTTCTTCATTTGACAGATAGTTCATTAATATCTACTACTATGTACAGAGCATTCTGCTATGTTAGAGGAGATGAAATGTGTCAGACAAAATCCTTGTAACGGCCCCTTCTGCCTCAGCACCTAGAAGCAAGATTTCCAGCTCAAGGTCATTTTTCCTTCAATGGCTTCACATTGAGCCTTTCTACACATTTTCCAGAAGGACTTAAGAAGAGAACCCAACAGAGACCCAACAATCCAGGAAAGGCCGCAGACCTTAAGTCCACAAATACATTTAGAAGTTGTACATGTTTTATCTTCCCTTTAGAGCTGGAAAAGGTCTTAGTGATCATTTGACCCGATACACTCATTTTATAGATGAAGAAACTAGGGTCCCTAGAAGAGAAGTCAGAGCTGGAACTTCAACCCAAATCTTTAGACACCAAGTCTAATTCATTTTAGGGCTGGTGAATGAAGAATCTTCCATATAAGCACTTAACAGGTGTCTCAGAGACTCTTTGACTCTAAGTAAGTCCCTGTTCTTGATCTCAAGTTTCAGAAAAATGTGGGAACAAGCTTTGAGTTGTTGGGTTTTTTTTTTAAGTGGAAATAACTTGTGTTGAGCTTCTGCATTTCCACCTTCTAACTGGGGGATAACTGACTGGGCCCTTATTTCCCTGTATTTATTCTAACTGCTTCTTATTCCTCTGACCCTTCTTTGTCTCTTGCTGGCTCTTATTTCTCCCAACTCTTTGTCCTCCCAGGCTTTAACCTCAGATCATCTCTTACTACATTCCTTTGACCACCTTATCGATTCACATGGCATTAATATCTCTGTGCAGATGTTTCCCAAATACACATCTTCCCCAAACTCCACCTCCACCCTCTTGTCTGCCCACCACTGACCCACATTTCCAACTGCTATCAGTACATCTTCATCCAGATATATACACATATATATCAGGAGCTCCTCAAACTCAACATCTAAAATTTATCAAGAATTGAATTGTTTGTTGCCAACCAACCAACAGGCATTTTTAAAGCATCCTTTGTGTGTAATAGAGCCAGTGTGTTGACAAACTCAAAAAGAAATGGATCCCTGGGCCACAAATTGACTTGGAAAACCATAAATTTATCATTATCTGTGTTCTTGCATTTGTATTGATTTTGTTAAACATTTCCCAATTATATTTTCATCTGGTTGCTGCTAGGGAATTTGACACCTCTGATATAATGGATTAAGAGCTGGTCTCATCGAAGAAGGTTTGGGTTTAAGTCTTACCTCTCACACATACTGGCTGTTGGGAAAATTGTTTAACCTTTCAGTGTTCCAGTCAACTCTCCTGTTGAAGAGAAGGTGACAACCTCAGATGGTAGAGAGAGTTTTCTTACTTGGAATTTCTCTATGTTAGTGAAATCACAAGTTCATTGCCTAG
The DNA here is from genome assembly GCF_900497805.2 of Vombatus ursinus. Classification (NCBI taxonomy): domain Eukaryota; kingdom Metazoa; phylum Chordata; class Mammalia; order Diprotodontia; family Vombatidae; genus Vombatus; species Vombatus ursinus. Next base: position 5,626,731 of record NW_020954553.1, read on the forward strand.
CTTTGTATGCTGCCACTGTCCAAGGTGCTGGAGATACAAAGACTAGTGTGCAGCAATCCTTGCCCCTAAGCAGTTTATATCCTAACAAGTAAAACAGCATTACCTATATAAAGGTATGGAGAATAGACGCAAAGTGAACTGCTCAGCCTGCATTTCCTCCCAACTTCCCTATTTCTTTTGAGGGCGTCATCATCTAGTCCGCCAGGTTGGAAACCACGGATTCGTCTCTTGAATCTTCACCTCTTCTTCACCTTCCTACATCCAGTTAGTTGATGAATCTTGTCATTTCTCCCTCTACAGATGTCTCTTGCATTGGTCCTCTCATCTTCAGTCCACCCTAATTCAGACTCTTATTACTTCTCATCTCAAGAATTGTAATAACATCAACTGGTCTTTCTTTCCAGCCAGTTTCTGATTGTTTTTAGACCATCAGTATACTTTAAGTTGGCTGTTGATACTTGAAATGTGAGGTCCTTGTCCAGTGATTGACAAGGAGGAGCTGAATCATCTCAATCTTGACATTCTCACTATAAATAAAACCTGAAGAAGGCAGTTGTAGCTAAATAGGATAACTCCCAGGAAAGGCAAAGAAAAGAGTTGGCAGAGTTGGTTTTTATCACATTCCCAAAGGCAATCAGAAACTCAGTTTCACTGAACAGTTGGTCACCTTGAATTGTGGGACTCAAAAGTATCTGTTTGAAAAAAAAAAGTCTGTCATGAAAACAATTATAGCATATGAATCAAAATCCATTGCAGAGGGAGAGAAATCCTGAGAAAAACTATAGACTTTGATACTTATAGATTTCAATGGAAAGAAGGGAATAGGTAGGGATGATGAGAAATATATTAGAAACGGTAAGTCAGGAAGGAGGAATGAGAGAGGTCAAAGACTTGTAGATTACACAGAAGCCTCAATTCTACAGCATGAATACTCTGAAAAATGAATCAATACGCATAAAACATGCCCAATAAAAATAATGATGATGATGATAATATTGCACTAGGTACTGTGCTAAGCACTTCACAATTATTATCTTATTTGATCTTCACAGCAACCCATTTTACAGGTGAGGAAAGTGAGGCAGAGAAATCACTTGCTTAGGATCATGCTAGTGTCTGATGCTACATTCAAATTCAGCCCTTCCTGACTCCAAGCCTGGCACTCCATCTACTGCACCAGTTAGCTGAAATAAATTACATTTTAACAGACAAGAAAATGTTTATTAGTCATCCTTGAACCAGCTGTTTCTGTATAGTCTTAGAGCAAAGATCTGAATTATTAAAAAGCTAGGCAAAAGAATTATAAAGACAAAAAGATTTGGCATGGAAATGTATTCAATCTTGATTTATTTAAACAGGTAGGACAGTGAAATAAGGTCAATAGACAAATGACACTGACACAAATTATAATTTCATATGTGTATACATATATATCTCTGTATTACCCAAGTAGATCAAATAACATAACAGAGATTAAAACAGCCTAAAAATTTCCTTAATCAGTAAACACTTAATCTGCCAAGTAGAGAGAGATGGCAGCCAAAGACCACATAAACTATTACATAAATATGAACTATTACAGAGAAATAATGATAGAAGATTTTTAATCAGGATTATCTCATAAAAACCGAAGGAGTAGAAGAAAAAATAACTTTTAAAAAGCTTGATCAAAGAGATAAGGTCTAGATTCTTGGGTTTCTGGGAAACTGTTCTAAGTACTTAGAATACAAATAAAAGAAGAAAAAAGTCCCTTCCTTCAAGGAGCTTACAGTCTAATTGGGGAAGATAACCTAAAAGGAAAGGGGCTTGAGGTCGAAGAGGAGTAAGAGGAAAGGAGGTGCCCATACAGAAGTATTGATGGGGCACTAATGATGGACCCCTAAAAGTCCCTGGACTTTTGGCCCAGGTCCCTGGCATTCACCTGGGGCACCTGGCACTTCCCAGGTAATCCCTTTGTGTGTGTGTGTGTGTTAAGCAATTGGGGTTAAATGACTTGCCCAGGGTAACACAGCTCTAGTGTAATGTGTCTGAGGCCAAATTTGAACTTGGGTCCTCCTGATTCCAGGGCCAGTGCTCTATCCACTGCACCACCTAGCTGCCCTCCAGGTAATCCTTTCAACTGCCCTTTCGTTGTGACCCTCATTGTCTGCACCTGGCCCCACCTTAGATCTCCATTCCTTGATTCCATCTAGATCTACCATGTGGCCCAGGTCCCTGGTGTGTTCCTGGGGCACCCAGCCCTTTCTGGTCCTTCTCTGTTACCTCCCAAGCTATTGGCCACCCCTTGACCACTGTATATAAGTGTCCATCCTGCCCCCATTAAATAGCTCAGATTCCTTAAGAGTCTAGTCCAGTTGTATTCTCATGACAAAGGCTCAGATTCTTAAAATCTGGCCAATGGCATGGATTCTTAAAATCTTACCCACCCCAAATGGTGTTTTAATAGACCTTGTCTCTGGCTGAAAAGAAGGCTTGGGTCGAATTCATTTGAGGCAGGACCTGAGTTGCTTGCCCCTAGACCTCAACAGTATGGTACAGAAGTCTGGAGTCTGGAAAAGAATGAAGAAGTTAATATACCTGGCCTGAAGGCCCTTCCTTAAAATGAAGTTTCTAGGAGGAAATGGCCAATCTGAGGCCACTGAGGTATCAGTTCACAAACTGTCTGAGGAAAGGTATGGTACCAAAGATGTGAGGAAAAAAACCTCAGACTTTATTAATACAAAAAAAAAAAAGCTAACTGAGAAAACAAAAAGCTATTGGCCCATCCACATAACATTTTAATGAAAATTTTCTATACAGTCATCAGGAGCATCCTTGATAAAGGTATTAGCAGGGAACAGGCAGGATTTTTTTGAGATTCCACACCAGACTACATCTTCAGTCACACAACTGATTAAAAAATGTAGAGAAAATAAAATCCCACGATGTTTATTGCCTCAATTATTTTTAAAAAATCATTTAATGTGTTAGGAGTAAAATGTCACCTTCAAGGTTCTCTTCCAATGAAAGAGTGTCCCATATATCAAAATTATTTTATATCCCTTTTTTGTATTTTATTTTTTATTTATTTTATAACACAACAGAGATAACTTTCATTTGATCACCTTATAATCATAAATTATATCAGTGGATATTCACTGATGGATGAAGTGGATGTTCACCAAAGATGAATTTCACCAAAAAAGAGGATGGAGATCAGTCAACTAGCTTTACTAAGTACCTATTATGTGCCAAGTTCTGGGGATACAAAGAAAGACAAAAAATAGCCTCAGCCCTCAAAGGACTTAGAGTCTAACGAGAAAGAGAATATGTAAAAAACTATGTGCAAACAAGATATATGCAGGGTAAATTGGGGCTAATTTCAAATAATGGCACTAAAATTAAGGAGGAAGGGAAAGGCTTCTTGCAGAAGGTAGTTTAGACTTGAAGCCTGGGAAGCTGAGAGGTCCATCAAGATGAGGAGGGACAGTGTTCCAGACATAGGGGACAGCTAATGAAAATTCCCCAAGTCAGGAGATGGAGTGTCGTTCACAGGGGACAATGAGGAGGCCAGGGTCACCGAATCAAACTTAAGTGGAGGGGAGTAAGGTGTAAGAAAGACTGGAAAGGTAAAAAGGGGCCAAGTTATTATGAAGGGCTTTAAAAGCCAGAGATTTTATGTTCGATCCTGGAGGCCATAGAGAGCCACAAGAGTTTATTTAATGGGTGGGGGATGTGTGATATGGTCAGATTTACATTTTACATTTTAGGAAGGTTACTCTGACAGTTGAGTGGAGGATGGTTTGGAAAGGGGGGAGACTTGAGGCAGAGAAACCAACCAGCAGACTATAGTAATAGTCCAAAAGTGAGGTGATGAAGGCCTGCAAGTGTCAAAAGGAGAAAAGAGGGGCATGTACTAGAGATTTACAAAGGTAGAAATGCTAAAACTTGACAACTGATTGGCAGGAGGAGATGAGAGAGATTAAAGAGTTGAGGATGGTATCTAGGTTGCAAGCCTGGGGAATTGGAAGGATGGTGGTACCCTTGAGAGTAATAGGGAAGTGAGGAAGAGGAGAGGGTTTAGGGGGAAAGATGAGTTCAATTTTGGACATGTTGAGTTTAAGATGTCTATAGAACATCAAGTTCAAGGTGTCTAAAAGGCAGTAGGAAATGTAAGACTAGAGGTCAGAAGAGAGGTTACGGCTGCCTGGGCAAATAGATCTGAGTCATCTGCATAGACATGTTAATTGAAACATGGGAGCTAATGAGATCAAATGAAATAGTGTAGAAGAGAAGGGTCAGGACAGAGACTTGGGGACTCCCCCCTATTAGTGAGCATGGGATGGATGATGATCCAGTGAAGGAGACAGAGAAGGAGAAGTCAGACAAGAAGAGAACCAGGATAGAGGAGTGTCGTGGAAACCTAGAGAGAAGGTATCAAGGAGAAGAAGGTGATCAGCAGTGTCAAAGGCTGCAGAGAGGTCAAGAAGGATGAAGATTGTGAAAAGACCATTGGATTTGGCAATTAAGAGAGCATTGGTAACTTTGGAGAGAGCAATTTCAGAGGAATGATGAGGTCAAAAACCAGCCTGCAAAGGGTTAAGAAAAGATTAAGAAGAAAGGAAACAGAGGTCTCTATTGTAAGGAACCTTCTAACAGCCATAAATAGAGATAAAGAATGTTAGCCAGTGGGGATGGACAGATCGTGAAGATTTTTCCCCTCAGTAAATAGAAGATCCAGAATAGGGTCTAAATTAAAGATGGATTCCCTGTGGATGGTGAGGTCTTTCAGAGGCTCCTATTTGTATATGACATCATGCTGGTTGCATCAAGCCCGAAAATATTGCAGAGCCTACTGGAAAAAAAACTACTCCAAGGGTCTGGCCTAACTGCAAAGGACAAAAATTAATGAAGATTGTTCAGCCACAAAAGAGTGCCCTAAAATAAATCCTGGAATAGGAAAACCAGCAAAAAGATGGGGTGAAACAATCTTTGAGCCCAAGAAACTTGGAAGATCAGCAGGAAAGGACTATCTCACTATAAAAGAGGAGCACAGTCTAGGACAGGAAGCTCCCAACAAGCCCCACCTCAGCCAACCAGTGGAAGATCCTGAACCCCAGTGCAGAGGAGCAGGCAAACACCAACACCAGGACCCCCCACGTGCCTTAGCATAGCCAGGGGAAATGGCAGACTGCAGCTCTGAGAACTCTACACGCTTCAGCATAGCCCTGGGCAAACAGACAACCTCCAGCGGAAGACCTCTACTGCTTCAGTGTAGCTCAGGGCAAACAGGTGGCAAACAGCTAAATGCCAACACAGGGCCCCCACAACATGCTTCAGCATAGCCCTGGACAAACAGACAGCTTCCAATGGTCAGACCACCACATGCTTCAGTGTAGACCCAGGAAAACATAGAAACACCCTATTAGAGTTAGCACATGCTAGACACTGCCACTAGGACCCCAGCTCAGCACCAGGTAAGCTGCCAGACCCCTACAGCCTCCAGCTTCCCACCTCACCCCCTCAGTGCAGCACCATACATAAGTGGGCCTCAGAACAATATCAGCGCAGCAGCAGGTAAACAGCTGAGCCTGCAGCCTCTGGCACAAGAAGCTTGAGACAGTGCCCCTTCCACCCAGGAGCAGAGCTCAAATTTAAAAGAAAGGGAAAAGGCCAAAAAAGATGAGCAAAAAGAACAATAAAAAAGGAATCTGACCATAGAAAGTGATTATTGTGACAGAGAAGATCAAGATACAAACTCAGAAGAGGAAAACAATGTCAAAACACCTATGGGCAAAACCTCAAAGAAAAATGGGACATGGTCTCAAGTCGAAAAAGAACTCATGAAGAGCTCAAAAAGGAGCTTAAAAATCATACGAGAGAGGTAGAAAAAAATTGGGAAAAGAAATGCAAGTGGTACAAGAGAATTATGGAAAAAGAGTCAACAGCTTGGAAAATGTGCTTAAAAAGTAGAATTGGCCAAATGGAAAAGGACATACAAAAATCCACTGAAGAAAACAACTCCTTAAAGCAAGCCTGTACAACATTTGGTCTGTAATGGCTCACATGCCATTTGCAGCCCGCGAAAGGATTTTGGTCAGCCTGTGAAAAACGTAGAGGATGTAAATAAGGCCTACACAAAATAGTGGTTGCAGGCCACTTTGGGGGTCTGCAAGTGGTCTGCAGGGTTTATGTTGTGCAGGCCTGCCTTAAAGAGTGCAATTGGCCAAACAGAAAAGAAAGAACAAAAGCTAATTGAGGAAAACAATGCCTTAAAAGTTGGAATTGAGTAGGTGGAAGCTAATGACTTTATGAGACATCAAGAATCAATCAAACAAATTCAAAAGAATGAAAATAGAAGAAAATATAAAATACCTCATGAAAAAAACAACTGACCTGGAAAATAGATCCAGGAGAGACAATATCAGAATCATCAGACTAACTGAAAGCCATTATCAAAAGGAGGACCTGGACAGCCTCTTTCAAGAAATGATCAAGAAAAACTGCCCTGATGTCCTGGAACCAGGAGTCAAAATAGGCATTGAAAGAATCCACCAACCACCTCAGGAAAGAGATCCCCAAATTAAAAACTCCAAGGAACATTATAGACAAATTTCAAAACTATCAGGTCAAGGAAAAAATACTGCAAGTGGCCAGAAAGAAATGATTCAAATATTGATAAGCCATAATCAGGATTACATAGGACTTATTAGCTGCAACATTAAAAGATTATAGGTCATAGAACATGATGTTCCAGAAGACAAAGGAACTAGGACTACAACCATGAATCACATACTCGGCAAAATTAAGCGTAAATACATCAAGGGAAAATAATGGTCATTCAATGAAATAGGATTTCAAGCTTTCACAGGGAGAAGACCAGAATTAAATCAAAAATCTGATCTCCAATATTAAGACTCAAGAGGAGCATAAATAGGTAAAAGGGGAAAAGAAAACATAAGGGATTCAATAGAGCTAAACTGTTTACATCCCTACATGAGAAGATGATACTTGTAATTCTCAAAAATTGTATCATTAATAGTACAGTCAGAAGGAATATACATAGACAGAGGGTATGGGTACATGGGGATTTTGAGGGAATGACCTAAAAAAATTAAGGGATGAGAAAGAGGAGTACACTGGGTACAGAAGGAAGGGAGAGGTAAAATGGGGTAAATTATTTCACGTGAAGAGGCATGAAAGACCTGTTACAGTGGAGGGGAAGATGGGAGAATGGGCAATGAGCATTGCTTGAACTTTACTCTCATCAGTATTGACTAAAAGAGTATATACAATCAACTGAATATAAAAATCTATGTTACCTGACAGGGAAGTAGAAGAGGAAGAGACTAAATAAGGGGGGGGACTGACAGAAGGGAGGTGGTAGACAGAAGCAAAACACAAGTGAGGAGGGAAAGGTTGAAAAGAAAGAGGACAAACAGGAGGAAAAATAGGATGGAGGGAAATAGTAATCATAACTGTGAATGTGAATGGGATGAACTCTCCCATAAAACAGAAGCAGATAGCAGAGTGGATCAAAAATCAGCATCCTACAATATATTATTTATAAGAAATGCACGGGGGCAGCTAGGTGGCACAGTGGATAGAGCTCTGGCCTTGGAGTCAGGAGGACCTGAGTTCAAATCCAGCCTCAGACACTTGACACTAGCTGTGTGTGACCCTGGGCAAGTCACTTAACCCCAGTTGCCTCACCAAAAAAAAAAAAAAAAAAAAAAAAACACTTGAAGCAGAGAGACACATACACAGAGTAAAGGTAAGGAGCTAGAGCAGAATCTGTTATGCTTCAGCTGAAGTAAAAAAAAGTGGAGGTAGCAATCTTGATCTCAGACAAAGTAAAAATAGACCTAATTAAAAGAGATAAGGAAGGAAACTACACCTTGCTAAAAGGTACCATAGACAATAAAGCAATGTAAATACTAAACATGTGCACCAAGTGATATAGCATCCAAATTCTTAAAGGAGAAGTTAAGTGAGTTACCAAATAAGAGGTAAAGAGTATTATGAAATATAAAATGGATAATTTTGATTATATAAAATTAAAAGGCTTTTGTGTAAACAAAACCAATGCAACCAAGATTAGAAGGAAAGCAGAAAAGTTGGAAACAATCTTTACAGTAAGTGTCTCTGATAAAGGCCTCATTTCTCAAATATGTAGAGAACTGAGTCAGATTTATAAGAATATAAGTCATTGCCCAATTGATAAATGGTCAAAAGATATGAACAGGCAGTTTTCAGATGGAAAAATCAAAGCTATCTTTGATATATGATGAAATGCTCTACATCACTTTTGATTAGAGAAATGCAAATTAAAACTGCTCTGAGGTACCATCTCATACCTATCAGACTGATTAATATGACAAAATAAGAAAATGATAAATGTTGGAGAGGATGTGGGTAAATTGGGACACTAGTGCACTGTTGTTGGAGTTGTGAACTGATCCAACCATTCTGGAGAGCAATTTGGAACTATGCCCAAAGGGCAACCAAACTGTGCATACCATTTGATCCAGCAATACCACTACTAGGTCTGTATCACAAAGAGATAATAAAAAAGGGAAGAGGACCCACATGCACAAACATATTTATAGCAGTCTTTTTCTTGGGTGGCAAAGTATTGGAAATTGGGGAGTGGCTGAACAAGTTGTGATATATGAATGAAATGGAATATTATTATGCAATAAGAAATGATGAACAGGCAGATTTCAGAAAAACCTGGAAACATTTGTACTAACTGATGCAAAGTAAAATGAGCAGAACCAGGAAAACATTGTACACAGTATCAGCAACATTGTGTCATAATCAGCTATGAATGGCTCACCTCTTCTCAGCAATACAATGATCCAGGACAAGTACAAAGGACTCACAAAGAAAATGCTGTCCATATCCAGATAAAGAACTGATGGACTCTGAATGCAGATCGAAGCATATTTTTTTCACTTATGTTATTCTTTTTTGTGTTTTTTTTCTTTTGATCTGTTTCCTCTTTCATAATTGTGACAAATATGGAAATTATGTTTTACATGATAGCACATGTATAACCTATATCAAATTGCCCATCATTTTCAGAAGAGGAGAGGGGAGGGAGGGAGAAAAATTTGGAACTCAAAATCTGGTAAAAATTAATACTAAAAATTGTATTGACATGTATTTTTTTGGGGGGGTGGTAATAACATACTATTAAAAAAAAAAAGGTCTGTTTCTCAGATTAGGAATGGCATCCACCTAGACAGACAACCTAAAGAGAGATAATATCAGGGACTGAGTACACAAGGAGGAGGCATTAGACTTGTTTTGCTTTGTCTCAGAAGATAAAACCAAAAGCAATGTCTAGATGTTGTCTAGAGATAAGTATAGGCCTTCGTTCTTTGTTTAGGCTCTACTCCTTCTTCTCTGGGCTTCCTCTGCCATGACATAGCACCCTCCACCCCTGGACTTCTCATCCTGAAAGTACACCCCACCCCTTTGGCCACTTCTTCTGGTTGGCTGGATCCTCCTAGTATCTCCATTTCAAAGCAAGTCATGCTTCATTCTCCTCCCATTTGACCTCTAACTCAATTTGTACTTTGCCACCATGCCCCCCACATGGCTACCTTCTACTTTCTGATCCCTTTGAGGTCAAGAATTGTCTCTCTTTCTTGCTTGTATTTGTGTCTACAGAGCTTATCACAGAGCCTGGCACATGGTATGCACTTAATTTTTGTTTTGTTTTATCTGTTGCCTTGCCTTTAGGTTTGATGTTAGGAAAAACTTCTCAACAACCACAGCTGTTCAAAAGAGAGATTAGCAGCCTTGGGAGACAGCAGGTCCCCCCTCATTGAAGATCTATGCACAAAGGCTCAAAGGTCACATGTGGGGGATGTGATAGGGGTGGATTCTGGGTCAGGTATGGGTTGGACTAGATGACCTGTGGGACCCTTTCCAACCTTGAGTGTCTGATTCAGTGAACACAAAACATCAGGACTGGGAGGTACCTTAGAACTTGGAAAATCAGAGTGGGCATGGACTTTAGAGACCATCATTTCTTAGAAGACAAACCTGATACTCAAAGACACAACAACTTAGCCAAGCACACATAGGAAGTCAGTGGCAGAACTGGTATTAGAACCCAGCTCTTATGAAGTGTTTCCTGGGCGGGAAGGGTGACTTCATCGGGGACAAACAGTCTAAGAATTCTGTGAAAAGCCCTTTCAAACAAAAATCATCTGAAAGGCTTTCTTGGCTCCTCGCCACCTGGCTATCCCCCTGGGTGCCCTCACCAGCCTTCTTTCCCACTATTCTCTTGCCAAAACCTTCAGCTCCAGCTCATCTAAGCCCCTCATCAACCCTGACCCTGCCTTTCCATTTCCTGTTTTTAAGATCTGGTCCCCCAAAGTTCCCACCTTGAACACCCTCTTGGCCACCTCCACCTACTGAAATTCTGCCAAGCTTTGGAGGTCTGCCTTGAATTCTACCTCTTCTGGGAAGCCTTCCTTGACCACCCCAGTCATCCATGTGATGCTTACTGGGGAGCCTATTCTAGTCATTTCTGGGCCTGGAACCTGTTGCTCCAGCCTTCCAGGTCAATGCTCCCTGCACTCTACCTTTCATTCTCTTTCCATTTGACCATAGTTACTGTGTGTATGTCTGTATGTGCACATGTGTGCATGCCCACATGCATAAGAAGTGTATATACAATGTCTACCTTTCTTCTTTCCCCTCCCCATTCTCAATGCTGGTCATATCCCCAAGTCCCAAGTCCCTCTGTTGCCCCTGAGCTGTCTCTCTTGAGGGAGGAAAGTGCCTGATAAATTCATTCCCAATGTTAAAGGGAAAAAATGGGGGGGTTGAACCCATCCCCTTCCCCAAAGGGATTTACATCATTGAAGAGAAATTATGAAGGATGGTGTTATTCAATCCAAAGGAGTGAACATCTAATGGGTGGGGTGGGGAAGGGAGATAATTTCAGGCATTGGCAACTGGGAGATGATTTTATTCTGAGGAAGGTGGGAGAGGCTTTCTGCACCCCTAGTCCTTAGTACTGGCTCTGGGAGAGGGATGGCATTGAGAGGTAAGGAAAACAGATGGCAATCATGATCCTGCCCCTTTTCTCCCCCCTTCTCTGGACCCCGCCCATAGTTTCATGCAGGGATGACTCTGGTAAACAAACCATAAAACATTAACGTGTCCTAACTCTGGCCCCCAGTACCATTTCTCAGGTGACTACCTAGGCCCTGGGAGTTTCTTCCCTCTGAAGCCTGCTTAATGTTGCAGGTATGGATTGGATTAGATGGCCACTGAAGTAACTTCTAACTCTAAATTTGCTGAGACCTGAGACCTGAGACCTCTGGTGCTCTGGCTGTCCTAAGAACAGCTTTCAATCCAACAAACATTTATTAAGCACTTACTATGTGCCAGGTATTGTGCTTGGCACTAGGGATACAAAGACAAAAGGGAAACCATTGCTGCCGTCAAGGAACTTATATTCTCTGTAGGAAAGAGCATGTACACAGAGAAGTACACATATGATAACTTGAGAAAAGAGAGAGCAGCAGTTTCTTGGGAGATAAGAAAAGAGTGGCCAAAGAAGATTGCCTTAAAATGTAACTGGAGATCCTCGAAGGCAGATTGAGGAGAGCATTGAGGGAGGGCATTCCAGGTATGGAGGGCAGCCTGTGCAAAGGTGGGAGGTGGGAGACTCCAGTTGAGTAATGGGAAGTAAAGCCTGCTAAGGCAGGTTGGACCCTGTTGTGAAGAGCTTCAGCTGCTGTGTTGAGTAGCTTGTATTTTGTCCTAGAGTCAGGAGAGAGTCACTGAAGGTCCTTGAGCAGGGGAGTGACATGATCAGAGTTGTGATTAAGAAAGATTATTTTGGGGGCAGCAGGGTGGCACAGTGGATAGAGCATAGGCCCTGGATTAAGGAGGACCTGAGTTCAAATCTGGCCACAGACACATAATACTTACTGGCTGTGTGACCCTGGGCAAGTCACTTAACCCCATTGCCCAACCGCCCCAAAAAATATTATTTTGGGGGCAGCTAGGTGGTGCAGTGGATAGAGCACAGGCCCTGGAGTCAGGAGAACCTGAGTTCAAGTCTGGCCTCAGACACATAACACTCACTAGCTGTGTGATCCTGGGCAAGTCACTTAACCTCGATTGCCTCAAAAAAGAAAAAAAAAGATTATTTTGGTAGGTGTGAAGAAAATGATTGGAGAGGAGAGACTCTGAAATCAGGGAGTGCAATTAGGAGGCTGGTGAAATCGTCCAGATGAATAGTGACAAGGGTGGTGACCATAGAAGTGTTGTGAAAGATTAATTGGTTGATTGTAGGTAAATGAATCAATAAAAAAAAATTTATTAACCACCTACTTGGTTGGTTATTGTCCTTTGCTCTCAAAGAGCACCAAAATGACATCACTATGTTGGAGACAGTGTGTCCGACTGTGACTGATCAGACCAATATAAGCTCGGAGGGCTCTGCCACAAGTTGGGCACAAAAATCCATGAGAACATTTGGAGTGGAGATGTCTCTAAATTTATGTGTCTCATGTTTCTTTTGAGCTACTGCAATTCTACTTTGCTCATAGAGCAAAGGAGCGCATGCCATGTTGGGCAATCCTATGCCACTATCTCCCATGTCTCACAATCAATTCCAAAGTTCTTCAGAGAGACCTTAAAAGTGTTCTTGTATTGCTTCTTTTGACCTCCGTGTGAGTACTTGCCTTGTGTGAGTTCTCTGTAAAATAGTCTTTTAGGCAAACTTACTTTTGGCCTTAGAACAATGTGGCCAGTCCATTGAAGCTATATGCTTTGCAGTAGAGTTTGAATGCTTGGCAATTTAGTTTAAAAAAGAATCTCAGTGTCCTTATCTTGCCAGGTGATCTTCAGAATCTAAAAGCAATGTAGTCCCTTCTCTCAAGGAGCTCAGATTCTCATAGGGAGAGACAACACATAGAGATGGGAAATCCCCTTGGTTTTTAGGGAGCCATGGCAAAACAGAGGGTAATGCATCTTTAATGTGATGGGAGTTCAATCTGGAGGCTGTCTCAATAGGCCAAGTTAGAGGTAATGAGGGCCTGAACTAGGGTGATGGTTGTATGAATGAAGAAGAAGGATGTTGTTGTGAGTGGAGAAGATGGATATTGTTAAGGGAGGGAGATTCTATAAGATTTGGCAGTTGATCAGATATGGTGAATGGAGGAAAGGGAAGAGCTGAGGAGGTCTATGAGATTGTCAATCTGGGACACTGGAAGAATGATGATGCCCTTAGCAGACACAGGGGAGTTGGGAAGAGAAGAGATTTGGGGGGAAAGATGTTGAGTCTGAGATGCCTATGGGTCATCCAGCTGGGGTTATGCATCAGGCAATTGGTGATGAAGGCTTGGAGCTAAGGAGAGAGGTTAGGGATGGATACATAGATCTGCAAAGAGCTCAAAATGGAATCTATTGGAGCTGATGAGATCTCCATGGGAAAGTGCAGACAGAGAAGAAGAAAGGTCCCAGGCCAGAGTCTTAATGGACACCCACAATTTGGCCATGAGTCCCCTGTAAAGATGCAATAAAGGACACTGAAAAGGAACATTGGACTGTTGGGAAGAGATTCAGAAGACAGGCAGACCTACCTGTCTTCAGTTATCATAGCTATTCCCCTAATTCCTCCAGAGCCCTCTAAATTCAGCAGTGCCTGGGACGAAGCCCCAGTAGCTTTGCCTTGGTTATTGACTCTGGCTAAAAGGTTTCCTTCCAACTCTCAAGAGCACTAGTGCCAGGATTGTTCTTGTGACCTCTTTGGCCTCTCCTTGAGAAAAGGCTCCAGCATCTTAATTCACAGTTTGGAAGCAAATCCAGGCTCTGAAGGATCTGCATTCAGCTTCCCTGAGCCCCTGTTGTGAGATGAGGGTGGGAGGAGATGCTTGGAGTTGTGGGGCAAACAAAGGTGGATTAGACTTATCTGGTTATTGGCTTCAGGGAGCTCTTACAGGCCTGTATTGATTGAATTTTTTTTCTGAATTATAGCTTTTATTCTTAAAAAAAAACAAACTTCATTATATGCAATAGAGGAAGGAGAAATACAGGAAATAAAAAAAGAATGTCAATAAAATCTATTAAAATTAAAAAAAATCATGCAGAGTGTACAAAAAGGATTAGAAGGAGATGCTAAAGGCTAGTGAGGAGTTTGCAGTCTCAGAGAGGTAAGAAGTGGGAAAGGGACATATTCCAGGACATTGTACAGAAAGAACTGATAACAACTGATATTTATATTATACACATTATCTCATGTGACCCATAAGGTCAGTGTTATTATCCCCTTCATTTTACAGATGAGGGTAGGAAACAGGCTCAGAGAGATTCAGTGATTTTCCCAGGAGCACAAAGTAGCAAGAATCTGAGATGGGTAGGATTCAAAGTCAGGCCTTCCTGACCCAGTCCAACCCTCTGGCCATTATATCATAGAAGAATAGAAAAGAAAGGAAAGAGAATGAAAGAGAAAGAAGAGAAACAAACTGAGAAGAAAGAGGAAAAGGAGAACGAAGAGGAGGAGAGAAGGAACAAGAATAAGAAGGGGAAAAAACCCAGAGAGTTGGAAAGCAAGAAAAGGGGTAAGAGGAAGAGAGAGCTGGGGAAGAAGGATCATGTCATCATAAAACTAGAGTGGAACCACAGAGGCCATTTAATCCAACATTCTCTTTTTACTGAGACCTGAGGCCCAGGGAGGTTAAGAACTTGCCTGAGGTCATATAGCTAGGAAGCAACAGACAGGATTTGTCCCCAGGTCCTCTGATTCCAGAACTTTTTTCCCTTGGACCACAATGCCAGAAGAAGGATTAACTGGGTGTAGGGGATACATCGCAACAGCACTGATTAGGAGGTGGGTAAATTTTTCTGCCCAGCAAATTTGCAAAGAGCTTTCCTGAGTCTGAGGAAGCGCAGCCGCTCAGAGCTGAGAAGAAGCTGCCACACTCCACTCTTTGGCCTGGTCCCAGCATTAGCCAGATTTAGAGCTCCTGCTGGGTTTGAACATGCACTCGTGTGCTATCCCCATAGAGAGAATGGGGATGGCAGAGAAAGAACACAAAGAAGGGCCCCGGATTCTTCTTTAGAGAGAAAAAATAAAACAACCTGACACTGTCTTGATCCTGGCATCAAACTTTCCAGTCTTGGCTCCAGTCCCATCCTGGGAGGTGGTAGAGGGGGGATGCCCCAGGTAGAGGGAGAGGAGTGAGGGAAAGTGAATTGATTTCCATTCCCAGGGCACACTTAGGAGCCAAGCAGACGTCACTGTGCAGGGTGGGGACCCAAGCTTAAGGGGCCACTTCCTCTTTCCCACAGATGAAAAGAGGCAGCCTTCCAAATGTCATTTCCCCCACCCCCATCCTGCTGGAAAGATCATCAGTACACAGGCACAGCCCCCTACACACACACACACACACACACACACACACCATGTTTTGCAAAGCAATTTATGCACATTGTTCCACCGAGTTTCAGAATAACCCTTGTGAGATCAGTGCTATTACTATATCCATTTTCAGACGATGAAACCTAGACTTGGAGAGGTTACATGATTTGCCTTGGGCTTCATTACTAGTATGTGTCTGAGGCAGGTTTTGAAACCATATTTTTCTGACTCCCAATCCAGCACTCTCTCCACTAAACCAAGCTGTCTCTCACACAAAGACAGGATCAAGGAGGCATTGGTTAGTTGCTTATTTGAAAAACCAGCAGTGGGAAAGTTGAAGAATGAGACAGAGAAAATAGAGGTCCTTACCTATGTGGAACAAAGGAGTTTTCTAGGAATGAGAAGTAGCAGGAGGAGCAGCAGTTCTTTTCTTATGAGATTCAACACAGTAAGTTTGGCCTTGACAAGAGCAAAGATCCTGGCTGTGAAAAGCTAGCAAATGAAAACTGCAGCTAGGAGCAATTCAAGTCAAGGGCTTCACAAGCCCCAAGGAACAGCCAGGCAAGCAACAAGGAGTATTCTGTAGATACTGCCAGGAGAAGTTTTGAGGCAGCAGCACCAAGGCTATCCACACTGAGTACTTCAACTGCCTTGTTTCTTTGCAGAGAGAGACACGAGAAAGCTGTGAGTCTTTTGGAGGAGTTCTCATCCTAAACTACTGGAGAGAGGGCAAGGAAAAGAAGTCTTGTTTGGAAACGTGACTGAGATTCTTTTCTGTTACTTTACATTTCAACTGTCCAATTAAATGTTTTATTGTTTCAAAGTTGTTCTGTGCCTGGGTCTGTTAGCATAACGAACAACTGAATGTGTGGACATGAATTAACTTTATAGATTCCCAATTTCCTAACTGGGAGGGAGCAAGTGAGCCAGATAGGTAAATTACCATTAAGAATCCTTTGCAACTTGAATCTGAATTTATAGAGTTGCATATCAGGTGGGAACCGAAGTAGAAATAAAAATGTACAGAACAGCACCAAGGACAGTTCTCTAGAGCTGTCATCAACAGCCTTAGCAGGTTAGCATCAATCACCTCCCTTGGGGTTTGATCATTCAACCGGCTCCAAATACATTTGTCTAGACCATTCAATCCATATCTCTCCACCTACTTCACAAGAATATTATGAGAGATTTTCTCAAATGCCTTGCTGAAATCCAAGCATACTACATCAATAGTATGTATCAATAATCTCGACAGTATGAAGGACATGAAGTTAACCTGGCATAGCTTGTTTATGATAAATCCATGATGAGTTTGAGTTATCACCACTTTTATTTCTAAGTGTCTATAAACCATCCCCTTAATAATGTGCTCCAGAATGTTGCCAGGAATGGAAATTAAATTCATCAGCCTATATGCATCACCACTCAGTGCAGGAAATAAGTGCAAGAAATTCAGTGCAAGCATACCTTCTATAGAATGATGAAATACCACCCAACACTTCTATATCCTCTTGCTTTACAAGTATATTTAGATGCTATTGTGATGGATAAATACAAATTCATTTAAAAGCATTATCATCTCATGTGCTAGTTGCAAATCCAAAAATTTGTGTGTGTGCATCTTTAGTTGGTTGAACTTTGCCTTTTAAAGTTCATTCAAGAGGGGAACATGATTGGTTAATTCTTGCCTCCTTCCTATCTCAGATCCAAACCTCTCTTGATGAGTGAGTTCACTGTAGAAAGTTTCATCCTTATCCAAAGCAAAAAAGCAGAGTCTGTTGTCTCTGGCTGGCATCATCACACTTTTTGACCCCTTTCTTTCTCCCAGTTCATCTAGCCTTCTGAGTTTCACTACGGAGTCTGGGATCTAGGCTGGGATATTTGTTGGGAGAATCTTTGCTACTTAATTACAGAAGAAAAAAATCCAGCTCAGCAGGCATCCAGGAGATTTTTCTAAAGGATAGGTCTGATTATGTCATCACTTTGCTCAATAAACTCCAATGCCATCCTATTACTCCAACGATCAAAGATAGAGTCTTCTTTGGCATTTAACGCTCTTCATGACCTGACCCCTTCCTCTCTTTCCAGTATTTTATTTTTTTATTTTTATTTTTCCCATAGTTTTGGGATAATTTATTTATTTATTTTTAGTTTTCAACATTCACTTCCATAAGATTTTGAGTTTTAAATTTTCTCCCCCTCCCACTTCTTCCCCACCCACATACCATCTGATATAGACTACATATACATTTATGTTAAGCATATTTTTGCATTAGTCATGACGTAAAGAATAATTGGAATTGATGGGAGGAACCACGAGAATGAAGCAATAAAACAAAACAACAAAGGAAAAGGAAAGCAAACAGTATGCTTCCATCTGCGTTCAGACTCCATATTTCTTTCTCTGGGTGTAGATATTTCCAGTATTTTAACACTTTACTTTCCTCTGCACACCCTGTGAGCCAGTCTGACCCAGCCTTCTTGCTATTCCTCAGACACAATATCTCTGTGTCTTTGCATCTGCTGTACTTTCCATGGCTGGAATTCTCTGCCTCCTCACATACTATCTGGGTGACCCTGGGCAAGTCACCTGAAACTTCTCTAAGCCTCACTTTCCCCAATTATAATAGGGTTATTATGAGGTTCAAATGAGGTGTGTATAAACATTCTGAAACATAAAGCACTATGTGTGTGTGGATTAACTTTTATTATTACTATTGTTATTTTTATGAGTTTCCCTGACTTCCTTTAAGACAGCTCAAATCCCACCTTCTGTAGGATGCTATTTCTGGTCCCCTCAGCTGCTAGCTCCTTCACCTCTCAGATTTCTTTCCATCTTCTCTGTACATATCTTGTGTGTACTACTTAGTTCATTTGGGCAGCTAGGTAATGCTTAGGTTAGAACACCAGGCCTGGAGTCAGGAAGATCTGAGTGCAAATAACCTTGGGCAAGTAACTTTACCCTGTTTGCCTCAGTTTCCATCTGTAAAATGAGCAGCAGAAGAAATGGCAAACCACTCCAGTATCTCCGCAAGAAAACTCCAAATGGCATCAGGAAGAGTCAGACGTGGCTGAACAACAACCTATTTACTTCTTGTCTCACCCGTTAGAATGTGAGCTTCTTGAGGGCAGGGACTTTCTTTTGCCTTTTTTTTTAAAATATATTTGTTTATTTATTTATTTTTAGTTTTCAACATTCACTTCCTTCTTTTGCTTTTTTTTATCCTCAGTGCTTAGCACAGTGCCTGGCATAGAGTAAACTCTTAATAAATTTTTGTTGACTGACTCTAACAGAAATGGAAAATACTGACATCTAGTCCAAACTAGGGAAGCAGTCTCCCCCAGCAGATTGCTACGTACTGACTGCTTTCTCCCCTGTCTCCAGTGACAGTTGTGTCTTCTTATCACCAGGGTTGGAGAGGTCAGGATAGCAATGAGGTAGGGTAAGGAGGAAAGGTCTATGAATCTGGTGTGATCTGGAGATGAGGGTGAGAGGGATGGAGGGGAGAGGGAGACTGAGGACCTGGCTAGTAGAAGGAGGTAGGGTGGGAGGAGGAAACCAGATGCCCTTTGGCTGTGGCTTTGAAGATCTTTTATCAGTAGGACTTCTCACTTTCCTGACCACTATATTACCTACTCAACCTCTAGGCCAATTCATCCCAACTTCTGGGAGATTGAGCCTGCCTCTCCCCTCCCCACCTCATCTTTCTCACTTGTTGCTCTCTGGGACGGCTCTGCTTTGTGGTTCTACAGAGGCCTGGAGAGGATCTCATGCCTTCAAGGGCATATGTAAAAAAGAGAATTTCTCTTTTATCCTTCTAACCCCCATAGGCCATATAGCTTTAAAAGGGGAGTCAGCAGGAACCACTGAATCCAGTGGGGAATAGAGACACACACATTTCAGACACAGATACAGACATTTACCCAAAAGAAGAAGCTTGAAGAAGCTCACCCTGGCAATCAAAAGCTGAACTACAGAGAGGAACAGAACTGAGGAGCCCAGCTGAGCAACTTTCCCAGCAGAGACCCTCTCCCAAAGGGCAGCTGCAGGAAGACCCTGCAGAAAGAGAAAGGACTTATAGACCCCAGGCTACCAAGGCTTGTGACTTGCCTTGGCCACATGGATATCCCACAAGTATATCTCACTCCCATCACATTCTACGTTTGAGGCCACTCTTCTCAGTGACACCTTCTGTGTGGGTGAGTGTGCCCCAAGTTTATGGGGGTATGTTTTGTAACTACTATGCCACCTGAGTGAATGCCTTTACAGTGTCTACTGTCATGATTTTTAATGAGAAGCACACCAGTGGGGGCAGTGGTTCTGAACTATAGTGTTCTCAGGTTACCTTTAGAACCTAACACAGCAGCTTCACTTTGGGGACTCAGCCAACCAGTGTATGTGGATTGGGGGAGTTCAGAGGGAGTGCCACATGTTCATTATGCCATAAGGCAGAGTGCACAAGGACAAGTAATGAATAAAATGCTATAGGAGTTCAGAGGCAAGAGATATCAATTCTGGCCTGGTAGATCAGGAAAGGCTTCATGGAAGAGGTGGCATTTAACCTGATGGGTGGACAAGGTTTCAACAGAAAAGAATGAGGGAGGCAAAGAATACCTTGAGCAAAAAGATGGAAGTGGAAAGCCATGTGAGGAATGAGTGGTCTGAAAGGGGAGAGGTGGCAAATATTAGCTCAAATCTTTATTATCTCTGTCCTGGGCTATTGTAATAGCCTCTTAATTGGTTTCTTTGCCTCCAATCTCTCCCTCTCCAAGACTTCCTCTCTACAGCTATCAAAATGAAATACAGGTCTAACAATGTTGCTCTTTTCCTCAGTAAACTCCAGTGGCAACCTGTCACCTCCTGGAGCAAATATTTCATCTTCATTTCATCATTCTAAATTTCTGTTTTCTATGTATATGTCTTATAAAGTACATAATTATTAGTATAGTAGCACATCATATACTTAAAATAAACAAATATACGCATGTGGGAGGGCCATGCTCATTTATTTATTTGCTGAGGGGGTGTATAATCAAAAGAGTTTGGAGACCATCACTGTATGGGAAGATGACTTCCCAGCCTTGTTAGGAATAGATTCTGGAGGCTTCTGGAAAAAGAGGGTCCTTGCGTTTGATGCTGGGGCTGCTTAGGTCTTCCTGTCTCCTATCAGCCATTCACTTTATCTCAGTCAACTCTTATAAGATAAGGTCCAGCTGTGATAGATAAGTGAGTGACGTAGACCTAGGATTACTCAGTAACCCCAACACCCTTTAAAAGGTACTACCTGGGGTCTTCTTCAACAGCAGAAGCACCAGAGTCTTCAGCCACCATGAACATTCTCCTCCTGTCCACCCTGTGCCTCTGTGGGCTGGCCACCCTGGTTGGCAGTGTCACAGTTCAGGTGAGTCCCTCTCCCCCAGCCCCAACTTTCTTCACTGTCCTAGAATCCTAAAATCTCAGAATGGAAGGGCAGTTGGTGAGGGGTAGTTGGGGTGACATCTAGCCCAACTTACATCTGAAGCTGACTCCTCTACAAGAAAACCACACACGTGCCTCCAGGAATGGGGAACTCACCACTTCCTGGCATTTGTTCTGTTGAGGCGACACCTGTCTCAGTATAATTCCTGTCCCGCCCTTGTCTATTTTGGTTCTCTCTTTTCTCATGGATGCTGTAGAAGGGTTTCTTTTTTGTATGGGTAGAACCAGATGACCTCTGAGGTCCCTGCCAGCTCTGAGATTCAGTGATTCAATAAGCCTCTACTATGTGACAGCCCTTCAGATATCAAAGACAGCTGTCATGACGGAATCATCGATTCAAAGCTAGAAATGCCCTTAGAAGCCATCTGGCCCACTACCCTCATGATACAGGTGAGGAAATACAGGCCTAAGATCACACAGGTGGAGGATTTAACTCAGGTCTTGTGACCATGAGGCCAATGCTCTTGGCACCCTGGGCTGCTGCTTGACCAAGTCTCACCTTCTCTAAGTCAATCCTTAGCCAGTCCTGGTAGGAATCCTGTTGGGAGCTCACTACTCATCTCTAGCCCAGGTCTTCCAAACCTTTGTCATCTCATCCCCCTAAGCAAGCCCTCAGGTTAGAGGGGGTCATTCTTTCTCCCAGAGACACCTTTCCTGATCTGAAAGGGAGAGTCAGGGTCCTGGCCTGAATCTGTTTCTCTTCTCACTCCACTTCCCCTTTAGCCCCATCAGATATCCAATTTCTTCCTCCTAGTAATCCCAGTCAATTACCTTTCAATCAAGTTTGGTGCCCTGTACTCAGCCCTGGAGGTAAGCCCTAGAAATGGAAATGAGCACAGGCTTTGCTCTCCTGGAGCTCACAATCTGCTTTGATCAAGGAAGGGGAAGGAAGGAAAGCAAGGAAAGGGGAGAGAAAAGAGCCTTGAAGAGTAGCTGCTCTGTCCTGGAGCAGGCACAGTGCAGGAGGTGAGCATGAAGCAGGAGAGACAGGAGGTAGATACAAGGGAGAACTTTCCCACAGTACCCCCAGACAGGCTGGGGAACCCCATCCTCTGCAGATCGGAAAAATCAGGACAATCACCTGGTGGGCTGCACTGTGGTGAAGATGGAGGAATGGGGACCTTTTCACATCCATGGTAGCTCTTTGGTTCTGTCTACATGGTCCCTTCCTCTGACCCAACACCTCTTTCTCTTAAACTTTAAGATGCTTCAAAAAACATGTGAATGATAATAATAGTACTAGATAATGAAAGTTGATGTTTATATAGCTGTATAGCAGATATCCCAATAATACATATATAATTGCATAGCTATTTAAATACGTTTTTAATTATGTAAAATATATAGGATTACATGTAATATATACTATGAGAGGCAATGTGGCCTTGCAGTCTGGAGGACTGGAGGAAAGGAGGAGGGAAAGGGGGAAAAGAGGGGAGGGAGAGCCGAGGTTCAGTTAGGGTCCAGCCCCTGGCCCACACTACAACCTCTTAATGTGCCAGGCAATAGAAGAAATTGCATTAGGTCTTACATTTTACACAATTGAATTATCATGTCATCATCATATTTTTAGTCTTCCTTTTTGGGGGAGGGGGCTGGTTATGCCTTTGAGTTATGCCTTTGAAAGTCCTTGGGTTGGGTGAGTTGGAAGAGAGGAAAGTTTAGGAGCAGAACCTTGCCATTGTAGGTGGGTGTGGGGAGGCAGATGGCGAAAACGAAAGGGGGAAGGGGAACAGGACCAGCCTGATGCAGCTGGACAGTGGCAGTGGTCTTGTCCCACTATAACTGCTTCCTGGCGGGGGTTTTTATGTTTTTTGTTTTTTTTTTTTTTTTATTACTTCACAAACAACAGCAGGACCCTGGGCTGAAGTTGGGGCCAGGCAGGGCACCTGTTAGCACAGCTGTGAGCTGGATTCTGTTAGGGTGGGAGGTGGGCCCCTCCCCCTGGGTGTAAGAGGCTGATCTGCTTATTTACTCTCTCTGAGATAATTCTAAGAGATTAAATTCGTTTCATGGGCACTTCCTGAGGTAGTGAGCACCTTATCACTGAAAGTATCCAAAGCGGCTTCAAAGGAGGTTACATGGAATGGGGCTCTGGACTGGATCAAAGGATCATGGAATTTAGACATGACAGGGACTGTGGAGGTCATCTAGTCCAACCTTTTCGTTTTACAAATGGGGAAAATGAGGCCCAGATAAGTGAAGTGACTTGCCTAAGATTACCAGGAACCTCTAAGCCTGGTTGCTGCTGTCTGTCCTTTGTTCTCGAAGAGAACCATGACTTCAGGGAAGTGATGCCATGACATACAAGTGAACTGGATTTAAGTGAGGCAGGTTGTGCAAAGTCACCAGCCTCACTTTCTCCTCCGGAGCCACCTGGGTCCAGTGGCCAGATATGGATCAGGACAACTGGAGATGGCCTCAGTTGTCTAAGCTTGATCCCTAAAGCCTGAATACAGTGAGTGTTCTTTCCACTGTACCAGGAAGTTGCCTATTGTAGTGAAAATAGCCCTGGATCTGGAATTCCAAGACCTATGTGCAAATGCTGGGGATGCTACTTTTTTGTTTTGTTTTGTTTTTGCTTTTAGGCAATTGGGGTTAAGTGACTTGCTCCGGGTCACACTGCTAGTAAGTGTCAAGCGTTTGGTCTGAGGCCGCATTTGAACTCGGGTCCTCCTGACTTCAGGGCCGGTGCTCTATCCACTGCGCCACCTAGCTGCCCCGCGAAGCTACTTTCTAGCTGAGGGACCTTCAAGTCACTTAATTTCTCTGGGCTCAGTTTTCTCATCTGTAATGAAACGAGCGGGCTTGATGAGCTCTAAGATCCCTACCAATTCTAAATTCTTTGGTCTAGCTGAGGTCCCTTTCAGGCAGCGAGGAGACGCTAAGGTTCTACAGTTTCTTTCTTCCCTTCGGACACCAGGCACCTTGCTTGGGGACCCTGAGCTTGCCATGGACAGGGTGCAGCAAGTCAGGGAAGAGATAGGAATGGGCAGTACAGGGGTGAGGTAGGGAATCAGCTCGGAGAACATGGCTGGAGGATGCTTCTGCTCGCTTCCTTTCAGGATGGGGAGTTCTTCTACTCCCTGGAATCTGTGAAGAAACTCAAAGACCTGCAGCAGAGCGGGATGAGGAACCGGAAGGCCCAGGGCTATGGGGTCTACTTGTGCGACCACCCAGATCTTCCCAAGGACTTGCAATCTATCTGCACCCGTTCTGATGCTGCACAGGTTTTCCAGAGGCTGGGTAAGTTGCAAGTTGCCTTTTCTACGATTGGTGGGCTGGGGAGGCTGATTTGGGGCTAGCTCAGTTTTGATTGGCCGCCTTTTAGGGGTGTTACTTCTATGATTGGTGAGACTTGGAACTAGGGTTCGGCTCTTATTGGTCTGGTGTTAAAGGTCTGTCTTGTATGTTTCTCCTCTCACTAGTGGGCCTTGGGAGTAGCTCCGTTCTCTTTGTCGGGTTTTAGGAGTGACTGTTCTGATTAATAACGTTTTCAGGGGCTCTGTCCTGATAGGCTAGGTTTGCAAGGAGGGGTTTGAAGTGGAAGCTCAGATGTCTCCCTTCTCCCTTCCCCCAAATTTAATCCATCCAAGCCAGCACCTGGTTGGAGCTGGGCTGCGGACGGGTGCCAGACCTCTGGGCTGGGGTAGTTATGAGGGCGAGCAAGAGTTAAATGCCAGGGCCCTTGGCTGGGGGAGGGAGGAGGAGGGAAAAGATGCTGCGAGGGGTCACCAGAGTCCGGTTTCTGCTTTACGTGTTTAGGAACCATAGCTGAGAACTCGCACACATGTGAGATCTGTGCCTACGCCGCCTGTGCGGGCTGTTAGCCGAGATGCTGCGGCTGCGTTCCCGCCCCTTCAGCGCTGCTTCTGCCCTTCCTGTTCTTCTCTGGGCCCCCAGGTCTGCCCCATGAATGCAGTTCACCTCAGGAGTCATGGCGAGGCGGACTCACGTGTCCCCGCCAGTGACCCTCAGCTCAAGATGCCATCCGGTCTGGGTGCAGGAAAGTGCCAGCTACAGGCAGAAACCCCTCCCCACACCCCAGGGCAAGATCTCCTCACCACCACCATCAGGGATCACTGTGGCGGCAGAGGGCAGGATTGGGGGGCGAGGGAAAGTGGGAAGGAGAAATGGGCCAGGCCCGGGGGCCTCAGATTGGATCCTTGACTCACCTGCTTCGTTAATAAACGCTGCTTCTACATTTATTATGGTCTCCGTGTTTATGTTGTGGGAAACTTCCAGGAGAGCCGAAAGGAGCATTACTAGTGCTTGGGGCAAATGCATTAGGGCGGTGTCCTTTGGATGTAACCCAGCCTGGTGCAGTTACACCGGGGGAGGAGGGATTGCCCCAAAAGCTCCTTCCCGCACTGTGTTGTCGATGCCACTTAACCTCTCAGTCTCCCGGGAGAGTTTAGGGAAGGGCTACAGAAGTGGAAGAAGATGGACTTGTGCATTGCTGGGGAAGTTGAGGTGGTCCTGCTGCTATGGGGGAGGGGGGACCATGGTGAGGAGCAGGAAGAGTTCCACTGTCAAGAAGAAACATAATCGGGGCAGCTAAGTGGCGCAGTGGATAGAGCACCGGCCCTAGATTCAGGAGGACCTGAGTTCAAATCCAGCCTCAGACACATAACACTTACTAGCTGTGTGACCCTGGGCAAGTCACTTAACCCCATTGCCTAGTCAAAAAAAAAAAAAAGAAGAAGAAACATAATCCTTGGAGCTCAGCACCCTGGGCCAAAACCTTGGTTACCTCACCCTGACTCCAACTCTTAACACTCAGGGCACATCCAGGCAGAAGGGGTGATGGCTGCAGAGAGCCCTGACTTCCCTTCCTGGATCTCCTAGCTCTAGGTAGGTTGCTGTGGCTCTTATTAGGTCCCAGGCGAGGGCCAGTTGTCCACATCGTGTTCATGTACAAGCGCCTTTTTCCTCTATACTGACCAGTGGGCGAGAAAACCTTCTTCCTTTTCATAAATGATACCCAGGGCTATAATGTTTAGAGAGGATTGCTTGCTAGAGGCCTAAGGTAAACACAACAGAGCAACTCAGCTACCTTGACACCCTGAACATAAAACTGGATAGCTGAATGGAGACATCCAGAGAGGTGGTGAGCCTCCAGGAGATTCAGGTGGTCACTGCTATTCTGCCTGCTGGGCCTCTGTCCCTCCCAGAACCTGCTTCTTGCTGTGAGCCCCCAAGTCCCTCTGTCCCCTCCCATCCTCCTGTTCCTGTTCCCAGAATGCCCTCCTTCAAAGGGTAGGTGCTTCCTTCTCTGGCCTCAATGATTCAAGCTCGGGTTTCAGGATGTGTTGGCAATCCCTATCTTTGACTTTTTGGAGGTCTCTAAGAAAGACATAGCCTTGACTTTGGTCCGTTTTCTTTTGTTCAGGATGGTTGCCTGGAGCCCCGAGAAAGAAATTCTTCAATCCATAGAATCCAAGAGTTGGAAGAGCCTTTAGACACTAAATCCAGTTCCTGTCATTTGCCAGATGAAGAAACTGAGGCCAGAGAAGGTGAGGGATTGGCCCATACTCACACAGTTGGTTAGTGGCAGAGTTGATATGTGAACTAGGCTGTCTTCTGGGGTGCTAACGTTGGTTTTATTCAGTTTCTTCACTTGTTCTTTGAACTTTCATGACAGTCTTGTCTCTCTAGTGGCTCATGGCCTCCAGGGTTGTAGATTCCTCCCCTTTCCTGCCTTGTAGCCTTCCCTTTGGCCACCAGCATGGTCTTCCTGTTTTCTGGCTAAGAACACCTCTCCCTCTCAGCTTTTACAGGGCAGAGATGATTGGTAAGTTCTGAGCCCCAGGGGTAGTCAACATTTTCCCCAGGTCTTTAACAGCTTCACTTACTTTCCCAGATTTTTTTCCCCCACATTCTCTGAGTTCACAGATTTAGAAGGGAAGGGTCCTTAGATGTCACCTACAAGCATGTCATGTGTCACATAGTAGCTACCCAAGAAATGCTTGTTCCTGGAAAGACTTATATGAACTGATGCAGAGTGAAGATAGCAGAACCAAGAAAACACAAAATATCTACAATGACTACAATGATGTCAAGAGAAAGAACAACCACCACAAAATAAAAGGACCATAGCAGGTATGAGGCTGCTATGTTACGCCTGGGGTCAAGAAGGCCTGAGTTCAAATCCAGCTGCAGACACTTCCTAGTGGCATGATTGTGGGCAAGTTAGTCTTATACTCTGCCTGCTTCAGTTTCTTTATCAGTAAAATGAGGATAATAACAGCACCTACCTCTCAGAGTTGTTCAAAGGATCAAATTGGATAATATTTGTAAAGCACTTAGAAATGCTTGTTCTTTGTAACCCAAAGGGAAGTGAGAGGTCCACAGATAGAGAAGCTGTCGGAGCCAGGCTTTAGACCCAGGTCATCTCGCACTAAAACTAGCATTCTTAGTCACTCAGGCATTGCCAGGGAAGGAACAGAACTCCTTCTTCTCAAAGTCCTTTAATTTCATCCTTACAGTAACAATTCAGCATAATCGCCATCATTAAAGCAGACTGTGTAAGAAGATGCTAGCAACCATGCAATAGGTCACCAAAGGCTGTAAAACTTTAGCATCTACCAAATACCCTGATAGGGGCAGCTAGGTGGCAGAGTGCAGGTTCTGGAGTCACAAAGGCTCGTCTTCCTGAGTTCAAATCTTGTCTCAGATACTTACTAGCTGTATGACCCTAGGCAAGTCATTTAACTTTGCCTCAGTTTCCTCATCTGGAAAATGAGCTGGAGAAGGAAACGGCAAACCACTTCAGCATCTCTGCCAAGAAAAACCCAGATGGGGTCATGGAGAGTCAGACAACTGAACAACAAAAACTCTTCAAGATTGACCTCGGGGCTAGAATTCTACACCAGAATGTCACTGTCTGTCATGGTGTAAAGGACAACAAGGTGTTATGCTAGAAGTACAAACCTCAAGAGATCCTAAAGAACTCAGTCAATTAACTGTTCGGGAGCCTTGACCTTTATCATAGAATCAACTGTTGCCCTCCATCACCTGGACAAAACATTGCTTACTAAAAACATAAGAATGATATTTTAATAGATGTCATCATACTAAACATTCATAATCTCCAGTCTTCATGGAAAGAAAAGCCTCCAAAATATAGAGACCCACAAAGACAAATCAAACTCTTGGGGGGGGAGGCAACAGGAGAGAGGCATATCACCTTGGTTGTCCTGGCTGCTACCAAAGTTGTTCAGAGGATTCTCTCAGTGAGCCTACAGGGGGCAAGCTGACATCCTAATGCTTTTATTCAATTACAAAAAAAGCAGCTGTTTTATCCATCTATGCAATAGACCACAAAAAATATCCAATAAAAAGGAAAATAACATAGTTACTTGTCCCTTGAAACCAATCAAAAAAAGATGAGAAAAGTGAGATAATAATCATGGTAGCCTCTTTATAAAGTACCATACACTTTGAAAAGCACTTTCCTGTGAAGTAATAAGAAGTTATTATCCCCATTTTATGGATGAATAAAATGGCTCAGAGAAGGGAAATGATTTGCCTATGGTCACAGGAAAGAATCCTGGCAGATGTTTATGTGGTACTTTAAAGCATTTGACCCTCACAATGGTCCAGTGAGGTGGAGAGTACAAACATTATTATCTCCACTTCACAGGTGACTAAACTGAAGCTTGGATGGGGTGAATACTTTGCCCAAGGTCACACACCTTTCAGTGGCAAAGCAGAGAGACTCAAATCCAAGTCTCCTGAATCTAAATCCAGGACCGAAGACTTGGATTCAGAGTGTCTAGGCTCGTAGTTGGAAAGACCTGTGTTCAGATGTCAGCATTGGTACTTATAACCTATGTGCTCCTGGGAAAGTCACATCCCCTCTCTGTGCCTTAGTTTCTTCATCTGTAAAATGAAGAGGTTGGATTAGATGTCCTGTAAGGTCCCTTCCACCTCTGAATCTCTAGTCTTCTCTCCATTGTACCAGGTTGTCTATTTTTATGTAATATTTAAATGGATCCATGATCTCATTATGGGTACCACCTTCATCAGTGTGCATCACAACTATGGTGTATAAAAAGCTTGAGAGGCACAATTTCTGGGTAATCGTTTTATTAATTATTGCTAGCTGATAATTAATGAAAGAGTCATTTGACTGTCTCTCCTAAACCAAAGGCAGATCATAGTGGCTTCTTAACACTTATATGCCCGTGGAAGAGTGGGTGTTCCTGACAGGTGGCAATGATCTATGATTGGTTAACATTAAGAAGAAGAATGAATGTTATAATGACAGGTGGACCGATTCTAATGAGGGGCTGGTGGATGTGACTTTGATGACGTCACTCATGGACAAAGAGAGACTATCTCAAGTCAGACCACCCTCATCCCCGCCCCAGCCAATCTAGACAAAGGATTTACGCCCCCCCCCCCCCCCCCCCCAGCAGAACACAATGGGCCACAACTCACTTTAGATTAAATTCTTTGGAAGGTTCTCTGGTTGGGTGGGATCTCCCAGCCAGGATCAAAAAGCATGTACCCCCGAATCTGGGCAATCTCATGCATCAACAATGTCTTTCAGAGACTGAACAACCTACAGGTTTCTGGTTTCTGAATGAGGAAGTAGGAAGGGAAAAAATCCTGGTCCTAATTCAATGATTAATTATTAATATAAGAGAGAAATAATTATTTCTCTCACAAGCCATCCACATCTTGTCCTCCTGGGTAATTCTTGTCCACACTCTTCCTTACCTTCTCCATAAGGGATCTCCACAATGGCGTGGAAGCTTTCCTCCCTATATTTGACATTCTCTGGGTAATAGCTCAGGACCCAGGCTATCCATCTTATTCCTTACTCTTGTTACAGGGCCCTTCTCCTGGGGGATGCCTCTTGAGTCCCATCTTGTGCACAGGTCACTGCACTGAAGTGTAAAGAGTCAATAGAACTGAAATCCCTAACTGTCCACCAGTGATTGTGTCTGCTGTGCCCCTAAATCTGTTGGAGGCCAGGACCACTTGAGATCATTGAATTTCTTGCTATAGTAAGTTAGCAAAGCAGAACCCTGCAAAATAATGACCTCATTTCTTTTGAGGAAGAGTCGCAAGGGGAGCTCAACTTAGCAAAGAGTGTATGATTAGTACAATGTATGCATTAAGCAGAAAAACATTAGTACAATGAATATACTAAGCAAAATGACTCATATTGTAATGAAAATAGAATCTTTAGTAAATAATCCTTAATTCATAAGGCATATAATTATTATTATAAAGAGAATTATGATAAACTATCTCTCCTAGACCCAATGAGGCATACCAGGACACGAGGTCACAGAAATTTCCCAACTATTAGATGGAGAGAGACATAGATAGACAGACAGAAAGAGAGGAACAAAGAGACAGATATAGTCAGAGACAAAGAGACAGAAAGAGAGATGGAGATAATCAGAGAGACAGAGATAGGGAGACAGAAAGAGTCATAGATAGATAGTCAGAAAGACAGAGACTGTAGAGACAGAAAGACAGACAGAAAAATAGAGACAGAGATATAGAAACAGAGAGACAGAGACTGTAAAGACAGAGACTGTAGAGACACAGAGACAGAGAAATAGAGAGACAGAGACAGTAAGAGACAGATAGAGACTGTAGTGACACAGAGACAGGGAAATAGAGAGAGAGAGATAGAAACAGAGAGACAGAGACAGTAAAAGACAGATAGAGACAGAGAAATAGAGAGAGAGAGAGATAGAAACAGTAAGAGACAGAGACAGTAAGAGACAGAGAGACAGAGAAAGGGGAAGAACACAAAGAGGCTAAAGTCAAATCTCTGATCTTCTGTTTGATACTAGGGGAATGAAGGGAAAGAGAAGATGAACAAGCTTCTCTTACATTTTAAAGAAAGAGAAGTATCAGAGGAGGGCCACGAGGCTGCTTGAATCCTCAGCTCAGCTCCCCCTTTGCCTCTGGTCCAGGGGTTCTTAACCCTCTTTGTGGTATAACCCCTTGGGCAGTCTGGGGAAGCCTCTGAACCCCTTCTTGGAATTGCTAATACATCAAACATATAGAATTACAAAGATAACCAATTATATTAGCATAAAAGATATACATACATACATATTTAAATTCACACCCCCTTTCCTCAGGTTAAAACACCAAACCCTCAGCTTGAGGGAATTTCAAGACTCCCACCTACCTTGCCAACCTCATTTCCTCTCACTCCGCTTCAGGCACCATCCTTCCCAGCCTGGGCTCTAGGCTGTTCCTCATGCATAACTTTCCACCTCCTCATTTCCACTTCACAGAATCCCAGATTCCTTCAACGCAAGAGTTCAGGTGCCACATCCTCCAGGAGGCCCTTTCTGATCTCTCCTATTATATTAGAACTTTCTTTCCCTCTTGAAATTACCTCGCGTTACTTGTCATAGATTTTGTGCTGACCCGGGCTATACGCTGGAAAGCTAGGTGGTGCGGTGGGTTGTGAGAGTGTCAGGCCTGGAGTCAGGTGAACTGGAGTTCAAACTCTCTGAGTTCAAATCTGGCCTCAGACACTTACTAGCTGTGTGATCCTGAGTAAGTCACTTAACCCTGTTTGCCTCAGTTTCCTCATTTGTCAAATGAACTAGAAAAGGAAATAGCAAACCACTCTAGTATCTTTGCCAAGAAAACCCCAAATGGGGTCACAAAAAGTCAGATATGACTGAAAATGACTAAACAACATATTGTTGTAGGCTGCACATGCCTTCCCTGAATCTTGACATTACTCTTTGGGAGATCCTTAATTTCATTTCTTCAGAGACTGATATTCCACATGCTAAACGATAATAACAACAATGAAATGAAATGCAGTGAAAACAATTCCAACTTGACCTATTTAAATATCTTATCGAGGGGCAGCTAGGTGGTGCAGTGGATAGAGCACCGGCCCTGAAGTCAGAAGGACCTGAGTTCAAATCTGGCCTCAGACCAAACACTTGACACTTACTAGCTGTGTGACCCTGGGCAAGTCACTTAACTCTAATTGCCTAAAAAATTTTTTTTTAAAATAAATATTGACTCCTGAAAATGGGAAATGGATGGAGAAAAGGACTTTGAGAGTAATTATGACAATCTCATACAGAAGATGAAGCGATGTAAATCAATCGTGAGAGCAGGGAGACCAAAGGATCCTGGAAGCCTCCTCCATTAGCAAGCACCAGATCTCCTTGCCAAGCAGAGTGAGGTGCCAGCCAAAGGCAGCGTAGATGTGGGATATAAACACAACTGTACAGTTTTACAGAGAAGGAAGATTATGAGCTGCATCGCTCTATAAAACAGCAAGAATCAATAGAAGAAAAATAAATTTAAACAAAGCTTGGTGAGAGACCCATTTAAATAAAGTCATCTCAAGGGCATTTAAATATGGAACTGAAAGGAGGGTGAGACTAGGGGTGAAACCTTTTTTTTTTTTTTTGGATGGGAACTGGGATTTCATCAATTTGGGGAATGTCTTTCCATGACGAACTTCTGCTCCTCCGATGCTGGTCAGCATCTGCTTTACAACCTACAACTCAGAGAGCTGCTTGGATCAGTGAGAAGGTCACACAGCTAGAATGTCTCAGAGATGGGATTTGAACTCCAGGCGCCCTGACTCCAAGGCCACTATGACTTGTTGTCTTTCTGCTGGGAAAATATTGGTAGTAAAAAGATAGTGAGCGGCACCTAGGTGGCACAGCGGATAGAGGACCAGCCTTGGAGTCAGGAGGACCTGAGTTCAAATCCAGCCTCAGACACATAACACTTACTAGCTGTGTGACTCTGGGCAAGTCATTCAATTCATCTCTGTTGGATTGCCTCCAACAGAAAAAAAAAAAAGGCAGAGAGTCACTTGGGATCATTGAAAACATTTTGTCCTTAGTCTTCTACAAATGACTTTGTCCTATAAAAGAGAGTTATCCTTGGCCAGAGATACCTCTTTTCTTGGCAAGGAGAGCAAGTGTTTGTTGCCTAAGGAGGTTTTCTGGGCTTTTTTAAAACTTGAGTCAACAAACAATTACTATAAGAGGTTCTTTTATTTATAAAATTTCATTTTGGACATCTTTGTTGTGGTGAATGCTTCACACTGGCTAATGTTCTATGGCAATAATCAAGTAAAATTATTGTGGTCAATATCTATCTTTATTCTATTTCCCATTTTTCAGAGTTGGTATCTAGTTTAAATAGGTCAAGTTGATGCTGTTTTTATTGCCTTCAGTGTCTTCTTGGCTTTAACCTTTTTTATTCATTCATTCATTTATTTTTATAAGCCTTTATCATCTTTCTTCCAATGCCACCTGTAACTGAACAATTAAAAAATGAAGAATGAAAACTTCATGACCAATATGTATAGCTCAGCAAAATTAATCCACACATTAGGCATGTCCAAAAATATATGTCTTATTCTGTATCTTTGAGCTCATCAACATTCTGGAAGGTAAGTTTCATCTTCAATTCTCTGGACTTGCGTTGTTCAGAGTCCTAAAGCTGTTTTCCTATACAATTCAATTTTATCCTTTTTTTCTAATTTGTCTTTGATTCTGCCTTTTGAGCTAAAGCAATGGTCTGATTGTACAAGGGCTGCTGGTTCTGATATGATGACCACATCAGAAATAGGCCATTTCCTGCTTGTAACTAGAGTCAATTTTGCTTTCTTTTTTTTGGTGATGTCGTTTGGTGATCACCATTTTTAGCACCTTTCACCACTCTTCTTGAGGAAAGTATTCACATTCTCTAGGTATGAAGCCTCTGAGTAGTTTCTGAGCCCCTCTGGTGTCTTTTGTTTCATTTAGCTGTGCCATATTATCTTTTTTTTTTTTTTTTTGGCAATTGGGGTTAAGTGACTTACCCAGGGTCACACAGCTAGTAAGTGTCAAGTGTCTGAGGCCGGATTTGAACTCAGGTCCTCCTGACTCCAGAGCCACCTAGCTAATATAATAGATAGATATGGCACCCTGTGCCATATTATCTTGTGGCTTCTTTGTTCAAGTCAACAAATGTCAAAGTACACATCATTGACTTAGCTGGTGGACCTTGTACAGTTGTTTGCGAATTTCTCCTCCACTTTCTATAACAGATGTTGTTACATATGCTTTGCAGCATCACAGAATATCAGAGTTAGAAGGAACCACAAAAACCTATGGCCCAGCCCATACCTGACCAGAAAGCCCCTCTATCTTCACACCCACACAAAAAATCACCCAGCTCCTGGATGAAGACTGCTAGTGAGGGGAGGACCTCCACCTCTTAAGGCAACATGATCTACTTTTGCTAATAATAATAGTTGGCATGTATATAGTGCTTTAAAGTTTGCAAAGCTCTATATAAATATTATCTCATTTGATCCTCACAACAACCTGGCAGGTAGGTGTTATTATTATTTCCGTTTTTACAGATAAGGAAACTGAGACAGAGGTTAAATGACTTGTCCAAGGTCATACAGCTAGCATGTGGCCAAGGTTGGATTTGAACTCAGGTCTTTTTGACTCCAGGTCCAGCTCTCTATCCATCGTACCATCTAGCTAATAAGGAATTTTTCCTTGTATCAAACTGAAAATTGCCTGGCAATTTCTATTCATACAAAGTAGGATACTCAAAAAACAGATGTCCAATCTTACCTTCTTCCTTTTTTCTCCTGTTCCCTGCCCCAGCCTACTCTTTTCCTCTTTAGCAGCTGGCTGGTGTAGTAAATAGAGTGCTGGACTTACTATTAGGAAGTTGCTGACTCTTCAAGACCCCATTTTGGGTTTTCTTGGCAAAGACAGTGGTTCGCCATTTCCTTCTCCAGCCCATTTTATAGGCGAGGGAACTGAGGCAAATAGGCATAAGTGATTTGCCCAGGGTCACACAACTAGTACGTGTCTGAGGCTAGATTTGAACTCAGATCTTCCTGACTCTAGGCCCAGTTCTCTATCCACTGCACCACCTAGCTGCCCAAAAAAGGGAAAGGATCTGACCGCATCACTCTTATTGTTGTTCAGTCATTTTTCAGTTGTGTCTGACTCTTTATGAGTCCATTTTGGGTTTTCTTGGCAAAGATGCTAGAATGATTTGCCACTTCGTTCTCCATCTCATTTGACAGCTGAGGAAACTGAGGCAAATAGGTTAAATGACTTACCCAGGGTCACATAGTTAGGAAGTGTCTGAGGTCAGATTTGAACTCAGTAAGATGAGTCTTTCTTACTCCAGGCCTGGCGCTCTATCCATGCTGCCACCTAGCTGCCCCCACCATCAGGAAGACCTGAGTTCAAATCCCGCCTCAGGCACTTCCTTAGCTGGGTGGGTTTGGGCAAGTCAATCTCTTTCAGCCTCAGTTTCCTCATCTCAAAAAAAAAAATGAAGACAATAGTAACATCTACCTTTCAGGGTTAGGATCAAATGAGATACTATATGTGAAATGCTTTACAAACTTTGAAGTACCAGCTAGCTATTGTGAGTGTTAGCTAATAACAATAAAGATAAATAACTGCACTTTCTTCACTTGACCCCGATTCGGCATGGTTTTGAGGCCCTTTACCACCCTGGTTGCTCTTCTCTGGGTCCTCTCCAGTTGACCATTGCCCTTACTAGAATTGGGGCCCAGGATTGTGTGTAGCATTCCTTTTGGGCTCTGACCGGAGCAGAGTACAGAGAGACTCTTTATCTCTCAGCCCTGAGCACAAGGCCTCACCTAGGCCAGTCCAAGATCACACTAACTCTCTTGGCTGCCGAATCGCATTGCTGACTCATACTGAGCTTGTAGCCCACTGTAACCCCCCAATTTTTTTCAGATATAGTGCTATCGAGCCACATCTCTCCCCTCTTGCCACCTCAGGGCCAGCCAATCACAGGGAAGGTTCACCGAATCATTGAATTCCCCCATAGTCATCTAGTTCAATGTATTGAAGAGAGTGACCCTTTATGGGAATGGTAGTTTATTTATATAGGATGTGTCATGTTACTGATTTAAGTCTGCCCTAAAGCTAAAAGATAATCAAATCCAATCCCTTCATTTTCCTGAGGCCCAGAGAGATTAGGTGGTTTGTGTCATACAGGTAGTGTCAAAGGTGGGATTTGAACCCAGGTCTTCTGACTCCAAAGCCAACATTCTTTTTGCTGTGTCACATGCTGTTCCATCTGTCTATTGCTCCTTGTTCTGACCTCCAAGGTCAAACAGAACAAGTCTAATTCCCTCTCTTAGTTATAACTCTTTGAAGATAGCTACCATGCTTCCCCTGACCCCGGTCTTTTCTGCTGTAGGTTAAACATGCCTGCTTCCTTCAACCAATCCTGCAATGACACAGACTCTAAGCCCTGCACTGCCTTGGTTCCTCTCCTTTGGACCACTTTCCAGCTTATCAAAATCCTTCTTAAACTGCATAGCTCAGATTTGCACACAGTCATCAGAATGTGGTCTGACAAGGGCAGGACGCAGTGGGATCCTCATCTCCTTATTCCTGGAAGCTGCGCCTCTCTTAACAAAGCCCAAGGTCCCATTAGCTCACTGCTGCCTCATACTGAGATTGCGGCAGTTCCGACTCTTCATGACTCCATCTGAGGTTTTCTTGGCAAAGATACTGGAGTGGTTTGCCATTACCTTCTCCAGCTCATTTTACAGACAAGGAAACCGAGGCAAACAGGGTTAAGTGACTTGCCCAGGGTCACACAGCTAGTAAGAGGTTGCAGTCCACTTAAAACCCAGAGGTCTTTCGCAGAACAATTGCTGTCTTACCAGGCCTCCCATATCTTATACTTGCAGTGTCGATATTTTTTATACCCAAGTGTAAGATTTTATATTTATCCCTATAGAATTTAATTTAATTAGATTCAGCCTAATGCATTAACCTGTCAAAATCCATTTGGATCCTGACTTTGTCATCCAGAGTTCTAGTTATCCTTCCCTGCCTTGGGTCAACTGTAAATTTGATGAACCTGCTATCTAAGTCTTTACCTAAGTCAGGGGTGGGGAATCTGTGGCCTCAAGGCCACATGTGGCCCTCTAGGTCCTCAAGTGTGGCCCTTTGAATCAAAATTTCACAGAACAAATCCCCTTAATAAAAGGAATTGTTTCATAAAATTTGGACTCAGTCAAAAGGCCACACCCAAGGTCCTTGAGGCCACAAGTTCCCCCCTCCCCATAAGTCATTGATAAAAAAGAAATTAAGGAAGACAGGACCAAGAGCAGATCTGTGGAGTACTCCACTGGAAAATTCCCTCCACATTGTCATTGAACCATTAAGAATTCCTTGAAATCTAGCTATCTAACCAGTTCTGAGTACAAGATATTGTGTTCACATCTAATAGATATCTATATTCATCTATGTTTATATGTATGTATGTAGATACATATATATCCATGTTTATATATTATATGTATACATATACATATATATGTATATGTGTGTGTGTGTATGTGTGTGTGTGTGAGTGTGTGTGTGTGTGTGCATCTGGTTTCTCCAGAAGAATAGTATAATAACAGCTAGCATTCACATAGCACCTTAAGGTTTGCAAAGTACTTTACAAATATTACCTCTTTTAATCCTCGCAACAGCCCTGGGAGAGAGATGCTACTTTTATTGATATTTTATGAGTGAGAAACTGAGGCACAGACTATGAGACTTGCCTAGATCACACAGCTAGTAAGTCTCAGAAGCTGGATTTGAACTTAGATCTTTCCTATTCCAGGTCTAGCCATCTATCCGATGCACCACCTAGTTGCCTCAAGTATGAGATACTTTATCAATAGCTTTGCTAGAATGTGAGTAGACTTTATCTACAGTTCTTCCTTTATCTAGTAGTTTAGTGATCCTGTCAAGAAAAAGGAATGTGGTCAGTCTGGTATGACCTGTTTTTGATGAAGGGGTGCTGCCTCTTTGTAATCATTGCTTCTCTTTTTAGATGTTCACCAGTCATCTCTTCAACTGTCCATTCTAGAATTTTCTTAGGAATTAATGTGAAGTTCACTGACTTGTAAACTCTGCACTCTGGTCTTTTTCCTTCTTTGAAAACAGTGACACCCTTTGCCCTTCTCTGATCTAGTGCTCTTCTTCTGTATGTTCTTTCAAAGATCACTGACAGTAGTTTATTAAACACGTCTGCTGGTTTATTTAGGACCCAAGGTATAGCTTGCCTCCATCCGGTGACTTGAGCCTCTTAAAACAAGCTTGGTACTCTCTTACTGACTCATCACTCATCGTGGGTACCAACTCCCTGTTAGTCATTTTCCATTTTTAAAAATTATGAACCTGACAAATCTGAACATGTCCAAATACAAAGAAGAGTAGAAAAAAGAGGACTGTGCATGTAATCATGTACAGTTTGATTTTTTAGAAAGCAAATGTCAAATTTAACACAGTAGCACACATACTGCTCTGCTTATCTGTGTCTCTTTATTGAAGTAGTATCTGTTCTCTTCTGTGTATTTTAAAATAATTCATTAATGTTCTTTTCTCCTCCTCCTCATTCCTCTTCCTCTTCTTCCTCTTCCTCTTCTTCTTCTTCTTCTTCTTCTTTGGTGAAGGGAGCAAGGAGGCGGGAATTGCTATCATTAGGCACCTACTTTCCCCAATCTCACCCCACAAAATCATAGAATGTGAGAATTTGCTACTTGGTGTGTGGCTAAACTTAGGACCTATGTTCCTAAGAAACAATGAATATGAGGATCAAAGAAAAACATGGGAAGACTTGTATGAATGGATACAGCCTAACACAAGTAGAGCCAAAAACAAACAAACAAAAATACACAATGACAATAACAAAGTACAAAGAATAATCTAATTACCTAAAATTCTATGTAAACATAATGGCCAGCAACATGACAAAACAGGAATATGATAAATATTGGAGAAGATGTGGGAAAATTGGAACACTAATGCATTATTGGTGGAGTTGTGAAATGATCCAACCATTCTGGAGAGCAATTTGGAACTATGTCCAAAGGGCTATAAAAATGTGCATACCCTTTGACCCAGCAATAGCACTTCTAGGGCTGTATCCCAAAGAGATCATACAAATGGGTAAAGGACCCACATGTACAAAAATATTTATAGCAGCTCTTTTTGTGGTGGCAAAGAATTGGAAATTGAGAGAATGCCCATCAATTGGGGAATGGCTGAACAAGTTGAATGTAATGGAATATTATTGTGCTATAAGAAATAATGAACAGACAGACTTCAGCAAAACCTGGAAAGACTTGTATGGTCTGATGCTGAGCGAAGTGAGTAGAACCAGGAGAATGTCGTACACAGTAACAGCCACGTTGTACAATGACTAATATTGATAGACTTAGCCCTTCTCAGCAATGCAAGGATCTAAAACATCTCCAAAGGCCTCATGATGGAAAATGCTATCCACATCCAAAGAAAGAATTATGGAGTTTGAATGCAGATCGAAGCACACTATTTGCTATTTTTTTTCTTCTGTTGTGTTTTGTTTCCTCTTCCTGGTGTTTCCTCCAATTGGTTCCAATTCTACCTTACAACATCACTAATGTGAAAATATATTTAATAGGAATGTACATGTATAGCCTATGTCAGATTGCTCACCATCTTGGGGAGGGAGAGGGGCAGGGAGGGGGAGAAAATTTTAAACTCAGAAGCTTATGGAAGTGATTGTTGATAAATCAAAATAAATTAATAAAAAAAAACATAATGGCCAGGCTTCATCCAAGTGAAGAGTTGAGGCAGTGTACCCCCCCTCACTTCACTGCAGAAGAGATAAAAAAAAATCCCTCTTTGCAGAGGTGGCAGGGTGTGGAATACTGTATATACTATCAGACTTGGTTGGTGTGTTGGCTAGTTTTTCTGAATTACTTTTCTCCCCTTCTTTTAAAAAATCATAACAAGTATAAGAATGGAGTTGAAACACCCAACTCCACTTAGCCCTGCTGTATTTGTCAGTCAAGAACACATCTCAGTTGTTCACTAGGTGTGAACAAGGCCAGGTCTCTCTGGAAGTCTTTTTGGATTGGCTGAAGGTCTTGGTCACGTCCTCTCGGGACTGTGTAAACTAGTTGGAATGAGTGGTGATCCAGGGGAGAGTATTCCAGTCAAATCCCTGAGAAGGAATCACTTTAGAGGCAGGAAGGGAGAGGAGAGTACCTCAGCCTTGGCTTTTCCACAAGGTCATAGGAGGACCTTGTGAGCTTTGATGAGTCTGAAGAATGTGGGGCTTTCCATCTTCCCTTAGGCATCCTAACAGCAGTCACATCTGCCAAGTCAACAGGTAGGGCAGATTTTTGGAATAGTTGATGACAATATCTTCATTGGGAGCCAAGGATAGGCTGAACGTAGATTCAAAGCTCTACAAAGAACCAAGCAGAAAAAAGAGTACCATACCTAAGCGGGAGAGGTTGAGGACTCCAACGACAAAAAAAAGAGTTAGGAGCTCTGAGTAACCCTTTATCATATGTGCTCACTAAATTTAAGCTCACTTTCCTTGTTCTCTGTCTCTATATATATGGAAAAGTGCATCACAGACTTTTGGGGAATGTTTTGTATCACATTTTTTTATGATACCATCTTAGCAAATGCTTCTTTCTAAAAACTAATTAAATCTGACTGACTGATATTAACTGGTAATCATGAAGGCAAGTACATTATCGGGGCCTTGTGATCTATACAATTAGAAAAACACTTAACACTTCAGTGCTAACTCTTGATCTCTGAGGGAATTAATAGCCATGCTCTGGTGATCCAACTGGTCAGTGTAAGTGGGAGTTGGGATGTCTGTCCCAGAGCATAAGCTGAAAGAGGAATGGGTTGCTGAGTAGGGGAGAGGGAGGGAAATTTTTGGAAACTAAGGTGATATAAGAAAGATAAATAAAAATATTGAAGAGGGAAAGAAGAGAAGGTTTAGAGAGGACATGATGGCAACTATATTTAAGTATTTGAAGCCATCTTATGGAAGAGGGATTAGGTGCTCAATTTTTCCCTAGAAGGAAGAACCAGGAGCAACAGCAAACATTTCAAAGAGATAGATTAAGACTTTGTGTTATTATAACTATCTCAAAGTGAAATCGACTATCCCAGAAGGTAGTAAGGCAATCATCACTCAAGGTCTTTAAGAGAAGACGGTTGACCATTCGTTGGGAATGTTGCAAAGGTGATTCCTGCCCAGGTGCAGGTTGAGTTAGATGCCATGTGAGGACCCTTCTGGCTCTTAGATTCTGCAGAAAGTCTGAGAAGGGAAGCAGTGCTGTTAGTAGAAATTAGGAAGTTAGGAGGAAGGGCCAGTTTTAGGGGAAAGGTCAGCTAGGGTTGAGAAACATTGAGTGCAATGGGGATAATTACAGCACTCACCTGACTGAGTTGTTTTGAGGATCAAATGAGATAACATATGGAAAGTGCTTTATAAACCCATATAAATGCTACCTCTTATTATTATTATGTGCAGCTAGGTGGCACAATGGCTAGAGCCTGACGTCAGGAGGACCCGTCAAATCTGGCCTCAGACACTTACTAGTTGTGTGACCCTGGGCAAGTTACTTAAACCTGCTTGCCTCATTTTTGTCATCTCTAAAATGACGTGGAGTAGGAAGAGGCAAACCACTCCAGTGTCTTTACCAAGAAAACCCCATGCACAAAGTCCATGAGGGTCATGTAGAGTTGGACACAACTGAACAATAATTATTATTATACTCAGTCACTTTTTCCAAGAACCAGTCTCCCCCTGGCTTTGTCCCAGTCTTTGCTAGGGAGCCTGTGAGCCTGGGCCTAGCGAAAGGCAGCCTTTACGCAGGAGCAAAATTGACAGCTACCTAGGTGGTATGATGTGAGGGTCCCCTTCCCCAAGGAAATTTTGGATAGAAGCATTGAAGGCCAATGCTAAAATTAGGGGCATGGGAGAAGGAAGGTGAGATGCTGGGAGAAAGGAAGGAGAGATTTGGAACTTATGACTAGCCACCCAAAAAGGAATATTGGGATAGTGCAAAGGTATTGCACTGGTAGGGGTGAGGGGATCCATGCTGTTAGGGGTAAGGGTGGGGGAATGAAAGTGAGATGGAGTGGGGTGTTGAGGACCACTTTCACTTATTGTGCTAAACTTGCCTACCACATACAGAGCCAGGTGGAAATTATACAGCCTTCTGGGTTGATAGTTATTAGATACTTGTTGAGTAAATGAAGGAAGAAATGAATACATGTATATACAAATGAATGAAAAATCCTCTCCTCCAGCCCACAAATTACTCCTCCCATCATCAGCTAGCTTCTCTAGTCCCCCTGGGAGCCATGCTTAGGAGTTTCAGAAACGCAGATTTTGGCTTATTATAAAGGGAAAACTTCTTAACCATTAGCAAAGCCCCCAAATGGAATGGGCAATCCATTAAGGCTTCTTGGACTAATTGGAAGAGAACAGGAAATGCTCTCTCTGCTCTAATCCCTTGAATCCTAAACGACTAGTGAAGGTTTAGTGCTTCCTTCATCAAACCAAGAGGTGCTCTTGGGCCTTTCCTTCACACAGAACTCCACAGTCTCCCTGCTCCCTTAGCCCCCAGCAATGGAAGAAACTTCCTCTTTTCTCTGCATATTTATAAATTCTTTATTCACTGGCTAGCATGACCCAGAAGGTTGGTGCATGGCAGGAAGTCTGCCTCAGATTGGACGGGAAAAATTCATCAAAGGCAGGAGTTGTGACTGTTTAAATTTCTTTGTTCAAGGTGCAGCCCCAAATGGCCTAAGGATGCTGCTGTTGGCTACGATGATGATAATGGTGGTGGTGATGGAGATGAAGGTCCTTCTATCATCATAAGGATATTCCTTCCTCTGGGCTATGGTGGTATGGGAATGTGGGGAGAGGCCCACGTGGCGGCTGGGTTTGATCCTCCCCCCCTGTGTCTTTCTCCAGGTGTTGCATCCAGAGTGGAATGAGGGTTCCTGGTAGTTGTTGGGGGTTGGGAGGCAGTTTAGCACCCCAGAACATCGTGGCCCAGCTTGCTCTACTCCCTGGCCAGACAGCCATTGCAGGGCCCTCGGGCATCACCTCTGGAGAGAGGCCCTCATCAGACATAGCTTAGAGATGACAGGAATCCAGGGCTCTTCCCTTTCTCCCATGAAGTGGGCCAGAGGCTGGCTCAGAATCAGGGATGTATCCATCTGTAGACATTTGTGCTTTATGTGTGTGGGGTAGGAGGGTAGGGGCAGGGAGGGAGGTCAAGATGGGGATAAGGCAGAACCAGCATTGATTCCTTCGGGTGGGGAGGGTCCTTGATGCTGCCTCAGTAGCAGCCCGTGCAGGCCACATTTACACAGATTTCACAGTCGTCTTCGGCAATGCTTCCTGGAGAGAGAATACAAAGTTGAAGGTCAAGGAGACTGAAGTCTGACTGGACGTGGGCAGGGAAAGCTGGCTGAGATAACCTTTTACTAAACGGAGCAAAGAGATTGAGATGAAATGAAGCCTAGGAGAGTGAGGAGAAGGGAAGAAATGAAGGTCAGAGTAATAGATTGAGCCAAAAGAAGTCTTAAAAGCTATTATTTTATAGAAGAGGAAGCTAAGATGGTATAAGTTAAGTGACTTGCTTAAGGTCACATTGCTAGTAAGTTGCAGGTGTGAGATTTGAACTCAGGTCTTCCTCAGTTCCAAGCCCAACGTTCTATCTATCACATGATGCTCCCTCAAGGCAGGAGGAGGAGTAAGCTGAAGAAGGTGAGGGGCTTGAGTGGGGGAATGTGGAGGGAGGAGATAAAGAGGAGTGAGGTATGGAGGCATGAGCTGTGGAGAGGTGAGATGAGGACCT
Organism: Vombatus ursinus; assembly: GCF_900497805.2. Classification (NCBI taxonomy): domain Eukaryota; kingdom Metazoa; phylum Chordata; class Mammalia; order Diprotodontia; family Vombatidae; genus Vombatus; species Vombatus ursinus. The sequence continues at coordinate 5,670,285 of NW_020954553.1, forward strand.
AGAAGATAAGGAAAGATGGAGAGAAGTGAGGAAGAATGAAGAGGTGAGAGGCTAGGAGGGGCATAATAGTAAGTTAGGGGGGAATGAGAGGAGGCAATTGAAAAGAGGAGATGTAGGGAGAGCTAAGCAGTGAGCTGAGGACAGCAGAAGAGTAGGGTAAGGAGAGGCACAGGACACCGGGAGATCATACAGATGGGGAAACTGAGGCTAAAGAGGTGCTGTGACTTGCCCAAGGCCACACAAGTGGAAGAGACAGTATTTGAGCACTCCAGCTCCATGATGCTTTGTGATTATGCAGAGGGGTAAAGGAGATGAGGAGACATAAAGGGGGTGAAGAAGGGCTCATCTGTGGGGCTCAGCCACCCCAGGGGAAGCATCTTTGGTGTCCGTGGGGTGGGGAGGGCACGTACTCAGGGCTCTGAAGGTGTCGGCAGCATGGGGAGTCTTACAGACAGGCTGGAGGTCCTCGGGCAGTTGAGGGCTGCTACACAGGGAGAGTGAATCTTCCTTTCTCACGTGGGGACTCAAATCATTAGACTTTTCCAGGATTCCATCCAGCTTCTTCACAGACTCCAGATTCACCCGGAGGCCCTCATACTGAGGACAGAGAAAGAAAGGGTCAGAACTTCTCCGGCTTCCAGCCCTCTGCCCAATAGGGTGCTCTGGGGATCGGATTGAGGAGCAGGGAATGGGGGAGTTGGAAATGCTGGGCACTGTAGATGTTCTTAGCCAAGGGACACATTCCCAGCATGCTATTAGAAGGAAGAACCCAGGACGCCCGGAACCCTGGGCCGCCTCAGGGCAGTGACAGGACAAGATCAGGCCAGCTGATTCAGGAATGGGGAGACGTGTGGCGTTCTGAGTTAGGGCACTGAGTTTGGATTCAGGAAGAGCTGGGCTCAAATACCGTGTACTAGCCATGTAACTCTGGGAAAGTCACGCAGCATCTCTTAGTCTCAGTTTCCTCATGTGTCAAATGAGAGAGATTACACCCAGCCTCTTTGGTCCCTTCCAGCCCTAAATCTAAGATCCTATGGCTCATGCCCCCCTTACCCAGGGACTTTCCCTTTAGGGGGTAAAGGATTCCTATTCTTGAATGAGGAACCTAGCCCCTCTCCCACTCAGGATCTAGGGAAGGAAGGATCTTCTTGGGAAATCACTCCCCCCCCCTTCCCACTGTCATTGCCTCCAAACCCATCCCTCCCCCACATTGGCCAGCCCCTGACCTGTAAAATAATAAGGGCATCAAAGTTTGCCAAACACTTTAAATGTTATCTCACAACAAATCTGGGAGATAGGTGTGATTATTACTCCCACTCTATAGATGAAGAAACTGGGACTGAGACAAAGTGACTCTCAGCATCACAGAGTCTGAGTCAGGATTTGAACTCAGGACCTCCTGACTCCAAGTCAGGCACCACCATGCCACCTAACTGCCTCTGAGAAGAATCAGGGATGAGGCTGAAGGTGAATGTGTGAGGACATGGGAGTGGGGCAGTCTATTGGCATGAGTGTCCTAAGCAGCAAAGCCTTGGCATCACTGGACCTTGGCAGAAGGACATTTAGTGTGGCTAGACCCAGGCTATGCTGGCCCCTCCCCTCTGGCTCCTCCCTTCTTCTTTATCAGAGAAGGAAAAAGGAGACAAGAGTCCAGACCTGTCCAGGGAATGGGCTTATAGCAGAAGGCCAAGTGTGCTGAAGGTCCCCACGCCTCCAGGAGGCTCAACTCAGGCAAAGAGACAGGCTATGCTGCAGCCCAGGTGAGCTCTGGCCTTCCCCAGGGCATAGGTAAAGGGGAGTCTGACTTCATCCTCATGTCTCCATGGTTCTCTTCTTACTCCCTTTCCATCCTCTACGCTGCTGTCCAGGATCCTTCCTTTCCATAGAAAACTTGTTTCCCCTCCCCTCTCCTCTCCTCTCCCCTCCTCTCAGTAGGGATGGTACATTATGATTGTCTCTCCTCCCACTCCTGCAGAGCCTGAGGATGGGGGCAGGGCTGGAGCCAGGCCCCTAAAGGTCTCACCTCGATCAAGACTGACTGGGTGTTCTGTGCCAGTATCAAGAGCATGGCAGCAGCAGCCACGGGGAGTGCCAGAACCTTCATGGTATCTTCCAGTCTACTTTCCCCTGGTTTTCCTCCTTTCTCTCACCTCCCAGGCTTCCACCCTGACCTCTCTACAGTGCCTTTTAAACCTTGGTGATGGCTTCTCGGTCACTTATTAACCCTTCTGTCAGAGAGGAAAGGAAGTGTCCTTCTGGGGGTGGTGCCAGGGGATAGGAGGCAGGGTTCATCCAAGCTGGCTCTGAGCCAGACACAGACTTGGGTTTCTAAGGGGGAGCAGGGTGAAGATAAGGATTGGTTTCAGTGCCTTTACTTTTTACCTTGCTTCCTGTAATACTGTGCCCAACCTTAATGTGCCTTGTCTCCACTGGGTCTATGGATGCCTTATCTTGGCATTTCTCACCTAGTGATTGTATTTTATAAACCAAAAATGAAGATGTGTAGTCACTTTCAGAGTTCTCCCAAACTTGCTCTTTCTTTTTATATTAATCTCATTAAAATGTTCTTATTAATGTATTTTGACTTATCAACAATCACTTCCATAAGCTTTCGAGTTTTAAATTTTTCTCCCCCTCCCTCCCTACCTCCTTCCCTAAGACAGTGCACAATCTGATATATTCTATACATATACATTCCTGTTAAACATATTTTCACATTAGTCATGTTGTAAGGAAGAATTAGGACCAATAGGAGGAACCACCAGAAAGAGGAAACAAAACACAACAGAAGGAAAAAAATAGGAAATAGTGTGCTTCGATCTGCTTTCAAACTCCATGGTTCTTTCTTTGGATGTGAATAGCATTTTCCATCATGAGGCCTTTGGAGATGTCTTAGATCCTTGCATTGCTGAGAAGGGCTAAGTCTATCAACGTTAGTCATTGCACAATGTAGCTGTTACTGTGCACAGTGTTCTGGTTCTGCTCACTTCACTCAGCATCAGACCATAAAAGTCTTTCCAGGTTTTTATGGAGTCTGCCTGTTCATCATTTCTTATAGCACAATAGTATTTCATTACATTCATATACCACAACTTGTTCAGTCATTCCCCAATTGATGGGCATCCTCTCAATTTCTAATTCTTTGCCACCACAAAAAGAGCTGCTACAAATATTTTTGGACGTGTGGGTCCTTTTCCCATTTGTATGATCTCTTTGGGATACAGCCCAAATTTAAAATTTTTTTACATTAAAATTTATTATTTTTAACTTTATTTTCTTTTTAAATTTTAAGTTTCAAATTCTCTCTCTCCCTCCCACCACGTCTCTCATGTTATACATGTGAAATCATAACATATTTACACATTAGCCATATTGCAAAAAAAAAAAAAAAAGAATTAGAAAACTATACTTCAATTTGTAGTCACAGTTCACCAGTTCTCTCTCTGGCAGTAGATAGCCCAAACTTGTTCTTTATAAACTCATTTTTATTTCTAGTCTCCAGTCCATTAATTCTACCCAGTCTTGATTTTACAGTTAACCATTTTAATGATTTAATAACCTCCATGCTTGCCCCCTTGATATTCTACAATTATCACCATCCTAATACCTTAGCTTGGGTTACCCTCCACCACCTACCTTCTCTGGTCCTATTCCTGGATGACCAAATATTTCTAGAAGAAATACAAAACCTTGTTGATTATGGTAGTTGACTTCAACTGGACCATTTCTATTACATGGCTATCCTTTTATTCATGTCTTATTGACCCATAATCCCAATAGGGTATTTTCTGAAACTTCTCTTTTTTTCTTGTCTCCAGACCTATATAGCCCTCTTACTTTCAGGAAATTACTTCAAGATTGAGGCCATCTATCCTAAGCTCTTTAAAATCCATTCCCCCACTCCCCTAAATGTCTTAATGTCTTCATTCTCTCTTTTTAGTCTCAAAACAATGTGGCTGCCCTTATACTTATCTAGGCTAATCCCTCCAATTTGGCCCTTGATTTTTCCCTTTCTGTCTCTGCTAGACTATGTTTCCTGAAAAGGAAATGAGGTTAATCTGTGCTATTTTTTTCTTGACGAACCCATGCTGGCTTGTAGTGATTGCCCATCACTATCCTTTTAATGATGCAGTCTAGAATTTGGCCTTAACTTAATAGAATTAAGTTCCTTTACCTTTTTTGAAAATTGGCACAAAATTTGCCTATTCCCAGAGTTGATGGGGAGATGTGCCTAGATGGCACAGGTAAGTGAATTTAGAACTGGACAAATGACCAGACCCAAAGAGTAGTCAGTGGTGGAGGGATCCTTGATTGTAGCCCTGGTTCTGTGTTGGCTGTATGGTGTAGCAGGTGGAATGGTAATGGAACTGAGTCAGGAACCTACATTCAAATTAGGCCTCTTCATTCTTGTAAGCTGTAGTACAATGAGAAAGCCACTCTACTCCTCTAAACCTTGGTTTTTTATGTGTAAAATGGGGACAATACCATAGTGCCTATCTCATAGGCTTACTGTGAGGATCAAAGGAGAGAATCAATGGAAAATACTTCACAATCTTGTAAATCCTATATAAACATTGAGTTTTTTTTTAATTGGTGACTAGGATAAAGACAGAGAAGATACATTTAGCAAATTTGTTGATGACTCAGATATTTACATGGATCTGTGATCCATGTAATCACTGTGGATATTCCTTCCATTGATAAGAATGGCCATCTTGTGGGACACCAGTGCACCACATGGGTTGGCCACTGGTAATCCCTTGTTCTCCTCATGGGATTAGCCTGTCTTCTTGCTAACCTCAGCTACTTCTCTGATGATATCCTGTCCTCCAGTTCTTCCTTATAGTCCTTATTTGTTATATGCTTCAGCCTGTTCCCACCCACCATGTACCTTCCCATGTTCCATGACTCATAGTCATACCACCACACTGGTAGCTATTTATAGATGAGTCATTTCTGTTGTGTCCAACTCTGCATGACCCCATTTGGATTTGCCCGGCAGAGATACTGGAGTGGTTTGCCATTTCCTTCTCTAGCCCATTTTACAGATGAGGAACTGAAGTAAATTGAGTTAAGTGACTTGCTCAGAGTCATATAGCTAGTGTCTAAGGCTAGATTTTAACTCAGGAAGATGAGTTTTCCTGACACCAGGTCTAGCGCTCTATCCACTGTGCCACCCAACTGCCCCTATTGATATTAAAAAGACAGACTTTTTTTTCCCGCTAGGAGATGTTTGGGGTTATTAAAAGAGTTTTGTGATTTCTGATTTCTAAGTAGTTCAACAATGCTCTAACAGATTAATTAACTAATGGAATAATGTCCCTGAATCCCTTTGGGTGTGGCTTTGGGTGATGGAGGCAAGTTAGTGTAGTACATAGGGAACTGAATTGGAAACCAGAAGGGACTTGGGTTTAAATCCCACCCCAAACACTTACTAGCTGTGTGACCCTTGGGCAAGTCACTTAACTTCTCTGTGACTTCGTTCCCTCATATGTAAAATGAGGGAGTTGGACTCCGGAGTTTGGACCTCTAAGGTCCCTTCCAGCTCTAAATCCATGGTTGTATGAGCTGTAACTCTAAGTTATGGAAGTACAGGAGATGAACGAAGTTAGAGGCTAAGGAATGAAAACGAGACCAATGTGAATATTGATATCTTCAAAAGATAGCAGGGTTAGGGTAGAGAATAAAACCAGGAGCTGAGTATGAAAATCCTTGAAAAATGAGGGAGGATGACTTGGAAGCCACAATAAAGGATGATGACAAAGATTTGGAGAGAGTGATCTAGATGGGTGGAATGAATCTCAGAGGAGGAGAGGTCCCTGAGCGATGGAGGCAGAAATGGCAGAGGGGAGCAAGAGGGATTCAGGCGTCTTCCCCTACCCTTGTCATTAAGTTCCATTTGCACTCACGTTGGTCTTTTCAGACAGCTCTCTTTGTCTTCCCTGTCAGAATCATCAAGGTTTGTGGTATCAGAATTCCATTCTGGAGAACTTCTCATGCCTCCTGGCCTGACCTCCAAGTCAGAGAGTCAAGCAGATTGAGCTGGTTAGAGAGCAGCTGCTGGCAAGAGCCCTAACGAGGGAGCCAGTCTTCCATTTTGAGGCTGGTGTAGGCAAGCAGAAGCCGTACCTCTGGGCTGGTGTTCTTGCATGAGCTCTTCTGCTGCAGCTGTGGAGATGATTATGTTAGAAGGAAGGATCACGGGATCATAGACTTAAAACTATCGAAATCAGCCACTTCATCATATAGATGAAGAAACTGAGGCACAGAGAGTTTCAGGGAACTGCCTGGGGGTGGGGGGAGGTCACAGAGCTAGTAAGTGTTGGAAGCAGAACTGGAATCTAGGTCTTCCTACTTGTTCATCCACCAAAGCGTCATGGCCAGGCCCCTTCTGGTCCTCTAGGGTCACATGACACTCAGTTGTGACCAGTATTCTCTATAGCCTCTTCTAATAAATCCTTCTGTCTGTCCTTTCCATGAAAGTCTACCCCAACATTTCCTGCCATTTCATTGCCCTTTCAGGGCTCTGCCAAGTGGGATATACTTTGCCATATTTCACCAGCAGCTGTGCAGGCAAAATTCTACCCAACCTCCAACGCGCCTAGATCTTGACTCTCCCAGATCCTCTCTGGCTGTAGAGCATGTCTTTTGTCAGGCTCAATCTTCCTAGGTAATGGCTGGTAAGTGAGAGCCACTTCCCACCTCCTTTTTTGTTTTCAGTGGGAGAGTGAGTTGAGCATAATGAGTAGGCATAGATGGGTTTCTATTTTCTTTGCAGATCTCATTATGCTTCCTTTCCTGCCAAATCCTCCCCCTCCGTGACCTTCCATATTTTTGTCAAGAGTGCCACTGTCCTTCATTCCTCAGGTTCACAACCTCAGTGCCATTCTCTACTCCTTACTTCCCCTCACTCTACATATCTTCCCTCTAATCACCAGCTATCTCTCTTATTCAGGTCCCCATTTCCTCTCACCTGAACTATCACAATAGGTTCCTAACTGGTCTCTCTGCCTCCTCTCTCCCTCTGACCCATTTTTCACTCAGGTGCCAAATTCAATTCTATCTTTGTCTTGATGATATATTATTGGTCATCAAGGTGTAAGGTTACTTACTTAACACTTAACTTCTCACACTTCAGTTACCTTAATCTGTAAAATGAGGATAATAATAGTACCTACCTCACAAGTTGTTGTGAAGGTCAAATATTATTTCATCTCATGCTTTAAAATTTTCTCATTTTGTCTATATATATTATGTAATTTATAAATAAGTTAAAATATGTATATATGTGCATTTGGGAGAGTACTCAAAAAATTTAATGGGGTTCACAATCAGAAAAGCTTAGAGACCACTGCCCTAGGAGAATGATTCTCCAGCCCACCTCTCTGGGTCTAGTTGTATCTTGCTCATCATTTCCCAAAGGTTCCCTTCTTCAAACAACTCAGAGACCGTAAACCCTGCCTGGCCAGATGACTGAAGGAACCTTACCTGAAAGGTAGGCCACAGGTTACCTGGTACACCTCACTAATGTCCTAATATGCTATTAATGTGCTAATACACTTCCTTTCAAAGGACTGGGTGCTTAAATCATCACAAAGGGTAAGCTGTATTTTTACTATAGAGTCCGCCATTGAACACTGGCCCCCAACTGAATGAGCCCTGTATACTACCAACAGATTGTGTGGTCCCCAATTGTATGGTCCTTGACCCTGCTACACACCTAGAGTGCTTATCTATTGTGAAGCAAAATAAGCCTTCAGAGTCCCTTGCTTGATCTTAGAAGGAAATCCTCTGTTGAATAGTTCTCCTGTTAGCTGACAGGAATTGTCCTCTCCAAAGGGATTCCAGCTTGCCCTTTGCCTCTTTCTTTCCTCCAACACAACCATCTTTTTAGACGTAGCCTAAGGAACATTTTTTAGGAACACCAGCCCCAAATCCTGGGCTCTCTTTCTGTTTTTATGGGCAGACTCAGAGTGACAGAGAGGCTGATGTCGTCATTAGGACCCTCAGTGTCAGTGAGTGCTTTCCTGTTTTCACAGTTCAGCTCCCCTGCCTCCTTGGCTGCTAGCACTTTCCCCTACAGTACTTGAGAGAGAGAGATACTACTTAACTTTTCTCTAAACTCTTTGAAATTCAGTCTCCCAAAGTCTGGGGCTCCTGTGAAATTAGACAGATACACGTAAACGTACACGTGCACATATGTGTCCCAAGATCTCAGGTTGAGGAATCATTGACCTGAAACTGGAAGGGACCAGAGGGGTAATCTAGTCCAGCCTCTTCCTCCTCCCCCCACCCATTTTGCAGTTGAGGCCCAAAGAGGGCCAAGAACATTAAGTGACTTGTGCCCAAGGTCACACGGGCAGTGTTAGAGGTGAGCTTTGAACACAGGTCTTCTGACTCCAGAGTCAGAGAACCTACTCACGTGGAATAGGAATTGGCTTTTTCGCTTAACCTTTTGAAGAATGAAATTAATATCGAAGGTAAATCAAGACTTTACCAGCTGCTATGCTTTTGGCAGAGACAGTAAGAGCACTAACAGATGTCTGGATTGCTGTAATCCCAGAATCTCTGAATTAATTGGAAGACAATTCAGAGATCATTTCGCCCAACCAATACAGAAGAAGGAATGTTTGCTACAAAATCCTTGGAAGTGAGCATCCAAGTAGATGGACTAGAAGTATTGGGGGGACAGGCTCCCGAGGAAGCCTGTTTCTTTTTTTTGATTGCTCTGATTATTAGAGAGTATTTCCTTATATTGAGCCCAAATTTGCTTCTCCACAGATTTTCATCCTTTGCTCATCATTTTAACTTTTTTTTTCCTGAAACATTACTACCCCAAACTAAGGGTCTCCTCTAGACTGTCAGCTCCCTTTGGAAACTGGATATATACTTGAGTTAAAGACTCTTTCATAGAATCAGACCTGTAAGACACTGGAAGGCTCATCTAATCCAACTCCTTCACTTTTTTTATTTAAAAAAATTAAAATATTTTTAGAGCTGCCCAAGATGGCAAACCTCAAGGATCAGGTATAGGATGAAGACAAGGTATGGATAGCTGCCAAGTTCATCAGTCATGCTTCCCCAGGAGAATTTAATGAAGTGTTTAATGATGCCTGGTTACTACTTAACAAAGACAGAATTCTCAAGGAAGGGGCAGTTCATGCATTTGCCAGGTATAATATGGATCAGTTCACTCCAGTAAAGATAGACAGATATGATGATCAGGTCTTAATTACAGAATTTGGTGACCTGGGTAGTGGCAGATTTTTAGAGCCAAGAAATAAAGTTTCTTTTAAGTTTGATCACTGACAGAAAGGAGCAAGTGACCACCAACCTGAGAACATAGATGGAGCTCTAAAGTCATGGAGGGAATCCTGTGACAGTGCATTAAGGGCCTGTGTGAAAGATTAATATTCCAACAGCTTCTGTACTGTTTATGCTAAAATTATAGATGGACAGAAGACTGTTACTGCCTGTATCGAGAGCCACAAATTTCAGCCTAAAAGCTTGTGGGATCGTTGTGGGATATCAGAGTGGATGTTTGCCATCACACCATCTATGGTTCAGATGGTTGGAATGCTAAAGATTCAGGTCCATCACTGTGAAGATGGCAATGTTCAGTTGGTTAGTTACAAAGATGTACAGGGTTCAATAACTGTTACTGATGAGGTACAGACTGCCAAGGAATTTAGTAAAATCATAGAACATGTCAAATATGAGTATCAGACCCTGATTAGTGAGAACTATCAGACAATGTCAGACATCACATTCAAGGCCTTGTGCCAGCAGCTTCCAGTCATCCACACCAAAATCACCTGGAACAAGATACTTAGATACAAGATTGGCAAAGAAATGCAAACTGCTTAAGGCTGGATGTGAAATTCTCCAATTATAATGACAATGAAGAAGCAGAAGGAGGAGTAGGAGGAGGGAGGGAGGGAGGGAGGGAGAAAGGAAAAAGGAAAGGAAAGGAAAGGAAAGGAAAGGAAAGGAAAGGAAAGGAAAGGAAAGGAAAGGAAAGGAAAGGAAAGGAAAGGAAAGGAAA
>NW_020954553.1:5680339-5698998 GCF_900497805.2 Vombatus ursinus
AAGGAAAGGAAAGGAAAGGAAAGGAAAGGAAAGGAAAGGAAAGGAAAAGATTCAAAGTATGGTCTTACAAGTAGGTGGTTTATAAACAAGTGCAATATTTTGCTAAGGCTTTCAAGGTTAACAGGTTTTCTAGCCTTGTGGAATATTATTGAATCAATAGAATTGTCTTAATGGTTTTTGTGTGTGTGTGTGTGTGTGTGTGTGTGTGTGTGTGTGTAGTCCTTGCCATATAACTCCTTTTTGTGACTGTGTCTACTTGTAGGATTTTTTAAAAATTCAGTTATTTTTAACATTGAAAAAAGAAAAAGAGATACATCCTGGAATTTTTATGCACTGGTTAGAAAATTTCCTAGCCATAAAAGCCTTTTCACAAACAGGCAGGTAGTATTTTCAACACTCTCCCACCCTTACCCTTAATAGCACTTCTGGTACACCAGTAGTTTTTACTAGTCAACAACTAGCTAAAGACGTTATGCTCCAAACTCTGTCTACAGACATCCTTCCTCTTCTGACTGCTCATTGCCACTTAATGGCATCCTGGTAGCTGTAGATTTTTAAATTTTTGGAATAGTGTTTTTAAGGTCTCTTTGAGGGAGAAAATGTGTTTTCTGGAAATTCCATAACAACCAACTTCTCTGGGGAGTATTTGGAGGTTCTGTGTTGTTTATTTTTTAATCCAAAGACTTGAACCACATTCCCTAAACAAGTGAACTTGTTTGCTTTCTTCCTTTTTTAGAGGCCTCCCTTCCCCCTAGTAACATGGTTGTTATAGGCACCTGCATTTTTAGAATATAGTTAATCCCATTTGTATATTTTTTACATTCAAGAACTGCTGACACAGTCTGGATGTGGAAGAATAAATATTAAAACCTGAAAAATGCAGATGTCCAAGAAATAATAGGCATACTTGCTTTTTAATGCTTTGTAGTATGTTATTAGAGTTTGTATTGTAAGGGTATAAATCAGACAAGTGCATAAATCACAAATAAAAACAAAAAAGATTTGCACCAAAGTGAGAATGACTTCTAAGCAGTGTCTTTCTACTGTTACCTGTTTCTTAAAGTATTTGAAGGGAACAATGGCGATTCCCTCCAAATGGTTTGCAAAACTTGTTCCACATTCTTCTTCCATGCTGCCTGCCAAGAACTTGAGTTAGACTGTGAGGTAGCAGCTCTCCCAGGAGGGTGTTGTTGTTTGTCCTTTGTTCTTGAAGAGGACCATGACATCAAGGAGGTGATGCCATGACTTGCAAGTGAATTGGATTACAGTGAGGCAGGGCTGTGCAAAGTCACCAGCCTCACCTTCTCCTCCCGAGCCATCTGGGTCCAGTGGCCAGACATGGATCAGTACGACTGGAGATGGCCCCATCCAGGAGGGCAAGTGAAGGTAGTCATAGCTCTCAAAACACAGAGACACCACGGATTTGCTCTAGCTAGTATCAGAACTATAGGGTGACTTCCTTCTACATCAATTACACTTAGGTGACCAGGCATTAACACGAGGTCATTTTTTTTAAACACGTGCTGTCGTCCTATCTCCAAATATACATTGAAGAGGAGGGTGTTTGTGCTTAAAGTGGCATTGGTTTTGTTCTGAAACATGGTTAAGCAAAGATGTTTCCAAAGTATCCCTTTACTTATGTAAACTTTTTTCCCCCCAAAATAAAACATATTTGTATCATTTGCCATTCATAATATCCATCCATATTACAAAATCCTCTGTACCTACTAGTAGAAATACAATCGTTTTATTCTTAAAAACACATTCTTACTTAATAAACCCCAAGTAAAATGGGCATTTCCACATACAATTTAAATAGCAGAGGATTATATATGAAGCTGCTCATCTATTGTGCATAACTTCCTTTTCTTTTCAAGTATATAATAAGTTCACCATGTAGCTTTCAAAGCTGTCCTGTTTGTGATTCCTTCTGTTCTCTCTTTTTTGGGGGGGATGGGTGGGTGGGTGGGTTTATTTCTACTCCTCCTCTCTTCCTCTGAACTGAAAAAAAAGAAAAGAAAAAGAAAAGCCTTGGAACAAATATGTGTAATCAAGCAGAACAAATTCCCACATTGTCCATGACCAGAAATGTATTTTTCATCTTGCATCCTCAGTCCATCCCTTCACTGTCAGGAGGTAGGTAGCATGTTGCATTACTGGAATTGCTTTATGGTTGTATTGATCAGAGTTCTAAAGTCTTTCGAAGTGGTTTACTTCCTTTACAATGTTGTAGCTGTTGTAAAAATTGCTCTCCTGACAACCTCTTCATCTTACAGATAAGGAAACTGAGGCTCAGGAAGGGAAAGTGCTTTTGCAAAGGTCACACTGGGTTGGGGGCAGAACTAGAGCCCCAAGTCCCTGTCCTCTAGCCCAATCATGACTATACTACCAAAAGGAATCTCCCATTGGGTCGAGGACATCAAGGCCTGTGCGGGGGCAGGACAGAAACTACCTATCTGCACAGCCTTGCCCTTGCTCCCTCATCTGATTTTTGCCAGTTTCAGCAAGATCAGCCCCATGTAGACTTCAGTCCCCTGGGTCTGTGTGCTGTGAGGTGACAGCATCTCTCCAGTCATGTGTCTCTCCAGCCACGTGTCCTTTCACCTGCATTGCAATGTGACTTCCCCAACCAGGGAGCCCCAGCATGGCCCCAGTTCATCATGCAAACCTGTCTTCTCCTAATCTCTTTCCGTATTTCTCCTGGGAACTGCCCTACTATCTATCAAACTAAACTTGTCCCCAGCTGGAGCTGGGCCCTATCATATCTTCTCAGTCCATCATATACCTGACTTTTATTGGGGGAAGTCACTCTGTTATTTACACATGATGGAACTCTTCCCGGACCTAACCCTCTTAAAACCTAATCTCTCATCACACACCTCTAATTTTACGTAGGATGACGCTTTTGATGGCGTCATTGTTGTGTGAGTGGGCATCAGCGTACACACCCAGGCCAGAACCTACCAGTTCCCCTCCCTCCAGTGTGGGGCTTCCCACCTGTTCCTTCACCAGGTCACACTAACCTTGGCTTCATGGACATAGTTACCACTGATTCCAGAACCTGGGAATGTAGCTTCTTAGATGGTGGCTATGTGCCCACTACCAACATGGCTATTTTCCTGGTGGTTATGTAGTGGAAGAAAGCCTGGATTGGTGGGAATATCTGTGTTTGCAGTCCAGGGCTGCTACCTATAAATTCTTAGGCAGGCCTCTACCTGTCTTTGGCCTCAGTTTCTTCCCTTGAAAAATGGTGCTGTGTGTGCGCACGTGTGTGTGCACATGTGTGCACACTTGCACAGCGCAGGCCTGTGCAGAATCACAGCATTTCAGAGATAGAAGTGACCATAGCAGCCATCTAGTCCCACCTACAGCTCACAAAGAACACCAAAGTACAACAATCAATCATTCAAGCATTCCACCCCCCGCATTTTTTCAGCCTGATGGCCAAGACACCTCACTTTCTCAGCCATTTTATATGTTGTTTTAGCTTTTTTAAAGACCTAAATTTATTTTTACATGTATTTATATTCTATCTCACCTCTATCAAAAAACACCATTAAAAGAAATGTTCTGAAAAACAAAGCTCTCATCATAAACACAAATGATCCGGCAAAAACAAATTCTGAAATTGTCCATACCCCCAAATTTATATTTCTCTTTGCTTTCCAAACTCATCACCATTCTGGTAAGAAATGAGTGGTTTGTTTCATCCTCAGTCTTCTAATCTTAAAGTTTATCATTACATTGATCAGAATTCTAAAGTCTTTCAAGTTGTGTCTCTCTAATATTGTGGCAACTGTCTGAATTGCTCTCCTGTTTCTGCTCACTTTGATCTGTATCAGTTCATAGAATTCTTCCCAGCTTCTCCTAAACTGATTCATTTCATCATTTCTTATGGCGCTATAATATTTTGTTACATTCTCATACCATAATTTGTTTAACCATTCCCTAATTGTAGGACAGCTCCTTAGTTTCTATTTTTAGGCTACTATGAAAAGGACTTCTATGAATATTTTTGTGCACATGGGTTCTTTTCTTTCTTCAGTCTCTTTGGGGTTCAGGCCTAGTGATGATACAGAAATGGATTTATAGGTCAAAGGGCCTGCACAGTTTATTTTTTGGGGGGGTCAAAATTCCAAATTGTTTTCTAGAAAGGCAAGACAAATTCACAGCTCTACAGTGTATTAGTGTTCCTTCAACAAGCATTTATTAAGCACTTACTAAATACCAAGCACTGTGCTAAGTTCCGGAGACACAAATATAAACCCCCAATTCAGTCCTTGCTTGAAGACCTTTAATAAAGGGGAGCCTGCTCATTATCTCCCCATTCTGAGGTTTTAAACCTTTCCAGATGTACCGGGAGACTAGTCGGAGGGAGCCCTATTCCCTATTCATGGTGTTGTGCCCACCATGTACTCTGCCTGCTGCCAGCCCTATTTTTGCTATATCTTCTCAGCCAATATCCCCTTGAAGGTTAACTGATGTTAATGGGTTAAATGATACTGGGGCACTAATCACTGGCAGCTAACATTGCGGGAAACACATTCGAATCAGGGTTCAAGCCAAAGGCAGAGAAAGACACCCTAATCCCACAGGGGTACTCTAAGAACTTTGAGGGAGAGAAGTAGCTCTGGGAATCTGATTCACTAGTGAAAGTAAAAGTTAAGACTAGGACCCTTATTATTTTAAAGGCTGTACCTGCAAGTTTCAAAGTCTACATTAAAAAAAATACACATTTAGTTAACTCATGAATCAACTTTTAACTGAACAACTGTTAGGCATAGGACCCAGTATAAGCAACAGGCAGATGAATGAAAACTCATTTAAGTATTTACAGTATACTAGGAACTGTGCTAAGCACTAGGGATGTAAGTATAAGAAGCATGATTGTACTTGCCCTCAGGGAGCTTACAGTCTAATAAGGGAACACAAGAAATATTGGGGAGTGGTGTCCAGTGAAGAGTGTTTGGATTCAGAGAATTAGAAGGGTGGTGAATAGAGCCATTGGGCAATTGATTGGTAAGTCTTTCTGGGGATGATAGAACTAACTAAAGGTAGGAAATGGCGGGGAGGGCATATGTATCAGTACACATCAAATGAATGGGAAAGGTAATAAATTACTATATGAGTTGAGAGGAAGTGGATCAATGAGGGCTGGGGCAAGGGCCAGGGTAGGCAGAGAAGGCTACCTCCAAAGTGATGGAATTTGGACTGGGCCTTGACAGGTAGAAATAGGATAGAAAGAGAGGAGAGCAGGGCAGGGGTAGGTAGGTGCATTCTAGCATCATCACTATCCAAATATTTAACCACTAAAATAATAAACTCATTCATAACATATCAGACCTGGAAGAGGGACCTTAGGGATGAGTGGAGGCCACCTCATTTGAAAGATGAGATAACTTAAGCCCATATCACCCCCAATGCAACTGCTTCTTCAATTCATCAAGGATCTGTGATTTTGTCTGTTTGGGAGCTCCTTTCACCAATACTAAGCATCCCCTCTCCATTCCTAGCACAGGGAAGGAGTGCATGAACATGCTTGTTGATGGTTAAGATACAGACTTGGGGAATGGTGCTCCATGGTTGCTCGGGCTGGAAAAGTCATCTTACTGTGGACAACTTGGTGATGAGTGACTGTCCACTGTTAGCTGGGCTGGTCGTTGGACAACATACACAATCTCTCTTAAGCATAGTGGACAGAGCCCTGCGAGTGGATTTGGGAAGATCCGAGTTCAAATTTGGCCTCAGATACTTTCCAGCTGTGTGACCCTTAAGTCCCCATTCCAGTGTATTTTCCCCAATGTTAATTGGCCATTAGTTAATGCCATTAGTGCCCTAGTATCATTAATCAGGACAGATTATAAATGCATATAAATTGGTAATCCCTGTTTGCCTCAATTTCCTCACCTGTAAGATGGGGATAATAATAGCACCTACCTCCCAGGGTTGTTGTGAGGATCAAAGGGAATGATATTTTGTAAAGTGCTCAGCACAGTGCCGGGCACATGGTAGGTACTATATACTGCTTGTTCTTATTCCCTTTCTCTCAACTAAATGCACACTTTAGGCTATTCTAGCTCATCAGGACTTTTGCAGGGTCTGTAGCCTATAATCACATCCCAGGGTCTGTGTCCATACTTGGAGTGTGTTCCCTCCTCACCTTGGCCTCTCAGAATCCCTATTTACCTTCAAAGCCTTGCTCAAACTCTACTTTCTAATATAAGTCTTCTTCTATCCTCCTTCCTGCCCCTGTTCCTCCTGCCCCACCCTCCACCTTTCATCCTCTGTTCACTTAATTCTCCCCACCCGATTATTTTTCATTCTTTCTTTCTTTCAAGGGCTGTTTATCTACAAACATCTTGTTTCCCCTGGGCAAATCCTGGGTAGGATCCTGCTTCACTTGGGTCTTTCGTTCATAGTGTCTAGCAGATCATGGGCACCCAATAATGCTTGTTGATTGAGGGATCTGAGGAGGGTGGCCACCACAAATAGCCACATACTTTCGATCAAGCAGATCTAATCCAAGAAGCTTAGACTGTCTGAGCTGGGAAGACCCGTCAAGATCACCAGCTCCAATTCTCTCATTTCACAGGGAAGGAAAAACGGGTTCAGGAAAGGGAAAGGGCTTCTCCAAGACTGTGTAGTAAGTCATGTGGCAGGGCTGGGGGCTTGAACTGGGGTCTCCTGACTCCAAATTCAGGGCTCTTTCCCCCAAGACCAAGCTGTTAGCCTGAGGGGCTGGGACTGAATTCTTTTTCACTTTATCTGAACTTTACTGTCTGAGCTATAACAAAACTTATTCAATTAAATAGGCCTCCATCCAAATTACCCATTAAAATGAGCTGAACCAACTAGCCGACCGACTGTCAATACATGAGCCAGCCTTAGAATGCGGTCAGCACCAAGCCTTTGCTCTCCTCTTTTGCTGATTGATGGCTCTGCCCCTCCTGCCCTCTTCCCCTCCTTCCCAGCTGGTTGATTATGGTTCTTTCTTGGGTCCACAGCTGAACGCAGCTCAGGACACCACTTCAAGGATACCTGGCAGGGGATCCAGGCCAGCCCCTCAGGCAGCAGGGGTCTAGGGGTCCTGTTGGCATACATCCATCATTTTGATAATGTCTGGAGGAGTCAGGCCCTAGGTGGGATGTGAGTGGAGGATGTGGGGACTAGAGCCAGAACCAGACAGAACTGCAGCTGAAACAAATTCATTTGGTGGAGGAGGAATGTTATGGCAGTGGGGCAGTCAATCCTGCCCCAGGCCCAGCTGTTCCCCAGGAGGGCCCAGGAGAAGGGTGCCATGGCCCAGGGTATATAGAAGTAGCATTTGGACGTAGCTGATTGACAACAGGGCTTCTTCACTTTTTGTGTCATGGACCCCTTAGATGAAGCCTATGTACTCCTTATAGGAATGTTTTTAAATGCATAAAATTACACAGGATTACGAAGGAAACCAGTTGTAGTGAAACAAAGTGATCACATTAAAAAAAAGTTCACAGACCCCAGGTTAAGAACCCCTGTTCTATAAATTGCTAGAGGATAGGAAGGCGAGGCACACTTTATCTCCAGAAAAGATCCCCACTTCCTCATGTTGGTACCTTGAGACACTATACTCACCCCATGGCAATAATTATATATACAATTTTTGGAGAAGAGAATAGGGAAGCTGAAAGCCTTGGAGAACCAAGGGCATTGGGAGCATGGAGAGTGTGGAGAGAGAAGGCTGGGAGAGAGGAAGATGGGGAAGTCTAGGAGGCCCAGAGGACTCTGGAGAGGTTTGAGGAATGTCAGCATTACTGGCTTAGGGAACTTTGGGGAGAGTAAGAAGGTTAGGGAGTGGGGATGCTGGGGAGCTCTAGGGAACCTGTGCCCCAGGACCTTGGGATAAGAACAGCATCTAAAGGCTAGTGGTGCTTCTCCCAGGTTGTATGTGCTAGCTGAAGGCAGCTCTCTCATGGGGCATGCTCTCTTTAGAGTAACTGCCTCTATATATCTGCTGCCTTCCTGCACTCCCTTACATGAGGAATCTCAGCGTTGGACTGGAGCACACAAGCCAAACCTGACCAGGGATCTCTCCTTCCACAATTCTGACAGGTGGTCATCTTTTCTCTTCTGGAAAACCTCCAGGGAGGGAGAACTTACTATCTCCAACTAGAGGCAGCATATTCCACATCTGGTTGGTCAGCTCTAAGGGTTAAGGAATTGTTTCTTACTCACTCCTCAGTTGCCACCATGTATATTCCTTGGAGCTGTTGGTGAGGTGAGGGACGCAGGAATTGCCTTTCTGGATAGCCCCAGAGGAGCCTGTCAGCATGAAAATAACTTCGATCTGCTTCTCTAAGGACGCTGCTGTCAGTGGTACTGCTTAAGCCACTGCAGCCTCTTAGCCTCTATCTCCGTTGGTAAAGACAGATGGTTTTGGGTTCCAAGGCCAATAACTTAATCTCGAGGCACTTATTAAGCACTTACTGTGTGTCAGGTACCAGTGACACAAAGATAAGAAACAAATCTCTTCAAGAAGGTTACAATTCTATCAGAGAAGACAACATGTACATATGTAAGTTCATACAAAATGCAAAAAAATGCAAAATAATTTGGGGGTGGAAAGATACTAGTAGTTCACGGGGTGGGGGAGAATAAAGGGAAGTCTAATGTTTAAGGAGATGTTTGAACTGAGTTTTGGGGGAAACAATGAATTCTAAAAGTTGGAAGTGAAGAGGGAGTGAATTCCAGACCTGGAGAATGACCTTTGCAAAGTCTCGAAGACAGAACATGGAACAGCAAACAGGCAGTTTGGCTGGACCTTTGAGTGTGCAAAGGAGAGTGATATGTAATCAGACTGGAAAGGTCAGTTGGAAACGGGTTGTGAAAGGTTTTAAATGCCAGACAAAAGAATTTGACCTGAGAGGTAACTGGGAGATATGGGAATTTATTCATCAGGACAATGATATGGTCAGATGTGCTTAAAGAATACTTGCTAACTGGGTGATTTGTCCCACTTTCCTCCAGGCTTTGATTGAATGAGGAGAACCCTGAGCATCGAGTGGGTCCAGAAGGGTATGGCTCAGTTACTGCTTTTGTCCCTGTTGCATCTGTTCATTATCAAAGATCATTCCCCAGGTCTGGAATTCACTCCCTCTTCACTTCCAACTTTTAGAATTCCTTGTTTGCTCTTAGGTAAAGGAGCATTAGAATGGGCTGCAACTTTGTGAACTTTGAAAGATTGGGAGAGCAAGCCACTAGAGGTCCAGAACTGGAATTCCCACCATATTTTGTAGACCACTGACTTTGATAAGCAACCATAAAAATGAATTGAGGGAATTGCATGGACTCATCCACTGGCCATGCCACATTCCAAAATGAACTCGGTGGAAGCAGCTAGGTGGTGCAGTGGATAGAGTACTGGCCCTGAAGTCAGGAGGCCCTGAGTTCAAATCCGGCCCGAGACCAAACACTTAACACTTACTAACTGTGTGACCCTGGGCAAGTCACTTAACCCCAATTGCCTAAAAAAAAAAATGAACTTGGTGGGGTGAATACTTTTTCTCTATTGCTTTAAAGTGGAGCCCACTTTTTCCAGGAAATGAGATGGTATAGGCCTGCAGGACTTCTTAAACTTTTTCCACTCATGGTTCCTTCAGCACTTCTTAAAATGAGGTTGAGATCCCAGGGTCTTGATCCACAGTTTAAGAAGCACTGGTGGAGAGTGTGCCCCTACATTTTGGGAGAAATGCTTTGCACTTACAGTTTTGATCTATCTTCTTAGTAAACAAACCTTCATAAAAGCTAATGGATATTAATTGGTTCAATGATCCTGGGTCACTAATCACTGGCAGTTAACATTGGGGAGAACACAGCAGAATGGGAATCTCAGGTGATTAGAAAAACACACTCTCCACTACCCCTCGGGGGTAGAATCCTGAAGCAGTGCAGTACCCTAACCTTACCCTGGAGGACCCCATTCATGTATGGAACTGAGAGTTTTAAGGTGAGCTTCCTCAGAGCTATAAAGCTCATATTTCCAAATAGGTTCAATTCTTTCCCTCTGCAGCTGGATTGCCATGAAATTCTCTAGGTATAGAATGTGGGTCAGATCCCCTGGGACAGGTTTTACTGTTTGAAGGTATACTGTATCCTGAAGTCAAAGTAACAGGAAAAAAAATGCCAATGTGATCTGCCAGGCTCAGGGTGCCAGGCTGCTCTCCATTTGAATGGTCTGACTGGTACCCGGAGTTCTGCTCTTTATCTTGCCCTAAGATCCAGCCCTTCAACGAACTTCTGGTGACCACAGCTAAACAACAATAGTGGACTGGGCTCCTTCCAGGTGCTGGTGCCAAGTACTGAAGGTTGATTTTGTCACAAGTCATTCCTTCGTCATCACCATAGATTTATAGCCAGAAGAAAACATTCTGGATTGTCTAGGCGATCCCTTCATTTCACAAAGGAGGAAGTTGACACTCAGAGAGCCCAGTGATTCATCCAAGGCCACACAAGCTGGAAGCTGCAGAGCTGGGGGTTTGAAGCCAGGACATTTTCTATAGCATAATGTTCCATTATGTTACGGAGAATTCCCAGGGAAAAATAATGATATTCATAGTAATAGTTAGCATTTATATAGTGTCTACTATGCACCAGGTACTGTGCCAACTGCTTTATAAATATTAGCTCTTTTGATCATGTGCAGAGGCAGAACAGAGTGGTGGATGGTGCAGTCTGAGAGAGAATGGCCCCTCAGGTTCAATTTTATCCAACAAGCAGTTATTAAATGCCTTAAGTAGAGAAATAGTCACTGACTTCAAGGAGCTTATGTTCTGCTAAGTCAACACCGGCTAAACATTTCCAGTTCCTTCCTCATTCTTCTTCCATTCATCTTCCACATGGCTGCCAAAGTAATCTTCTTAAGGTACCAGGTGTGACCGTGCCATTCTTCTCTTTAAAAACCTTCAGTGGCTCCCCAGAATTGTTGTTGTTTATCTTTCCTTCTTGAAGAGGACTAATGGCATCAGGAGGGTGACATCTTGACTTGCAAATGAATTGGATTTGAGTGAGGAGGTAGAGCTGCATGAAATCCTCAGCCACACTCTCTCCTCCAGTCACCGGAGTCCAGTGGCAGGATAGCAGTCAGGATGGCTGGTGATGGACGGCCTGGTGCTCCCTTGAATAAGATACTCTGAACCAGTCTGATTTCACAGGCTGTTCTCTCTTCATGTAGCTTAGTGTTACAGAATGTGTGCCAGACTTGGAATCAGGAGAAGCCTGGATCTGAGTCCTGACTGATTCTTACTAACGCGGTCATTAGTCATTTCACCCAATTTCTTCACCTGTAAAGTAGGGATATTAATACTTGTAGTACTTACTTTGTAGAGCTGTTGTGACACAATGCATGTTTTGGGAAGTTTTTAAGCATTATAGAAATGTCATCCATTAATATTATTATTGTTGTTATTACTAATATTATTACTATTAAGTTGCAGTCAAACTGATTTCTGAGTTGTTCCTTGATATCCCTCTGCCATGTCTTGCCTCAGTTAATTTGCATAGGCCATCCTCCATGCCTGGCGCACATTCCACCCCATATTTTTGTCTTGTTTCTATTAACTCTAAAATATTATTTTTTTAAAGCTTACTGAAATGGACATACCCTTTGACTTAATGATATCCCTACTAGGCTCATACCCTAAAAAGATCAAAGAAAGAGGAAAAGGGCTAATAGGTACAAAAATATTTTTGGCTCTTTTGTGGTAGAAAGAACTGGAATGGCCATACAAATTAAGAGATATGAATATAATGCAATACTATTTTGTTATAAGGAATGATGAAAGGGATGACTTCAGAGAAACCTGGGAAGACTTGTGTGGACTGATACAGAGTAAGGTAAGCAGAACCAGCAGGATAATGTATGCAATAGTAACAACATCATTACAAAGTCAGACAACTTTGTAAGACTCAGGAACTCTGATCAACTCTGTGACCAACCATGATTCCAGAGGGAGGCCTTGAAATGAAGTATGTCATCTGCCTCCTGACGGAGAGGTGATGGACCCCTGATATGGAATAAGACATATGTTTGGATATGGCTGTTAATTTGCTTTGCTTGACTATGCATATTTGTTGCAAGGTTAGATTTTTCTTTTTAATTGGGGGCAGCAGGTGAAAGGGAGAGAAAATAAATGCTTGTTAATTGAAGAAAAATTAAATTAAAGGTATGCATGTTAACCTCTATGAGTCAATTATTGTCACAATATGTTGTTTCCTCCTGTGTCCCCTTTTTCTCCTATTTACTTTATCAGACTTTGTAACTGTAGGTATTATTCATTTAATTTTGCTACAGTTGATTCTGCTTTCTTTGCTCTGCTTCACTTCATTTAAGTTTTTCCACATTTCTTAGTATTCATAGTAGTAATTTTTCATGGCATAGTAATGTTCCATTACATTGATATATTACAAGTGATTCAGACATTGGCCATAAGGGTTATTTCTAGTATTTTGCTATTATGAATAGAGTGGCTGTGAATATTTCTGTATAGAAGAATCTTTTTATTCTTTGTTGTCAACCCTAAAAAAAATGACCAAAGAGCCATAGAGGTTATGCATCAACTATTAACTCTGAGAATATCAAAGAACTCACAGAAGTTATACACCAACTGTTAATTCTGAAAAATAACATGAAATATCCTAAGAGCTTACAGAGGTTACAGGAAAAAGCCTTCTTTATTCCACTGGAGGAATGAAACTCTACACACACGCCAGGATCTCCTCTAGGACCAAGGAGACCCAAGGAAGCTAGGCTAAACCTTGAAACATATAGTTGTACCTAGACAAAGAACCTGAGGTATACGAGGTATAACAGCAACAGTGAGGGAAGTTTGCCTAGTAACAAAAAGTCTACTCATAGCAGGGCTTCATGACTGGATTGTGGTTCCTGCCAGTGCTTATTTGAGCTCAGAGATGGTCAGTTCTGTGATTTTGCTGCAGCAGAGTTCATCCAGAGGTTGAATGCAAAGGACTGTTGTTATGCCAAGCTCAAGACACCACTTGCATGCTGGGCCTTAGCTCTGGAAAACAAGGTGTCTTCTAATAAAAAGAAAATAGAAGAGCAAAAAGAAAAGTGGTCTTGGGGTACAGGTCCTGACGTTGTTAATAACATCCTTATAATACAGTCCTGATAGCAGGGTCACTGGGTTAGAAAGGGGACTTTACATTTCATATGTTTCCAGATTTCTTTCCAAAACAATTCCATCAATTCCTACCTCCTTAATTTTCCTGTTTCCCCAAAGACACAATTACTTTGAATCTTGCTTTAAATTATGTTTACTAATTTGGTGGATGTAAGAGGATACTTCATAATTATTTTTGTAGTGCAGGCCCACCTACAGAGCTCTTCCCCTACCATGACTCCAGGACCCCTTGCTAGTTCCTGGATTCAGTGCACCATTTTGGTGATTCAAACCTCTGGCTCAAGCCCCCATCCACTGTATTCTCTTCCATATTTGGCACATGAAATCATCAACAAAAATTATTTCATGAAAACAGGATAACAAAGTAAATCAAAGATACTTAATTAAGCAACTGAACTTGTGATGCATACTACATGGCCACCACCACTAAATGTATCCCAGGAGCACTGGTGTTCTTCATAATTTAATCCCACCCCTACCTCCTAACCAACATCTGATAGAATGGAAGCTCTTTGAGAACAAAAGTAGTTTCATTTTTCATCTTCAACACTAGCTAGTCCCTGGCACATAGTAGGTGCTTAAATAATGCTTGTTCATTGACCCAGTCCAAACTCATGGCATCAGTTACAGGCTCAGCATCAATAGCAGAGTAAGCAATGATGAATTGGAATTCAATTGGAATGAATGACAAATCATTCATCAGGGCATGTCTGTACAGCTTGTCTGAATTCTGGACACAACTGAGTTTGCCTCTGGCTCACATTCCTAAAGGAGAGTTTCCTGGGGCTGGGGGCCAGGCAACTTAACAATAATATTATAGGCAGCCCCCAAAGCTAACTTGATCTTAGGTGGCCTCATTATAACCACAATGTTCAGAACAAAGGAGATGATGGTTCTTCTGTCCTTTATCATGGGTGGATTTAATTTGGAGAACTGGGTGTGCTTCTGGGTTTTTAGGAAGCACATTTTAGGAAGCACATTGACAAAAAGGTGACTAGGATGGGGAAGAGATTCTAGTTTATGACTTCTAAGGATCAACTGAAGAAACTGGGAAGGTTTAGCCTGGAGAAGAGAAGTCTAGGAATGGGGACTCAATAGTTGACAAAGTATGCAAATTGATGTTTTGGAGAATAGAGATCCAACTTGCTTACATGGAGTAAATGAGTAGGAGCAATGAGTTGAAGTCACAAAGATTTCAACTCTGTAAGGGAAAAATCTTTTTAACTATTAGAGTTGTACCAAACTGGAATAGGGTTGTATTGGGTGTGGGAGGTGGGTAATACATTCTTCATCACTGGAAGTCTTCAATTAGAAGCTGACTGACCAATTATTGATAATAAATAGGGCAGAGATGTCAAACCTGTGGGCAGCATGCAGCCCCGCAATGCCCCTGACTTGGCCAGAACCAGATTAAATTGTAATTGGGAAACAGGTAACAAGATAGGTAAATATACAATAAAACATAGATAATACTGCATTTAAAAACCCAATCCATATGTGGCCTGCAGGGATACTGATGGATGGCTCAGTGATCCCTATTTCTATCTAAGTTTGACATCAGGGGTTTAGGGGATTCTTTTCAGGTACCAGAGGTACTCTAAGATTCCTTCCAGTTCTGAGATGAAAAGATTCTATGATTTTGGGGAGTTTGGCAGTATAGCCAGGCACACGAAACTCTGCGAAAGACAGATAGACAGTCAGATAGCCAGATAAACAGAGAGAGATGATGGAGTGATAGAGATAACAGGTAGATAGATAGAGATGATAGATAAGCAGACAGAGATGATATAGGCAGAGGGAGAGATAGTGAGATTGGTTGAAAGATAGAGAGGTAGAGATGGTAGATTTAAAGAATGGTATACATATATATATGTAGACAGAGAAAGAAGATAGATAGGTAGATAGATAGATGATAGACAGAAAGAAGATAGATAGATAGATACATAGATAGGTAGATAGATAGATGATAGACAGCTAAATAGAGCATTTATTAAGTGCTAACTCTGTGCTAGGACCTCCGGATACCAATACAAGCAAGCAAGAGAATTTCTGTTGTCCAACAGCTTACATTTTTAGTGATGGAAAACAACACAGAAAGGGGTGCTGGAAAGAGGGGTGAAGGGCCATGTGGCAGACCAGGAGAAGGAGGAAGACTTTGGAGAGGTTTCAGATGTACGTGAGGAGAAACACAGCTGGGGCCCTTCCTCAAATGGCTGTCCTAGGGAAGGAGTTACTAAAGGGGAGAGAAGGGCCCCAGAACAGAAGTTTCTCAGGGTGACGCAACAGGCAAGCAGAAGGAGGATATTTGAGATGGGGGTGGGCAAGATAATGCCTCCCTAGAGGTCTTGGAAACAGAGAGCCGGTAAAGGTCACTGGGATTCTAGCTTACATTTTTGGACCATAAGACTTGTGCCCATGAGGCAGTAGGTCAATTGGGCAGCTGCTATGATGTGGTGAAAACTTTAGTTCTTCAAGTTACATAAATGCTTGATTGTTGATTAAGGTCACTATGGAAAATGGCAGCATTAAAGAAGGCTGATTTGATTGTATTTATTGAGAAGAGTCCATGCCCAAAGAATGAAACATAAGTTTACACCTTATGGACAGCTATGAAAACTAGAATCTAAAAGATTTCTCATTGGCCCCCAAATAAAAACAAAACAAAACAAAACCAAAAACAAACAAACAAAAAAATCAAAACCAAAAACTTGTGTCTTAGAAGGCAGCTCTATAAAGGCCAATAGGGGAATACGGTGATTTAGTGAACCTTGTCTGCCCTCTGGTGACCAGTAGGGAAGAGCGCAGGCAGGATTAGACCTGCAAATTAATTTCCTCACCATCCATAAACTCAGGAGCTGACGAATTGGGGGCAGGGCAGGGAATTGTGTTATGAAATGAAGAGTACCAAAGGCTCTCCCAACCTCAAACACAACCCCCACCCCACTGCCTTCCCTGCCCTGGTACCTTCCATTGACTCTGAGTTTCCTACCATTAGAGGATTATTAAGAACACTTGGTAATATTGTTATCCTCAAAGGGGATGGGGCAGGCAGGGTGCCCCTCTGATCTCACTGGTGCATCTCCCCTAGAACCAATTACAGCACTTTGTGAATGATTAAGTACTCAATACAAGGCAAACAGACATTTATTAAGCACCTGCTGCGTGCCAGGCACTGTGCTAAATGATGGGATTATAAAGACAAAAACAGTCTTTGCCTTGGAAAAGCTTATATTCTAATGGAGAAGCAAGAATAAGATAATTTGAGGACTAAACCCCTATAAGAGCAGTGGATTTGGAATTAGAGGACCGTGGTTCAAATCTAACTTATATCATTTAACTGGTACAACCTTGGGCAGGTCGCTTAACTTCTCTGGGCCATAGTTTTCTCATCTGTAAAATGGAGAGGTTGGCTTAATGGCCTCTGGTGGTTCCTTCCAGGTCCATGCCTTTGATCCTTTGTCTACCCTGGTTGCCTCCTCTAGATATTCTCCAGCTAATGGACGTCCTTCCTCAAATGCGATACCCAGAGCACAACGCTGTAGATGTGGTCTGACCTGGGTTCTTCTGCTCAATGCCCCTCCTACTTTCTGAGGCCATGCAGATGGAACAAATCTCATCCTTCTTTCATGCATCAGTCCTTCCAGTACTGAAGCCGTTAGATAGCTGTTATCACGGGGAGGTGAAGACAAGGAGCTGGAGAAGAGAGTGTAAGAGGCATCTTTAGAAATGAGTCAAAGGGAGGTGGAGAAGAACAGCCAGTCAGTCAACAAGCATTTATTAAGCACCTAATAGGAGCCAGGCCCTGTGCTATGAGCTGGGAATACAAAGAAAGGCAAAATTAATCTCTGCCCTCAAGGAGCTTGCAGTCTAAGGGAGGAGACAATATGCAAATGACTATATATAGACAAGATACAGACAGTGGATATGGAAGGGAAGATACTAGTCATAGAAAACGGAGAGAGATACAGGAAGGCTTCTCGAAAAAGGTAGGATTTGATCCAAGCCTTTGAGGGAGCGGGGGAAGCCAGTGGTCAGAGACAAGGAGGGAAGAACACTCCGCAATGGAAGACAGTCAGTGGAAAGGCACTGAACTGCGAGATGAAAGGTCATAATAACACGGAAGCCAGCATGACCGGAGAGAAGAAAAGTGTAAGACTGGAAAGGGAGGCGGGAACTCTTGGTGAGAGAAAGCAACTTAGAAAGGAGTAGGTAAGCAGTGTCTGCCTCAGTTTCCTCACCTGTCAAAAGAACTGGAGAAGCGAATGGCAAACTACTCCAGTATCTTTGCCAAGAAAATCCCAAATGGGGTTGAAGAGAGTAGGACATGACTGAAAGACTTAACAACAAGTAAGCAGTCCTCTTCTCTTAGTATTTAAGGCTTCCCTCCAGGAACACTGCCTCTAAGAAGAGGAGGTTGTGACAGATCTGAAGAAGATTCAGAAGTGACCCAGGGTGACATCACCACCCCCACCCCCACCCTCAATCCCAAGGGCTTAATTAGTCATCCTGCTTCCCTTTCTACTTCTCCCAGCAGCTGCTCCAGACTTGGATCTCTCTATTTTATCTCCTAGCCCATGGCAGAATGGAAAGAGATTCCTTCCTGCCCCCCCTCCCCCCCATTTCCAAAGCATGTACACATAGCTTCCTGTGAAAATAATTAGCTCATTTGAAGCCTAGAGGCAATATAATGGCCTCTCAGATCCAAGTAGTTCTCTCCTCTACTGCTTTGGGAAGTTTTTTTAGACAAAAAGTTCGGAAGACAATCATAGTTGCTCTGCACCCTAGTCCCCTAAAGTAGGAAAAATGTTAACATTTAGGCAGAGGTTTGGATCTCTGCCTTAATTTATATTTCTCCCTAATTATACCCAACCCCCATCCTCTTTGTGGTTGAGACAAAATTCAGATCACTGAAAGCATTTAGGTAACGCAGCAATTTTATTATTGTGTCTATTGATAGGTAGGCACCGGGAGGTGGGGGTGAGGATGGGGAAAAGAGACTTTTTTTTGGAACTTTCTTCAGTCTCCTTAAGTAGGTGGGTAGAACTGGTAGAGTCAACCTGAATCTTTTGCTCTGAGACGCCTGTAAGGCTGATGGCTTCCTTGGTCTCTCTCCTTTCTCTGCCACAACTCAGTCCTATTTTCTTTCTCTTTCCACTGGTTGCTCCTGGGCTGTCAATTCTTTTCAGCTCAGCTCTGAAGGTCCCGATTTTTTCTTCTTTGCTGCCAGACCCTTAGAATCTTTCAGATAGCATTTCATTTCATGTAAGTTCCTCAGGGCATGACCAAGTCCCTTATCTAATAATGCCTTGGATAGATTCAAGGAGGTAGATATGCCTTCACACCAAGCTATGATTGATTGATTCAGTAAAGAAGTGTTCTTACCTAACAAAGAGAATTAGGTTTAAATAGGGTAGGGTAATCAATGGACTCTCTCTCTCTCTCTCTCTCTCTCTCTCTCTCTCTCTCTCTCTCTCTCTCTCTCTC
>NW_020954553.1:5699008-5800069 GCF_900497805.2 Vombatus ursinus
CTCTCTCTCTCTCTCTCTCTCTCTCTCTCTCTCTCTCTCTCTCTCTCCTTTCTCTCTCTCTCTCTCTCTCTCTCTCTCAAGTCCACAGGTTGCTAGGGTACAGATAACCTTCAAGTTCCAGTATCAGGAAGTCTCACAGTTAGTACTCTTTGGTTTTCAATGAGATGGAAATGCAGCTCAGCTGTGGGCTGTCTCTAGGCTCCAGTCCCTCTCTCCTGGTTTCTTCCTTGCCTGCAGCTTCCTGCCCTCCCCAGGGGGAACCCTGGTCTCTAACTAGCCTCAGTTTGTTCTTCCTCTGCTTTGTAGTTCCTATTCTCCCAGGTGAGGCCTGGAAGAGCCCTGCCTGCTGGGGCCAGACACAGAGCAGGCTGAGGTCACGTTCATTTGCATCACACAGGCCTGGGCTGACCCTCCGCCCTTCTCACTAGCTCACCTTCCTCCACTAGAGTGCATTTTCTGCTACCCTTCCCAGCCTCACTGAAGACCCTGCTCCTTCCAGGCCTGGGGCAGGAGGAGGAGCTCAAGGGGGCATCCCCAGCCCAAGGGGGGCTCAGCAGCATCTACAAAACAGGGGAATTTCTCCTTTCTCAAGTGGGAAGAAAAATCCCTGGAGGAAGTGGGAGGAGAAGCAGTTTTCCCATCCAATCTTATGAAAGGGACCTATGGAAGTCAGGGCTACTGGTGTTTGCCCACGGGTGGCCATTCCTACACTTTGCTGCAAATCCAAAGGCTGTGCTGAAGTCAATTCAATTCAATTCAATTCAATAAACATTTATTAGGTATCTATTGTGAGTGAAGCCCTGGTGGCACAAAGGCAAAAGTGAAGCCAACCCTGACTTCAAAAAGCATACATTCGAGGGTGGAGCCAAGATGGCAGAGGGAAAGCAGTGACTTGCTTGAGCTCTCCCTCAAACACCTCCAAATACCTATTGAAAATGTCTCTAAACAAATTCTAAAGCAGCAGAACCCACAAAAAAACAGAGTAAAAATAATTTCCAGCCCAAGAGAACATGAATGGCTGATTGGAAAGGTATATCGCACCAGGCAGGGAGAGGAGCGCAGTTTGGCGTGGGCACACAGGCCACAGCGAACCTGGAGCAGGCCTCAGAGGAATGAATTGCAGGCAGTTGTGGTGGTTTCCAGACTTCTCAACCCACCAACGCCAAAGACAACTTAGAAGGTCAGTGGGAAAAGTCTGTGACTGCCGTGAAAGAAGAAGCTAGGTCTCAGTCGCAAGTCTTGAGCATGGCCTCTGGGGCAGCGGCTGCCTCCAGAGCTTCTGGCCCACAGACTGAAGGGGAATTGAGTGGCTGATGAGAGGGGGATTGCAGGGATCTCTTTGCCAGTGCTGAGGCAGGACTCTCTTGCTTTGCCTGTGCTTGGATCTGGGTCACAGTTCTGAGGGGCGGTCCTTGGGCGAGGAGGAGTGCTGGCGTGGTGGAGCTTGTAGTGGCAGTGGAGAGAAAACACCTTGCCCCTTATCATAGCACCCTGGAAGAACTGAAAATTTTCAGGTCCCTAGAAGTATCTCTGAAAACAGCTGTACAAACCCCTGAAACTTGGGACAGTACATTCTCTACATTGGAAGCAGACACTTACTTTAACAAAGAGTTTAAAACTCAAGTAATTGGCTGGGATCATGAGTAAGCAGCACAGAAAGAGTCAGACTATATTATCTTACTTTGGTGACAAAGAAGATCAAAATATACAACCAGAAAAAGAAAACAAAGTCAAAGCTCCTACATCCAAAGCCTCTAAGAAAAATATGAATCAGTCCCAGGCCTTGGAAGAGCTCAAAAGGGATTTCAAGAAGCAAGTAAGAGAAGTAGAGGAAAAACTGGGAAGAGAAATAAGAGTGATGCAAGAAAATCATGAAAAGCAAGTTAACAGCTTGCTAAAGGAGACCCAAAAAAATACTGAAGAAATAACACCTTAAAAAATAGCCTAACTCAAATGGCAAAAGAGGTCCAAAAAGTCAATGAGGAAAAGAATGCCCTAAAAAGCAAAACTGGCCAAATGGAAAAGGAAGTCCAAAAGCTTACTGAAGAAAGTACTTCCTTAAAAATTAGAATAGAGCAATTGGAAGCTAGTGACTTCATGAGAAATCAAGACACTGTAAAACAAATCCAAAAGAATGAAAAATTAGGAAACAATGTGAAATATCTCATTGGAAAAACAACTGACCTGGAAAATAGATCCAGGAGAGAGAATTTAAAAATTATTGGACTATCTGAAAGCCATGATCAAAAAAAGAGCCTAGACATCATCTTTCAAGAAATTATCCAGGAAACCTGTCTTGATATTTTAGAACCAGAGGGCAAAATAGAAATGGAAAGAATCCACCAATCTCCTCCTGAAAGAGATCCCCAAAGGAAAACTCCTAGGAATATTGTAGCCAAATTCCAGAGTTCCTAGGTTAAGGAGAAAATACTACAAGCAGCCAGAAAGAAACAATTCAAGTATTGTGGAAACACAATCAGGATAACACAAGATTTAGCTGCTTCTACATTAAGGGACTGCAGGGCATGGAATATAATATTCCGGAGAGCAAAGGAGACAAGATGACAACCAAGAATCACCTACCCAGCAAAACTGAGTATAATCCTGCAGGGGAAAAAATGGTCATTCAGTGAAATAGAGGACTTTCAAGCATTCCTGATGAAAAGACCAGAGCTGAATAGAAAATTTGACTTTCCAATATGAGACTCAAGTGGAACATGAAGAGGTAAACAGGAAAGAGAAATCATAAGAGACTTATTAAGGTGGAACTGTTTACATTCCTGCATGGAAAGATGATATTTATAACTCATGAGACCTTTGTCAGTATTAGGGTAGTTGGAGGGAAAAAAATTATATGTATGTATATATAGATAGATAGATAGATAGATAGATAGATAGAGGGCACAGGGTGAGTTGAAGATGGAGGGGTCACATCTGGAGAATAAAATTAAGGGGTGAGAGAAGATTATACTAGAAGGAGAAAGGGAGAGGTAGAACGGGGTAAATTATCTCACACACACAAAAAAAAAACAGAAAAGAAAAGGCTCTTACAATGGACGGGAAATGGGGGAAGGTGAGAGGGAATGAGTGAATCTTACTCTCATAGGATTTGACTTAAGAAGGGAATAATATACACACTCAATTGGGTATGGAAATCTGTCTTACCCTACAGGAAAATAGGAGGGGAAGGGGACAAGAGAGTAGGGGGATGATAGAGAGGAGGGCAGATTGGGAAAGGGGGTAATCAGAAGCAAATACATCTGAGGAGGGACAGGTTCAAGAGAAAGAATAGAGTAAATGGAGGGGTGGGATAGGATCAAGGGAAATAGTTTTTCACAGCATGTCTACTATGGAAGTGTTTTGCATAACTGCACATGTATAACTATATTGAGTTGCTTGCCTTTTCAATGAGGGTGGGTGGGGAGGGAGGAAGGGAGAAAATTTGGAACCCAAAGTTTTAAAAACACATGTTTAAAAAAAAATGTTTTCACATGCAACTGGGAAATAAGAAATACAGGAAATGGGTTACAGAAATCCATCCTGCCCTACAGGAAAATTGAAGGGGAAGGGGATAAGAGAAGGAGGGAAGAAATAGAAGGGAAGGCAGACTAGGGGAAGGGGTATTCAAAATGCATGCCATCTTGGGGTGGGGGGAGGGGTGAGATGCGGTGAAAATTTGGAACTCAAAATCTTGTGGAAGTAAATGTTGAAAACTAAAAATAAATAAATTTATTAAAAAAAAAATCATGTATTCTACCGAGGAACACAACACTGGAACAGATAAGTAAATTCAAGATTGTTTGAAGAGCGTTAGAGAACACTAACAACTGGGAGGTAGAGGAAAGACTCCTCGTAGAAGCACACACCTTTGGCACAACCTATACATGTACATGGAGCTGGGAGTTTGAATCCTCAGTTCTAGTTGGACTGGAATGTACAGCATATGAATGGAAAATTACACTGGAAAAGTAGGCATAATAGATGAAAAAAATTTAAATGTATTGATATCTTCTGTTTTTACATCAATTTCATTTCTAAATATATTCCTTCCCCCCTACCCCTGCTCTCCATCTAGCCATTTCTTGTATCAAGAATAAAAAAGAAAGGAAAAAAATGCAATTCAGCAAAACTAATCAGCCAAGTGTGACAGGGCATATATATATATATATATATATACACCATATATACCATATATATATGTGTGTGTGTGTGTGTGTGTGTGTGTGTGTGTGTGTGTGTATGATGTGTCACATCCAAAGTCCCCCACCTCCTCTTCAGGGACAATTTTGGCCAATATTTTTTATTGCTATCCTTTGTTTTTTTAATCACTATTTCCAACTATATCCCTCCTTGTTCCCCTCCTCAGAAAGCTATCCTGTATAACACAGAACAAATAAGAGAAAACACAAGAGTTCATCAAACCTAAACAAGACATTAGCCGAGTCTGACAGTATATGCAATGTTCCACGCTCATAGTCTCCTACCTCTGTGAAGAGAGGAGGGAGCTGGGGGCAGCTAGGTGGTACAGTGGATAGAGCACCAGCCCTGAAGTCAGGAGGACCTGAATTCAAATCTGGTCTCAGACCAAACACTTGACACTTAGTAGCTGTGTGACCCTGGGCAAGTCACTTAACCCCAACTGCCTTAATAAATAAATAAAGCAGAGGAGGGAGCTGCATCTTCTCTGTGAGAGATATTTTGGAGATAAAATTGATAGTACTTGCTAATTGAATGTAGGAGGAGTCAAAATCTAGACCCTAGGAGAGGAGGATGGTGGTACCCAAAATAGGAAGAGAGAAGTTAGAAGGAGGGACAAATTTTGGAAGATGATGAGTTCAGATTGGGATGTGAAGACTTTGGGCCAATGTCATATTTGGGTGGAGCTGTAGAGCAGAAATTTGAAGATATGGGACCCGGGCTTCAAAGTGCTTTAGCTATATAAATGGAGGACAGCTCCAAAGTGGGGGGAGTCAAAGCAAGCTGCAGGGGCTTAGGAATGATGAGCGGTGGTTTGGCAGTGGACTTGGGGCAAGTCACTTGTTTCTCTGGAGTCACTTTGCCCTCCCATAAAATGAGGGGATTGGACTCATGATCTCTAAGGCCTCATCTAGTTCCAGTATTCCATGATTCTATGCTTCCAAGACCATTTTACTATAAGTCCTTGATTTCATTCTTGTGGGGAGTTTCCACCATTTCACAGGATTCTAATGGGATGTGAAACAGCAAGTGTCAGCAGCTTAGAGTCTTAGAAAGTGACCCAGGGCATTGAGAGGTTAAGTGACCTGCCTTTGGTCACACAGCTAATACATGTCAGAGGCAGGACATGAATTCAGGTCTTCTTGACTCCAATACCAGCCCTCTACCCACTAGGTCAGGGGTGGGCAACCTGCAGCCTCGAGGCCACATGTGGCCTTCTAGGTCCTCGGGTGTGGCTTTTAAACTGAGTCTAAGTTTCATAGGACAAATTATTTTATTAAGGGGATTTGTTCTGTGAAGTTTGGGATTCAGTCAAAGGGCCGCACTTGAGGACTTAGAGGGCCACATGTGGCCTCAAGGTCACACAGGTTCCTCACCCCTGCACTAGGCCATGCTTCCTTTCTTCCATTCCTCAACCCCAAACTGACTCCTGGTATTCCTGTGAAAGACAGAATCCTGAGCTGGCTGACAATGATTCTGACCTCATCTTTTGACACCCTTAAGTTCTTGGGTAACTAGGCTAAGAAGATCTCAAAGTGCAGCAGCTATGTGGTACAGGGCACCAGCCCTGGAGTCAAGAGGATCTGAGTTCAAATTCGGCATCAGAAACTTACTAGTTGGGTGACCCTTGGCAAGTGACTTAACCTTGATTACCTAAAAGAAAAAAAAATGTGTGATCTTAAAATCCCAGAAACTTTAGAAGGGATCTGGCTTCTGAAACCACCACTCCGCTGAACCTGCTTTCTCCAAGGTCTCTATGGATCTCCTTAGTGATATATTGAATGGCTTTTCCCTAGTCCTTGCTACAGTGTTTGATAGTATTGACTACCTTCTTCCAAATAGTCTCTCCTTTCTTAAGTTTTTGTCACACTGCTTTCTCTCTCTCTCTCTCTCTTTTTTTTGGCTAGACAATGAGGTTAAGTGACTTGCCCAGGGTCACACAGCTAGACAGCTAGTATTATGTGTCTGAGGCCAGATTTGAACTCAGGTCTTCCTGAATCCAGGGCCAGTGCTCTATCCACTGAGCCACCTAGCTGCCCCATACACACTGCTTTCTCTCGATTCTGTTCTACCTGCCTGCTACTTCTCATTTGTCTTTGCTGGCTCATCATCCATGTCCTACCCCAAGTATGGGTGATCACTAGGGCTCAGGGCTGGACCTTTCCCTCTTCTTTCTCTTGGTGGTCTCATCATGGTTTTTACTATCATCTTTAGACATGTAAGTCAGCCTTGCCAAAGCAAGACATCTGTAGGGATAAATGGGAGGCAGATCAAACCACCACCATTCCCCACTCAGAATCTGATGGAGATAGCCCAGAACCCTGAACTCACAAGCTTGGGAATAACAGTGCCTACAAGACAATCCCCATGGAGAGACAGCCTGGCCACTACTGTCAGTGCTTCGGCCATAGCTACCAAAGACAGAAAAGAAATTTCTCACTACCAAAGCCCTTGGTGCTGTCAAATGGTTCAACATTGGAAACTGGCGTGGTTTTATCAGGGGAAGTGACATTAAAGAAGAGGCGTCACCATCTGCTTTGCAACTGCACCCTACGGACCGTGGGACCTTTCCTTCTGACTCACAGCTGAAACCTCCCAGCTGTGTCGTTTCCCTCTACTAGAATGTGAACTCCTTGGAGCAAGGCCTGTTTCACTTTTCTATTTGTATCCCCCACTGCTTTGCATAGAACAAGTACTTAAAATGCTTCAAATGAAGGAATTAATTCATATGTAGATGAGTCCCAAATCCGTATACCCAGCACCGATCTCTGATTTGAACTCCACACCTGCTCATTGGACATTTCCTCCATGATGCTTCACTGATATCTCAAACTCGACATGTCCCAAACTGAATTCATTATTCTCCCCAAACTCGTCTTAACGTTCTCACTTCCACCGAGAGCATCACTCTTCTTCCCACTGCCCAGGATAATAACCTGGAGTCATCTTCTACTCTCCCTTTTCCCCCAAATCTGATTAGTTGCCAAGTCTCCTTGATTCTACCTCCATGACATCTCTTACATTCATTACCTTCTTTCTTTTTAATTTTTTTTAATTTAAAATTTTAATGGTCAATATTTATTTTTTTCTTTGTTCAGTCTTCCCCGGCCAAAAAAAACAAAAAACAAAAACCCAAAACAAAACAAAAAACAAAAAACCAAACAACCTTGTAACAAATAAGTATAGTCAAGTGAAACAGATTCCCACATTGGGCAAAATATAGGAATGTGTCCATTGTATTGCTGAGAAGAGCTAAGTCTGTCATAGTTGATCATCAAACAATGTTGCTGTGACTGTGTACAATGTTCTCCTGTTTCTGCTCACTTCACTCAAGCATCAGATCATGTAAGTCTTTCCAGGTTTTTCTGAAATCCTCCTGCTCATCATTTCTTTATAACACGATAGTATTCTATCACATTCACACACCGTAATTTGTTTAGTCATTCCTCAGTTGATGAGCACCCCCTTAGTTTCCAGTCCTTTGCCACCACAAAAAGAGTTATTATTAATATTTTTATAGACATAGAGAGGATCTTTTCTTCTTTCTTTGATGTCTTTGGGGATATAAACCTAGTAATGGTATCACTGGTCAAAGGGTATGCACAATTAAGTAACTTTTAAGACATGGTTTTGAATTGCTTTCCAGAATGGCTGGACCAATTCACAGCTCTACCAATAGTGCCTCAATGTACCTATTTTACCACAGCTCCTCTAACATTTGTTACTTTCTTTTTTTAGTCAACTTTGCCAAATGATGGGTATAAGGTAAAATCTCAGAATTGCTTTAATTCACATTTCACATTGGAGCATTTTTCCTATGTCTCTACACATCCTTTGATCGTTCGTTGCCTTCTTTCTACTTGCATAGCTACTGTACTCGTCCAGTTTCTCCTCATCTCTTTCTTGGATTATTGCCATAGCCTACTATTTGGTCTCCTTGTGTCTAGTCTCTTCACTGTTTAATCTAGCCTCTATAGCTATCAAATTGATATCCCTAAAACAAAGGTCTGACTGTGTCTCTCCCCTATTCAAGAAGCTTCAGTGGCTTACTAATATTACTGTTTTGGATAAAACACAAATTCCTCTGCTAAGCTGAAGTTGAACTGTGAAGGGCTAGAATCTCACCTTGGGCAAGACGGCTTTTCCAATCCCCATTCCACCATCACTAGTGTCTTGCCTCTGAGATTACCTTCAAGTTATCCTGTGTGTACATAGTTGCTGGGATGTTGTCTCTTCCCTTAGAATGTGAGTTCCTTGAGGACAATGAAAATTGAGAAAATCAAATTGATTCTATCCTGTAATTAATTTCATTTTGTATCACTACGTTTTGTGTAACTGCCTGTCACATTTCATTGTCTCTGAGTTAAGTTTAAATGCTGTTTTCCTGCTAATCACTTTTCTGTTCTTGTGGCAAGGGAATCTGTTATCCTTGAAGGATACAGGTGGATGTAGGGAGTCTGGTACGCTATTTATGCCCCACTGGCTGTCCTTCAAGATGTTATTGTTGTATTGTTTCAGTGGTGTCTAACTCCTCATGATCCCATTTGGGGTTTTCTTGGCAAAGATACTAGAGTGGTTTTTGCCATTTCCTTCTCCAGCTCATTTTACAGATGAGGAAACTGAAGCAGACAGGGTTAAGTAACTTGCCCAGAGTCACACAGCTACTAAGTGTCTGAGGCCGGATTTGTACTCTGGAAGATGAGTCTTCCTGACCATAGGCCCAGCACTCTACCCACTGTATCATGTAGCTGCTCTACGTCATTCAAGATAGTCTCGATTGATATCCACATATCACTAACTAACCTTGGAGGTAGACACAATCAATGAGCAACAAGATAGAAGGAAGGGTGGTTGCTAGCCCTGCATTCCAACTTTCCAGCCAATCATGTTTTCTCCCATATCTATGATGCTTCTGGCTTTATAACCAACCATATTGTTTTGCCCCTATATGATGCTGCTTTCTAATTTTTGGATGCTCCTCCTTTCGTCTGTAAAAATGATCTGCCTGCCTTCATTCAAGGTTTTTTGGGTTACTGAGGGGCTGAAAGACCCTTTTTGTTGGTAACTGCTAGCTTCACCAATACATTGAATGTGCCTAGAACCTCGTGCCTCAGTTTACCTTAATTTCAATCATGGCAGCAAAGACCGTGTTTTTGCCTTTCTTTGTATCCCCAAGCACTTAGCACAGTGCCTGACAAATAGTGAGTGCTTAATAAATGTTTTGAATGCCAATATTTCTAGGTAGTTAACATATTACCCTTCCCCTCCACCCACCCCTATGCATGAGATGTGGGAGATGCACAAATTTAGAGACATGTCCACTCCAAATGTTCATATGGACAATTTGTGCCTGACCTGTGGTATAGCCTTCTGAACTTATATTGATCTTATCAGCCACTGTCTGATACACTGTACCTTGACCCCAAAATAGTGATGTCATTTTGATCCTCTTCAAGAACAAAGGACAGCAGCCAGCTCCCTGTTCAGACCTTCCATTTCCTACCTCCATGCCTTTGCACGGGCTGTCCCCATGCCTAGGATACTCTCCCACCCCTTGGTACCTCCAACTCTCTTCAAGGCTTGGTTCAAGTTCTGCCTCTTATAAAAGACCTTTCTGATTTTCTTACCCATTACTCTTCATTCCCTCAAATTAAGTTGTGTATGTATTTGCATATATTTTGCATTTCCTTATCTGTATATATGTTATTCCCCCCCCCCCCCCCGTTAGAATGTAAGCTCCTTAAGGGCAGGGACTCTATGTGTCTTTATATCTTAAGTACAAGCACAAGGACTTGAATGTAGCACCTAAGAAATATTTGTTGAATAGAATTGAGTCCATTGGTTACATTGCACTACCTCTTTGTGT
The DNA here is from genome assembly GCF_900497805.2 of Vombatus ursinus. Lineage (NCBI taxonomy): Eukaryota > Metazoa > Chordata > Mammalia > Diprotodontia > Vombatidae > Vombatus > Vombatus ursinus. The sequence continues at coordinate 5,709,072 of NW_020954553.1, forward strand.
GGTCAGTGTCCTGTCCCTAGGCCAAATAAATATGCATGGTTTTGGCGTCCTTTGCCTGCTCAAAAGCAGTAGGCCACTAAGAGGCTGGCACACCCTCCCTGATCAATCTTGACTGGGAGAGGGCCTGACTCACTGAATGGGGCACATTCTCATTAACATGGGAGAGGATGCAGATTCCCTACACTAGCATTTGCAGGATTCGTGTTCAGGCCAAAGCTGCCATTTATATTTTCAAGCTTGCAGTTGGGGATTGCTATGGCACTTGATGACTCTATCTGGGGGGATAGCTTTATGTCGAGCTTCTCCAGAAAGCCAATCAGACTTAAACCGTGCAATTCCAAATAGGAGCTAAGGAAACATTCATGAGTCTGTGAAAGAAATCCTGCCATCTCTTTATTTCAGGATTATTCTTTCCAAATCCTGAAACTAAATTGTAAGCAGAATTTACTGTAATTATTTCCTCGCCACTTGTGAGTATGCAAGAGTGTGTTGGCATTCACTATGAGTGTCTCATCTCCCTGAAGAAATAAGCCTATAACATGAAGGAAACAAGATCCAGAGGTAACAACATAGTAGCACGGTGGTCTATAAATCCCAAGAACACCACCCATTGGGTAATAATTCCCTATTTGACAAAAACCATTCAGAAATCTAGAAAGAAGTTTGGCAGAAATTAGGTTTAGAGCAATATTTTGTACCCTATACCACAATAAGCTCCAATATGACCCAAATGTAAACAAGTTAGAGAAGGAACATCTCCGCCACGGCTTGGGAGGTGGGGGTGGAGTTAGAATTAGGAGGAGAGTTAATGGGGGGAGGGATCCTTTGCAGCAGCTTTCTCTAATGAGGATCTGATATCAAAGATGTGAATGTTGTTTCAAAAATCTTTGTGTAGTTATATAGGGAATGGATTCAAATACACCTGTGTTCAAATATGTAGTTTTAACAACCATTCTTTTAAGGCTTAAAACTTTAAAAAAAAAGACTTTTGGGACATCCTGTATAAGAGTTAGAGCTTTCTCCCAACAGATAAGTGACCAAAGGCTGTGAATAGGCAATTTTTAAGGGAAGAAATGCAAACTATAGCCAACAATATAAAAATACTCCAAATCACTAATAATGGGAGAAATAAAAATAAAATTAACCCTGAAGTTTCACCAAACCCTCAGCAAAATGGCAAAGATGATAGAAAAGGAAAAAGGCAAATGTTGGGGGCAGTATACTGGGAGAGGAGAGGCACATAGATACATTACTGGACCTGTGAGTTTGTCTAACCATTCTGGAAAGTAATTTGGAATTATATCCCTAAAGTCACTAAACTGTATGTAGCCTTTGGCTCCATTATTCCACCACTAAGTGCACAAGTAGTGGCAAATATGTTATTAGGTCTATACTCCAAAGAGACCAAAGAAAAAAGAAAAGGGTCCATACATACAAAAAGTTTATAACAACTCTTTTTGTGGTGGCAAGGAATTGAAAATTGAGGGGATGCCCATCAGTTAGGAAATGGCTGTAGAAGTTGTAGTATCTGATTGTGATGGAATACTATTATTATGCTAAAAAACATGATAAATAGAATGGTTTCAGAAAAAACCTGGGAAGACTTTTATGAACTGATGAAAAGTGAAGTGAGCAGAACCAGAAGAACATTGTACACAACACAATGCTATTTAACAGTTGTATTGTAACGATGATCAACTGTGAAAGACTTAGTTATTCTGATCAAGACAGTCCAAGATAATATCAAATACCAAGATAATATCAAATCCAAGATAATTGCAAGGGACTCATGATGAAAAATGCTCTCCACCTGCAAAACGAGAACTGACAAATTCTGTGAGGACTGAAGCATATTTTTTTCACTTTTTAACTTTTCTTGCTTTTTTTCCCCCCACATGGCTAAAATGAAGATGTGTTTTACATGACTTCATACATATAATGATGATCATACTTCTTGCCTTTTCAATGAGTGGGGGAGGGGAAAAATTTGGAACTGAAAATAAAAATTAAAAAAACCTTAAAACCTCACAAAACCAAATGGTGATATATGCCTATAATGGAATATTACTGTGCCATAAGAAAGTCCAAATATGAAGGATTCAGAGAAACTTGAGAAGACTTGTAAGAATTGATGCAGAGTTAAATGGTCAGAATCAGGAGAACTATTTACCACTATAATAAAAGGAAAACAGTTTTGGAAGACATTAGAACCTCTGATTAATGCCCTAACCAATCACAATTCCAGAAACCTAACGATAAAGCAAATTTTCTGCCTCTTGCAAGAGGTCCAGAGTAAAATCTACTTTTTCAGACATGGCTGATGTGTTCATTAGTCGTGCATGGTTATATTTATTTGTTACAAAGAGAGTTTTTATTTTTAATTGGACAATGTGGGATGGGGATTGGTGCATAATAGTAGCGATATCAAAATACAATGAAAAGAAGAACAGAGAATGAATGAAACAGTAAAAAAGAAAATGAAGAAAACAGAAGAGGATGCAGATAATCAGGGCAGTTTTGTTACTGCCATGTTAAATTTAATATACAGTTTTTTAAAAACTCTGTAGCAGCTCATGATTTCATATGATAATTCTCTTTCTTGGTTCTTCTTGTGTTGATATGTTCATGTTTGTTAATGTTTAAGTAAATAATAAAGTAAAAAAGAAAGAAATCTATTAAGCTGACCCACCATTCTCCTTTCTTCTAGCACAGTTGGAGACTGAGTTGGGCAAAGACCAAAGACTTGGGGGCAGGGCAAGGAGACATAAGCCCAGAGGAAAGAGGTTTTGAGCAGAAAATTGTGAGGACCACTCTTGTATTCCTTAGACTGTTCAATAGGACAACATTGAAATTATTTATCACTGTCAGACACTGGAGTCTCAGTGCTGTAGGTGGCCACTGAAGTGCCTTCTGTTCTTAGAAGAATGGAAGCTTCTTGAGAGTAGAGACTACTTTCCTTTCTCTCCTTGTATTCCTAGTACAGTGCCTAGCACAGTGCCTAGCATGGAGTAGATAGTGAAGGACCAAATTGGCATTATCAGACACACTTTTGTGCAGGTCAGCTTAGTGGTGGAGGAGTTTCAGCCAAGTACTTGGGAGAAGGGAGAGAGTTTCTCTCTTTCTCCTTTTCCACTCCCTCAACCCCTAGCAACAGTGTGAGTTTCAGAGATCCATCAGAGGTCCCATTGGCAACCAGAACTAGTAGTGATATCTCTGGAATAGTAGCAGCTAATGGAAGCATCTGCTTTGGGAGCTGAAAGGCCCACCAAGGATAAGCCAGACACACTAAGGAAAGGCAGATTCAGGACTCTACAAGGCAGACCTCAGAGCCCTTAGCTCTGAGTTTAGCAGGGAGTTATACCTAAAGGGAATTTCATGTGGACTCCAGAAATGTAAAAAAAAAAAGGACTTTCAGTAACTAGAATTTGTGAATTTCCCCTTTGGCCACATGAGCTGTCTAAGTTTGAGCTCACTATCCCTAGGGAACTTGTTTATGCCAGGAGAGAGTGTGCCCCCAGTTTGGGGAAATGTTTCTGTAACATTGTTCTGCCTGCTTAGTAAACACTCTTTCTAAAAGCTAATTCTAACTTGAGAACGGGCTGCTTAGCGGGTGGGGGATCTTACATCTTACTAAGGCAGCTAGGTGGCACAGTGCATAGAGCACTGGGTTTAGAGTCAGGAAGTTATTGTTGTTTGGTTGTTTTAGTTGTGTCTGATTCTTCATGACCCCTATTTGAGTTTTCTTGGCAAAGGTACTGGAGTGGTTTGCCATTTCCTTCTTCAGCTCATTTGGCAGATGAGAAAATTAAGGCAAACAAGGTTAAGTGACTTGCCCAGGATTACACAGTTAATAAGTGTCTGAAGCTAGATTTGAACTCAGGAAGATGAGTCTTCTGACTCTAGACCTGGTGCTCTATGTACTATGGTACCACCTAGTTGCCTAGCCCCTTTCTAGCTCCTCTTTATAACAGCAGCAGCAGCAGCAGCCAGCATTTACATAATACCTTCAAATTTGTAAAATACTTTATAGATATTATCTCATTTTCCAGTCACAACAACCCTGGGAAGTGAATGTTTTATTATCCTCATTTTACAAATGAGGAAACTGAGGCCAAGAAAGGTTAAATGACCTGCCCAGGTTCATACAACTAGTAAGTATCTGAGGCAGGATTTGAACTCGGGTCTTCCTGACTCCAGTCACTCTATCCACTCCACCACCTAGCTGCCCGGGAGTCAGGAAGACCCAAGTTCAAAACCTGCTTCAGATACTTCCTAACTGTCACTCTAGGGAGAAGTAGTCAGCTGTCTTCTGGGACCCTGGCCTGACAATAGAAGTGGGAGTTAAGAAGTAACCCAGAGGGGCTGTTACATATACAAAGAAACTATAATGTTGGGTTTTTTTTGAGGGGGGATATTATAGGGAGATCAGATCCTTCATATGGAAGCTTCATATGGTACTTAAAATCAGCCTTGAGGGGGCAGCTAGGTGCCCCAGTGAATAGAGCACCGGCCCTGGATTCAGGAGGACCTGAGTTCAAATCCGGCCTCAGACACATAACACTCACCAGCTGTGTGACCCTGGGCAAGTCACTTAACCCCCTTGACTAGCCAAAAAAAAGTAATAAAATAAAATAAAATAAAATCAGCCTTGAAGAAAGCTAAGGATTCTAAGAGCCAGCAGCAGGGAGGCGTTGTATTCTAGGAACAGAGGGTAGCATGTGCAAAGGAATGTAGTGTACGGGGATCAGCAATAAGGATGCTCCTTCAGCCAGCACTGACCATGATAATGCCCACTACCTTGGCCAAGGAAAGAGCATGGCAGGACCAGTACCAGCTCTGCTCCTATCCTTTGGAGACTCCAGGACGTTACACTCCTATCACAGACAATGCAAGATTGCATGGACATTTTGGGCTCAAACTTAACTTGTATTTCACGAAAAATATTCATGTGAACTGCTGTCCAGCCACACCTTCTTCATCCTCCACTTGTGGAATTTAGCTCTTTAACCCAAATGCTGGCTTTTACATTCTTTCCAATAGATTAATGGCCAGGTCAGTTCTCCTGGTGTGGGAACTCCCTCCAACAGCTCAGATCAACCACTAATGACTCAGTGTACATAGGTCTTAGGGAGTTATCTGACACACACACAGAGGTTAAATAATACATCCAGGGTAGCTAATAAGTATTAGAAACAGGATTTGAATCCTGGTCTTCCTATCTTGACTCTAAGCCCAGAGCTGTAAATATCCATGTTCCATGTTGAAGTCATGGTTTCCATTTATTCCTATTCTATTTAATCATCTTTCATTAGGCCTATCATTCTCGCTTGTCAAAAGCTTTTTAGATCCCAATTTTTGGATCCCAGTTCTGTCATTCAGTATATTAGCTGTCCTTCTAGATTTATGTCACCTGCAGATTTCATAAGCATGACACCTCTCCCCTGATCCAAGGCACTGATAAAAAAAAAAAACAACCAAAAAAGTATTTGATTAGAAAAAAAACTGAGGAGAAAGCTATCTGCTCTCTGCTAGAGACTTCTCTACAGATCGAAATCAATTCATCAATTGCTCTTTGAAACTGGGAATGACTCACACAGATCCATTTTCTTCGGACTTATCCCCAAGAGCAGCAAATGTCTTGGCCTGGACCACATTAGACATAGAATTGACCTTACTGTTCACTCTGCTTCCTGATGTGTAGTTGACAGTTGTATGTAGGCATGTAAGGAAAGTGAAGGGGGATCTAGCAGGGAGGGATGCATCACCTTGTCTACCTCTGCCAATGTGTGAACACTTAGCTCTCCAGGTCTGATGACTGAGCCCTGGCAAATCCCATACTTTATTTATTTGTTTGTTTGTTTGTTCGTTCAGTCCTTTGTTTGCTTATCCAAGCCTGTGATTTCAATTATTATAGGACACTTTCTTCACCGAAGGAGATCTGAATCTGCTCTGCAGCTAACAGTCTTTGAGTGTTGACTGAGGCACTGGCCAGCTAAAGTGACTGGTCCATGCTCACAGCTAGTAAGTCCATGACACAACTAGTATGTGTCCAAGGCACGACTTCTTAGCCCCAAGGATGACCTTCTAACCATTGTACCAGACTGCTTCTCCCTCAGTTGTGCCAAATGCTGGGTCAGACCCAAGGTTTCTCTCATGCAGACAGAGCAGAACCACTTAATTTCATTGACAAGCTAGGCATGGCTGCATCCTTGGGCCAGAAGGCATGCAACTGAGAATCTGATGGGAATTCAAGGGAAAAACCATGGAATCCATCCCTTACCCGCTCTCACATTCCATCTCTGACAGCAGCTGTGGATGAGTGGGTCCTTTGTAGGATAGTCTTTTGATTTGGAAAGGGAGGATGGCTGTATTAGGGAGTACGGGAGGAGATTGCAGCCAGGAAATTCCTGATTTGTGGGCATAGCTGTGTGTACACAAACCAAACAGGGGTTAGTAACGAGGATGATGGAAATAGGCCTGAAGGGCTAGAGGCCGTAATCAGTGTCTCAGGCAAAAGCTGGGTCAAAGCCACCATCACAACACTGACTGAGTGACATAGAGTGACTGGGAGGATGGTGGTGCCCTCGACAGTAATAAGCGGATTAAAATGAGGGAGGGGGGCATTTTGGGATGGGGGAGAAGATAGTTTAGAGTTGAACTGGCTCACTTGGAGGCTGAAATTGGAAATGGAGGAGACTGTAGTCAGCGCAGGGGTAATGGCCTGGGAAAGCACTCAGGGTGGAGGGATTGGAAGACCTAGGAAGGACAAAGAACAGGACTAGGGTTCAAAGGGTATAGGGAAGGATGGAAAGATAAAAGCTGATGATCAGATGGAAGAATTTAAGGTTCATCAACATGGAAGAACACTTACAAGCCATGGCAAGTTCAAGGTTAGGAAATGGAGGCCCAGATAGTTTTTGACTTGGCAGAGTAGAGATTTGATCTTAGGTTCCACGACTCTAGGTTGAGTCTCCTTCCTCTGTATCGTATGTCAGCATTTTGATGGTGGGCACCTTTGGGGCCATAGCAGTACCTTCTGCTTAAACCTTCAGGGCTGATTTCCAAGACTGACTTCCAAATTTCCTTTTCTCAGAGTTCATTTTTCTGATTGTGGTTTGGGGTATTTTTTTTCCTTCCAAACACTTGACTTTACCCCTTACCAAATGGAATCTCATCTCCCACTTTTATGTCCATTTATGTGGTTCTTCCTACATTTTATTGTTCAGAAGAGTTTAGTGCCATCATTAACAGAAGAAGAAAGAAACCAGTAATTTTGTTATTCAGTCTTTATTCAGTTGTGTCTGATTCTCTGTGACTCCATTTGGGGTTTTCTTGGCAAAGATATTGGAGTGGTTTGCCATTTCCTTCTCCAGCTCTTTTGACAGGTGAAAAAACTGAGGCAAATAGGGTTAGTGACTTGCCCAGAGTCACAGAGCTAGTAAGTATCAGAGGCCAAATTTGTACTCAAGAAGAGCGGTCTTCCTGACTCCAAGGCTGGTACTCCATCCACTTTAATACCTAACTGCCCTAAAAATAAGTAATTGTTTAGTGCCTACTATGTGCCAGCCCATGTACTAGGTGCTTTTACAAATATTATCTCATTTAATCCTCACAACAACTCTAGAAGGTAGATGCTATTATGATCTTCATTTTACAGTTAAGGAAACTGAGGCAAACGACTTGCCCAGGTCACATAACTAGTAAATGTCTGAGGCTGGATTTGAACTCAGATCTTCCCGACCCCAGGCTCAGCTCTCTATCCATTCTACCACCTACCTGCCATCCAACAAAGAAGGGGAAAAGACCCTATAAGACAACGAGTAAAGCACTAACCATCCCAACTGTCTTGGGGAGCTCTACAGTTCTCAGATACCACAGAAGGCTCAAGAGTTATGCCATGCCATGGTCTCTTTGCCTTCACGTTTATCTGAGTTGGTTTGTTAGCATTTTTTCAAAGCCTTGATAATAGCAACAAAGAGTACTCTGCAAAGGTTTCCTACTGGGAGAACTAGGATTGATTGCTTCCTCCTCCCCTCCTTAATCCATCCAATTAGATGGATAGTTGGAGTCATTGAACACGGGCCCATGAACATCTGACTGGGGGAGGGGGAAGGGGAACAACATGATTTCTAGAAGTTATGCTGATTAAACCATTAGATTTCTTTAAAGGGAATAAAATAATCATGAGGACAAGGGGAAGCCGACAGACAAAACTATGTCTTTTAAGAACCCTTTGGCAAGATTTCAATGTTATATTAGATCAGCAATCTCACTGTTGTGAATGTTCCCGCTGTAATGCAGGAACTGGTCAATAAGGGCTCAACCCTTAGAGCATGCATGGATTTGCCCATCCTGGTGGGTTATACAAAGCATGTGTGGTATTCCCTGCCTGGCTTCAGGCCAATACACAGAGGCTTAACGAGCCTTCTTCCAGTTCTAAGTGAATATGGGGCTGGTACTATAATGAAAAGTCTTCTGGTTGGCCGAGGAGCCGGAAGCTCTGATGACACAGAAAAGGCTTAGCCAGAACTGAATCTGTATATACACGAAAGGTTTCAGCAAATGATCTTGAAGGGGTGGAGAACCTGTGGCCTCAAAGGCCACATGTGGCCTCTAGGTCTTCAAGTGTGGCCCTTTGACTGAATCCAAATTTTACAGAACAAATCGCCTTAATAAAAGAATTTGTTCTATGAAACTTAGACTCAGTCAAAAGGCCGCACCCAGGGACCTAGAAGGCCACATGTGGTTCCCCACCTGTGTCTAGTTCTCCCCTGGTTCCAGTGGAGGAAGAGCTGCTAGGTGGGGAAGGGGCATCAGCAATCTATCTCCCCCCTCCCCTAGCCACCATGTATCCATGAGCATCTTATGTTTGTCTTGATGCCATGCCGTGAAGCAAACTTGGTAGGGATTCCCTAAAGGAGAAAAAAAGGATTCCCAGGGCCAAGAGTCACAAGGCACGTCTCAGCCCCACGAGTTACCTCGATGTGTGTCTCACCATATTTGCTCTTTTAAGCCCACTCGTCCCCAGGGATCTTGAGTATGCATGATGAGAGCACACTCCTGTTTGGGGAATATTTGGTCATTTCTGTTCTTGCTATGCCTTCCCAGTAAATACTGTTTTGTTGTCGTTTGTAAAAGCTAATTGATAATAATTAGCTGATAAGTATTAGGTCACAGCAGATGGGGAACTGTGACTCCAGGGCCAGTGTTCTATCCACTACACCCCCAACTGCCCCTCACGTGCTGATTTCCAAAGTGTAAAGGCTCACACTGAAAATTGGACAGTCAGATCTTCCATGACGGCTCTGGCACATCCTTGTATAAGTACTCATTGTGCATTTAGGCAGAAGAAAAAATAAGTGTGTATTCATAGGATCACCTATTTAGAGTTGATGATACCTTAGCAGTCATCTCCTCAAAACTCATTTTACTGATATGGAAACTGAGGCCCAGAGCAGGAAGTGAAGTGACTTGGTCCAGAAACACAGAAGTTGATGGCAGAGCTGAGATATGAACCCAAGTCCTCTGCTTCCAAATTCAGGGTCCTTTCTCTTTTCCTAGTGTGTCTGTGTCACAGAGAAATCTTTTTTCATGATTCAAAAATTTTCAAGAAGCATTAGATCTCACGTGTCACTTTTATCAGCAGAATACAAAGTACATGGCAAACATTAATTACTTAAGCTTCATAACACCTATGTAGAGCATGTGGAACAAACATTATCTTCACTTTACAGATGGAGATACTGAAGGATGGTGAATTTTAATGACTTTTAAAAGATTTGTGCAGCTAAAGAGGCAGTGTGCAAGTCTGGTGGGTGGCTGCTTTTGGATGTTGAGTTGTTTGGGATGGGGTAAGAGTGGGAGTGAGGGGGGATGTGTGAATTATCTCTCATCTGCTGCTTGCTCTGGGTCTCTAATTACAACTGAGGCATCTCACCAAGTGGTTCTCTGCACTATGTTATCATGCCCCAGAAAACTCTTCATCCTGGGAGATCACTTCAGCCCTGGCGCTCACTCTTCAGGAGTAACCTCAGCCCCTAAAACCTCTCCCTCTGATTGGTTGCCCACTTCCAGAATTTCCATTTAAAGAGGCTGCCCAGGCTAGTCCATCTTCATTTTTCACTGGGCTGCAATCTACAATCTTTCGTCTTTTTATCTTGCCCCACGAAGGTTACCTATCTCCTCCTCCCCAATCTAGTTACAGCTTCTTCTCCTATGAGAATATAAGCACCTTGAGGGCAGGGGCTGTCTTTCCTTTTGCTTGTATTTGTATTCCCAGAGCTTAGCACAGTGCTTGGCACATAGTAAATTCTTAAGAAATGCTTGTTGACTTGACCACTTGACATCTGGAGGTTTTTCATCATCACTCAGAAGTGGATGGAATTCTTGGTTCAGGACTGCAGGTATTTAGAATCATAGACTCTCAGAATGAGAAGAGATCTCAGAGGCCATTGGATCTAACTCAGATCTGTTAAGGATTCTCTTCTACAACATACCTGACAAGTCATTATCCAGCTTTTGCTTGAAGACTTCCACTGCAGGGGAACTCTCTGCTTTCTGAACCTTCTCATTCCACCTTTCCAATAGCTCTGGGATAGCTCTGATCATTGGCAAGTTTGTCCTCATCTTAAGTCAAGGGAAGCAATGTGGTAAAGTAGAAAGAGCCCTGGTTCTGGATTCAAATGACTTGGGTTCCAATCCCATCTCTGAAATTTACTCCCTATGTGACCTCGGGTGGTCCACTTTAATCTCCTTGTTCCTCAGTTTCCTCATTTGTAAAAATGAAAGCATTGGACCAGATAGCCTGGGAGGTCCAATTTGATCTATCATTCTAGGTTCTGTTAAAATGAGGAAATTGGATTACATGGCCTTTGAGGTCCCTTCCAAATGGGGAGCCATAATCCTAAATTTATCACTTTGCAACTTCTAGTCTTGGCTCTGAGTTATGTCACCTCTGGGGCTAGTAAGACCATCTTCATGTTTCCAAAACAGAAGGGCTGATCCATGGCTGGAAGCCACCCCAAAGCCCTCCTCACCTTTCAGGACTTTTTTTTTTTTTTGCTCAAGGCAATTGAGGTTGTGACTTACCCAGGGTCCCACAGCTAATAAGCATCAAGGGTCTGAGGCTGGATTTGAACTCAGGTACTCCAGACTCCAGGACCAGTGCTCTATCCGCTGTACCACCTAACTGCCCCCAGGACTTCTTACAATCCTTAGAGGCCCACAAAAGTAGGAGACTTCCTTCTTTATTTCTTCATTAAAGTCCTTTTTAAATGCTTCGTTATAGCCTGGAAGTGAGTGACTGCAGGTTCTCTTGAAAGCCAAAGAAAAGTAAGTGAAGTCTTACCAAGCTGAAAAAGTCTCAAAAATGGTGCTTGCCCATGTCTGTCATCTAGACCAATCTAGATAAGTTCAGACAGACTCATCAACATGCTGACTTCAGGTGTTGGACTTTTTGACCACAGCCATCTCCCAAAACGTAGAAGATCGTAGATTTTGACCTTAGATATCATCTAGCTCGAAAATGCTACACAGTGTTTCTCCTAGGGGTTGAATTCAGCATGGGTGGAAGGAGTCCCTACACCAACAAAATCAGAGGTCTTTGAAATGTTTAAGCATATATTTGTAAGGATGCAGTTAAAATCAATTCATTTTAGCCTTGATACTTGGTAGAATATGAATTCTTAATCAACCAATCACCCATAGACCTTAGACTAACTGATAAAAAGTCTTTGAACTGAATGAAATTGTGTGAGAAATATGTTCAGATAGTCTGAAGGAACTTAGCCACATCCTAAGGATCAAACTAGCAAACATGATGGGAGAGGATTAATTTCTGAAAACTGGAGCAAGCATAGAGTTCTAGGGGAACCCCTTGAGAAGAAACCACTTGGAAGGTTGGGAGGAGATGCTTTTGATTTGGCCTCGACCTAGAAGGGCCTTGTAAGAGTTAAAGAGTTAGGAAGATTTTGGACCTTCTGTCCTCCCATCACCCTCCCAGGACAACTAGATGATGTAGTGGATGGAGCACTGAACCTAGAGTCAGGAAGACTCATCTTCCTGAGTTCAAATCTGGCCTCAGATACTTACTTAGCTGTGTGACCTTGGGCAAGTCATTTCACCCTGTTTGCCTCAGTTTGCTCATCTGTAAAATGAGCTGGAGAAGGAAATGGCAAACCTTTCTAATACCTTTGCCAAGAAAACACTAAATGGGCTCATGACGTGTTGGGCATAACTGAAAACAATATCACCAGCAATATCACCCTCCTAACAGGGTCCCAGAACCACCTGGTTGTAGTGTTTGCTTTAGGAGCCAAGGATAGACTGGACTCACAACTTAATAATGAGCCCAGGAAAGAAATTATGTCTTAGGGGAATGTCTTCAGCACCCTATCAATGGGAGAAAAGGACTTCCAGCAACCTGGAGTTGTGAGTAACCCCTTTGTCATGTGTATTTTAAGTTGAACTCACTTTCCCCTGAATGTGGTATGTACTTGTGCCATTTTGGCTATGATTTATACTGTTTCCTGTACGATCTTAGTAAAGATCCCTTTCTCAAAGCTACCTGAGGCTGACTAACTGAATAGTTTCTTTTCTTTTCTTTTTTTCTTTTCTTTTTTTTTTTTAGGCAATTGGGGTTAAGTGACTTGCCCAGAGTCACACAGCTAGTAAGTGACAAGTGTTTGGTCTGAGGCTGGATTTGAACTCAGGTCTTCCTGACTTCAGGGCCAGTGCTCTATCCACTGTGCCACCTAGCTGCCCCCTGAATAGTTTCTTATCTCATAATCTTGGAGGGGGAGGAAGCACGCTGATGGGGTTTGAGCTGATGTCATTAGAAAATCACCTCTGACCCCTAAGAGGTACTCCTAGAATCCTAAGGAGGAGATGTAGACAAGGTCTGGAGCCTCAGCTTGTCAGTGGTGATGCGAATTGGGATGAGAACCCTCAGAGCATATGTAGGCTACATATTCATCAAGTGTATTTATGCTGTATTCACAGAAAGAAGACATTGATTTCTCTAAGGTCTCAGAAGGCAGGAGAATCTCGGTGAGATTCTCAAGGTGCCCTGGTACCTTGACACTTCAATGAGCTCTCAGACTCTATTCTTCTCACATGCTTTAATTATTTATCTCCCATTTTCTTTATGAAGGTAAGAGGTGCATAGTAAATTTGAAATGATATCACTTGGCCCATCCCATTTTATGAGTTTTTCAATCATTTTATTATCTCCATCCCTTACCCCATACTTGATACATGCATGGCAGAAAAAAGATTGTGATCTCATTTTCCTGAGATTCTGCCAGTGAAAATATGAGAGCAGACAGAATTCAATCATCTTTACATTCAAATGTTAATGCATCATCATCTTCTAATAGGTTTTGGTTACATTAATGTGAAAAGCAGGAGTTTTGCTGCAAGGTGTTTTTTTAAAATAATTTTTATTGACAGTTTTTTACATCATCTATATTTCTCAATACATCTCTTTCCATTCTCCTCTTGGAGAGTAATCCCTATAACAAAGAATAGGCAATGAGGAAAAATACAGTTCAACAAATGTAACCAACATAACCAAAAAGTCTAATATTACATCTATTGTTCCACACCCATAGTCTTCCACCTCGGGTGCTTTTTACATCTCTTCTTTGGCAGCAAGCTTGCTAATTCTAATTTTACAGCATTCAGTGCAAGGTGATTTTAAAAATAGTTCCAAAATGGTCTTTTTTTAAATTAGATTTTAATTTATTAAGCACCTGCTCTGTAGGTGAGAGATATGGACAAGGAAATGGTATCTGCCCTAAAGGAGTTTGCATCATTCTGCAAGGATGCAGCATGGACACAAGATGTTTTTATTCTTCAGTCATGTCTGATCCTTCATGACCCCATTTGGGGTTTTCTTGGCAAAGATACTGGAGTAGTTTGCTATTTCTTTCTCCAGTTCATTTTCCAGATGAGGAAACTGAGGCAAACAGGGTAATGTGACTTGTCCAGGGTCACACAGCTAGTAACTGTCTGAGGCCAGATTTGAACTCAGATCTTGCTCTATCCACTGCACCTCTCAGGTGCCCCAAGTACACAAGTACATAAATACAAGTCTATACTAAGTAATGCAAAGTAGTTTTAGGAGGGAGAAAGTAACAATAGCTGGATCAGGAAGGATGTCATGTAGGAGCTGGGAGCTGAGCTGTGTTTTTAAGGAAGCTGAGATTATGCAAGGTGGAGGCTTGGTGGAGTCCACTGGAGATATAGAGGACCACTTATGCAAAAGCATGGAGGTGGGACAGGAAATATTGCACGTGAGGAAGAGTTGGCAGATCAGCTCGACTGGAACAAACAGTACATGAAAAGGAGAAATAAATGAAACGAGTCTGAAAGATAGCTGGGAGCCAGATGGTGGAAGGCTTTAGAGCCCCTCAGACTGAGGGTTTGTAAATATTCAAACTAAGGCAACAAGCATTGATTAATCACCTTTTATATGCCAGGCACCATGCTAAGCTCTGGGGTTACACACACAAAACAAAAGAACGACAATGCCTGTCCTCAAGGGGCTTCTATTCTAATGGAGGAAGATGATACATAAAGGGTAGCTGAGAAGAAGTGTCACAGAAGTACCCATGTGGTGACATGGATGTTGTATATGAGGAAAGATAATGAATTCAATTAAAAATACTTTGTATATTTGTGTACATACGTCGAGTTTAAGATGTCTGTGGGCTAACCAATTCAAGAAGTTCAATTGGCAGTGGGATATGTGAGATGGAAATCAGGAGGGACGTTGTGGCTACATAATGTGGAAATTGTTAGCATAGAGATGGTGATGAATCTATGGGGGTTGATGAGATTACATGGATGTTCAGGCATCTTGGCACGGGCCTCTGCCCAGGGACAGAGTGGTCAGGACAAGGAGCATAGGGTGTAGGCCTCCTCTCTTCAGGGAGGAAGGTGCACGATGTGACCTCCTCCTCAAATGGGGTGTCACTGTTTCCCCCAGAGGCTTTTCTTGTATTATAGGTATACTTGGCACCTACCTAGGTGAGGGGGTCGATTCACTGAAAGAGAATATGAAGACACTAACTCATACACAGTCTAGGTTGCATATATGGAAAATCTAGATAAGATTCCACCTTAACCCTAAAAATATGTTTGGCACCACCAGCTATTACACTAGCTCTGATGGACCTATCTATGCTTGCATTCCTCTGGTCTACCATTCAGGTACCCAAGCCCTTCTCCAGGCCAGGATAACACTTGGGTGTAGAACTTTACAGGGCACCCTTTTGTTCAGTTGTGTTTGATTCTTCTTGTCCCCATTTGGGGTTTTCTTGGCAAAGGTACTGGAGTGGTTTGCCATTTTCTTTGCCAGCTCATTTTACAGGCAAGGAAACCGAGGCAAATAGGATTTGTGATTTGCCCAGGGTCACACAGTAAGTGTCCGAGGCCAGGTTTGAACTCAGGAAGATGAGAGTTCCTGACTCCAGATCTGGCACTCTATCCACTGCACCACCCAGCTGCTCCTATGGGGGTTCCTAGGTCAACAAAATAACTAATCTTGAGTCTTCTCATATAGTTAAAAATTTAATCTGAAAAAATAAAAATAAACCATTGTTCCAAAATGTCTAGTATGTTTCTTTTTACAAATGAAACCATATCAATTTGAAAGTTGTGCAGAATAAGTCACAATGTACTTTTTGAGGGAAAATGAATTGAATTGAGCATTCTGGACTAGAGAGCTGTATCCAGTCTGCTCAAGAGCCGGAATTATACAAAGTAATAATGTATCAGAAGCATTTCTGCTAAGAACAAGTGTAGATAGGCCAGAAGAACTCATTCTTACTCTTGTTATTTGACATGTATTTAAGATGCATGCAGTCACAAGACAAGAAAAGGAAATTAGGACGATTCACACCGAAAACGAAGTCAAAATTTCCTTATTTGCAGATGGTAGGATTGTTAGCTGAGATAATAAATGAGCTCAGCGAGTTTGTAAGGACAGGGACTAAACTGTGGATTTCAGTGATGAAGGAAACTAAACTCCCTCTATGACTGCAGATGCTGTACCTTCCCCGAAGCTTGGGCTTTGGGGCAGCTAGGTGATGCAGTGGATAGAGTGCATCAGTCCTGGAGTCATGAGGACCTGAGTTCAAATCCAGCCGCAGACACTTACTAGCTGTATGACCCTGGGCAATTAACCCTAATTGCCTCGAAAAACAAAAAGCAGTCTTCCTACATTTTAAGACCTGGTTAATGTGTATGTAGGTGATGTTTTGCCACTTTATGCAGATATGTATTGAAGATTTAAAAAAAAAATTAACGCGCTCATGGTGGGAGGAGGGCGTGGAAGAGCAAGAAGAAAGACTTGTTACTTGGAAAAGAAAAAGAAATTTATTTATTTATTTTTTAAAGAAATATTACAGCTTTTATGAAGTTATTATAAAACATCAGGACTCCTATACATAGAGTAATTGATGTATATATATAAATTTAAAGTTATCTGTGTATTAATTTTACTTCTTAGCTTGACTTTTAATAAATCTTTAGCTTCATTGATTTTGGCTGCTATATAAGGAGATCCTCCCTTGTCTGGGTGGTTTAAAAGCATGATTCGTCGGTGAGCATCCCTAACTTTCCATTTATTGGCTGTAGGGCTTACTCCTAATATCAGTGCAGCTTCTCGCTTTGTCATTTTGGGTTCAACCCCGCCTCTGTAATAGCCGCCACTGAAGGCACATTTTGGCAGACTTCGAATAGCTTGCTTTACTTGAGGCTCCATATGCTTCATTGTTAGCAAAACACATCGGCCTGCAAATCCTGCAGCTGCGATTGTCAGTCCCACGGCTACCATTGTGCTGGCCATGGCTCCGCCGGCTCTGACCTGAGCCTGCAAAGCCGCAGCTCATCCCAGCCTAAAGGCCGCGCGTCCGGCCCGGCCTGGCTCAGCTTCAGGCCCCGGCTCCGGCCCCGGCTCCGGCCCTGCAGCCGCCGCTGCCTCAGGTCCGGCACAGCGAAGAGGAAGCACGCGAACGCCAAGCAACAGCGGCTGCCGCAAAGCGCCGCGGCCCGACTCGAGAAAAAGAAATTTAAAAAGAAAAATTTGAGTCTAACAAAGGGGAGGGGAGAAACTCATAGTCTTAGAGAATTGCCTAGAGCATTGGGAGGTTTAAGTGACTTTTCCAGGGTAATGAGCTAGTCCGTATTAGCAGTGAGATTTGAACTCAGGTCTAGGTGACTAGAAAGCCAGTTCTCCATACTCAGCCTACATCATCCAGTTAAGCCATAAAAATACTTTACACCTTTATATGCAGCAAAAACTCAATTTTTAAAAAGAAACATTTATACCCAAAATAACCCTTTACTAATATTTACAAATTAAATTACCATGACACACACTTGACCTTTATAAAGATAACACAAAAAGTGTATTGTTAGAAATAAAAGTAGATCTCAAATGAAGAGACCCACAATGGATAAACATAGTATAAATGCCAATTCTCCCATATTAAGAAGTTCAACACAAGACTAATGAGTTTATATAAGGAACTGGATAAAATAGGATAACATTTACATAGATACATAAATGGACTCTTTTGGTGGCAGTGGGGAAAATGCTTAAAGAAGACATCCTACATAATCTGAAAACATATTACAAAGCAGTTTCTCATCCAAACTATTTGGTACTAGATAAAAACAGACCATTGGAATAGAATTGAGTTCCCAGAAACTGAACCAAATGAATGTGAAAATCTATGAACAATTTTTACATTGTGTGTTGGGGCGGGGAGAAATATTTTATAAATATTGTTAGGAAAACTGGCTATCAATACAATGAAAAATGAATATACCTTACAACATATGTGCATATATGACATAAATAGATCAAAGAGTGAAACATAAAACACACATAAAACAAAATGCAATGATACAGTTATCTTAGTTGAGGAAGTGAGAGAAATAAATGGAAGAGATTATTGAGGCAAATTAGATGGATTTAATTACATAAAAATAAAAGCAAATTAGAGCCAATTGTAACCAAGATAAAAAAAATGAGATTGAGAAAATATTTGAGGCAAGTATGTGGAATAAAAATCAGCTTTTAGAGTTCTCAAAGAATTGGTGCAAATGTTCAAAAGCCATGCCCAATTGATAAGTTGTCAAATCATATATACAGACAATTTATGGAGAGGATACACAATTTCAAGTAATCACTTGAACAAAATTTCAACCTCTATCAAAAATGAAGAAATGCAAAATTAGAAGAATATTAAGGTACTAATTCTAAATGGACAGGAATCAAAAATAAGGCAAAATTCAGTGCTGGTGGGTGTCATGGAGAAACACATACAGTTGGTGGTATTGCAGTCTGGTAGACTTACATTCTAAGTGCTATACAATAATCATACAATGTATAGGTTACAAAATAAATAATATTATCTGACCCAAATAATTAAACTCTTGGGAATGCTCCTATAGAGTGTTATCAAGAACAAAAGAACTATCTATTCAAAGATGTCTATAGGAGCATTGTTTGTTTAAAAAAACTCTAAAAATGAAAATAAACTAAAATGATAGATGAACCTCAGTACACTCATGCAAAGTTTTTTTTTTTTTTTTTAGAGAGGGGAGGGGAATCTGGACCTGTGATCTCATCCATGTAGGACACTTCTGATGTGGACATTCAGCGTGGTGGCACCATGCTGCACAGAACACTGGACTGGGAGTCAGGAAGACTTGAGTTCAAATCTATCTTTAGATACTTACTAGCTGTGTGACAGCTAGATAGTTAAGTGACAAATCACAGCCTCTGTCTGCCTCAGTTTCCTCAATTGTAAAACCTCCTAGGGTTGTCATGAGGATAAAATGAATTAATATTTGTAAAGTACTTGGCAAACCTTAAAGTCCTATATGTTGTTGTTTAGTTGTTTCACTAGTGACCCTCTTCATGACCCTTTTTGTGGTTTTCTTGACAAAGATACTGGAGTGATTTGCCATTTCTTTCTCCAGCTCATTTTACAGATGAGGAAACAGAGACAAACAGGGTAAAGTGACTTGCCTAGGGTCACACAGCTATTACGTGTCTGACTTCAGATTTGAACTCAGGTCTGCCTGACTCTGGGCCCAGAGCTCCATCTACTATGCCACCTAGCTGCTAAAGTGCTATATAAATGCTAGCTATTATTATTAGCTATTATATAATGTCATATCCACAAATACAGATAGATAAAATAGCAACTTATGGTCCTAGAGCATTGCCTGGAGCATATTTGCTACATGTGAGAAGTAGAACTCAAACCTAGGTCTTCTTGATTCCTAGACTTGTCCCCTGGCTACCATGCCCCACTGCCAGATCATGTGAAAGAATACTGTAATGATTACAAATGATATATATATATATATAAAAATATGAGGAACTTAGGTGTTACCCACATGGCACCTTGGGGTCCTTATCCCAAATCCCTCTCAGTTGGGTCCCCATAGGGTGGCTACATTACCCTGCCCCCTCAGGGTTGTAGGATTAACCTTGAAGAATTGGAATGGCTTCCTGGTATGTTCTTGCCAGTATCAATGACCAGTGATGAATACATAAAAACATCAAGCCAATTAGTACTAATTGGCTTTTACAAAGGGATATATATATATATATATATATATCTCTGTATTTTTATGTATTTTTACAGATATATATATATCTGTATTTTTCAGTATATACATATATATATATATATATATGTATATACTGAAAAATGCAGAAAGAACCAAAATACAAACAACTCCCACCTCAACCCCTCAAAACTAGGGCACACTCTCCCAGCTACCATCTTGCTCCCTGGGGAGGCTGGGTTCACACTTAAAGTGATTGTCACAAGGCATTGGCTTCACAAAGTTTTCTTCCAAAATTAGCATCACCAATAGATGGAGTTGCTCCCTTGCCTGAAGAAAATAGCATCTTGGCTGCGCAGATAAGTCACTTCTGGGCTGGATCCCACAGGACGCTCTTCAGTACCATGCTGGAGCACTGAGCCTGGCTGTGGCAGCTACATCAGTGTCTGCCATAGACATCTGAACTTCTGGTGGTTCCTCTAACTGTTTAGAGTCTCACAACGTCCTGTACCAAAGGAAAGAAGACAAACACAGCAAGCAGCCTCATCTCAGACACAAGCATGCCCCACCTTCACCCCATTGGGGGCCAGGGTAAAGTCATCCTCCACGCCTTCTGGAGCTCAGACTCATCCTTGTACCTTGTGCCAAGAGGAAGGAGAGAATCTCTCTCTCCCTGCCTCCCCTACACCTTTTGTATGAATTCCCAGTACTGGCTCTGTAGTCAGTTGAGTTTGGTCATCACACAGTAATTAGACCGCAGTCATAGAATACCTGCCCATGCTCTGAAGGGAGGTCAGTGTCCCTCCATTCCATGTCATCACATGCTTCCAAAAGCCTCTTTATGATGGGGGTTACCAGCAGGCAGTGCCTATTCCACATGCTCCTGGGACCGTGTGCTGATTGGCCAGTCATCCTGCCTCCCCACCCAACATGTAAGGAAATATGAAAATGCTCACGGAAGAGGACAAAGTGACAAAACCAGAGCTTGAGCAGAATACACAGCAAATATGATTCTAGCAAAGGAAGGGCATAAAGGAACGCAGCTGAATGGAAAATGAAAGAGAACAAAGGACACAGCTAGCAATGGCTAAGTTTTTATAGTTATTTTCATATTGAAGTTCATTTTCAAAAGTATTAATAGCTGTAAAAACTACATTTAATTGTTCTTTTCACTTAAAGTTAAGCTGATCATTTTTTTCATTGATTAGTTATGTCTGGCTATTCATGACCCCATTTAGCATTTTCTTGACAAAAATACTGGAATGATTTGCCATTTCCAGTTCATTTTACAGATAAGGAAACTGAGGCAAACAGAGTTAAGTGACTTGCCCGGTGTCTGAGACCACATTTGAACTCAGGTCTTCCTGATTTTAGGCCTGATGCTCTATCCACTGAGCCACCTAGCTGCCTCCTTGGTCAGGAGAACCTTTGCATGAGTGTACCAAGGTTCATCTATCATTTTAGTTTATTTCCATTTTTAGAGTTTTTTTTAAACAAACAATGCTCCTACAGACATCTTTGTATAGAGAGTGGCTCAGACACTTGCTAACTGTGTGACCCTGGGCAAGCTCCTTAACCAGTTTTCTCACTTATAAAATGAGCTTAATAATAATACCCATGGGAGTTATTGTTTGGGATCAGATAGGTAGCATTTACCCAATGCTTTAACAAATATATCTCACTTGATCTTCACAACAACCCTGAGAGGTAGGTACTATCATTATCTCCATTTTCCAGATGAGGAAATATAGGCTTAGAGAGGTTAAGTGACTTGACCAGGGTCCCACATCTTTAATTTCTATAAAGTACTTTACAAACTTTAAAGAACTAGAGAAGTGTGTTATTCATTCATTCATATTACAGATGAGGAACATGAAACTCAGAGAGATTCGGAGACCTGCCCGGGGTCATACAGTTAGTAAAGGTCAGAACTGGATCTCTACCCCAGGCCCTCTGCCCCTTCCCATCCTCTGTTCCACTGTACCTTACCCCCTCATAGCCAAAGTGATGCCATTACAGCCCAGCCTTCCCTGACAGACACACATTTTGACCTGCCATAGTTAAATGCTAGCCAAGAGAGAAGGGGATTTTCAGTTTTCAATACCTCAAATCTGAACACCATCCTTTCATTCCACTTATTACCAGTTGTTTCCATGAAGACAGAGACAGATGATTTCTTTCTTCCTGAATAAGACAAACAAATACCAGACCCAAAGTTTAAAGAACAGTAGGACAGTGTGACAAATAAATACAGGCCTGCTAGACAAAGGTTCCCTGGTTTAAGTGGCCTAGTTAAACAAAAAACAATTAGAGCTAAGTTGTTTGGCCCCCAAGGCTCATAAAGCCAAGCACCCAGGGACTGTGGGCTAGGCCCAGGGGACCAGGCTTTAAATGTGTCTTATTTAAAAGACCTTTCAAAGGCTCTACCCCTCTTCTACAGACCTGCTGATTGTAGGTGGGTAGGTTGGGGATGGATGTGTTTGTAAGGTCACAATAAGGGAAAAGATTGGAAATCATCCTTGCCCTGGGACATCCTTGCCTTTTAATCATGGAAGCAGGGAAAGAAGATGCTGTGGCAGAGTAATGGAGGACAGACTTCTCCTTACCAACTGTGTGACCTTGGGTAAGTCATTCACATTTCTGGACCTCTGTTTCAAGGACTTTCATTCTTTGTACCCATGTTCTTAGCACTTGGAAGAGTGCCTGGAACCTAGGAGGCACTTACTATTTGCTGGCTGCTCTATGTGGGTGCTCTATCTGTTGTGCCACTTAGTTATAAGCTCAAAGTTGCTTTAATTTGTAATTCTCTAATTATTAGTGGGGTGGCTAGGTGGCGAAGTAGTTAGAGCACCAGCCCTGGAGTCAGGAAGACCTGAGTCCAAATCCTGCCTCAGATACTAGCTGTGTGACCCTGGACAAGTCACTTAAGACTGTTTGCCTCAGTTTTCTCATCTGTAAAATGAGGTGGAGCAGGAAATGACAAACCGCTCCAGTGTATTTGCCAAGAAAACCCCAAAATGTGTCACAAAGAGTTGGATACCACCCAACAACAATTATTAGTGATTTGGAGTATTTTTAAGTGATTATTGAAAGCTTGGATTTCTTCCTTTGAAAACTGTTTATTCTTACCCTTGACCATTACTTCATTGAAAGAATGACTCTTATTCTTATAAATCTGAATAACAATAAGTTTTTTGTAACAAGTGACCACAATGTTCTGTGGAAGCCCCAGTGGGTCCTACTCCAAGCCCAGTCAGGTGACAGACAACTAGGTACCAACAAGCTACATATAGGATAAATTGGATATGATCAACAGATGGAAATTAAGAGGGATTAGCAAAGGCTTCCTATAGAAGAAGGATGGAGATGTTCTTCTCTGATATACATACAGGACTCCTGGGAGCCATCTCCAGCCAGTTGTACTGATCCATGTCTGGCCACTGGACCCAGATGGCTCTGGAGGAGAAGGTGAGCCTGGTGGCTCTGCACAGCCCTCCCTCACTGTAATCCGATTCACTTGCAAGTCATGACATCGCCTTCCTGATGTCATGGTCCTCTTCAGGGACGAAGAACAAAACAACAGCAACAATGACCACAATGTATACCAAGTCAGATATCTGCCCAGCATTGAAGCTACTCTCTGCCCATGTCTACAAATGATCCTGAGTATACTTACAGGTGAAGGGTAGATGACGGTTCTCCAAATGTCCTATAGGGGTGAGGGAGGGAAGTGTTTATGACATAGTAATTGTTCTTCCAGGACTATAGGTACTGTGGATCCAGATAATTACAAATATAAGCAACCTTGCAAAGGAGATAGAGGGCCAACTGTGGATTCAGGAAGAACTGGGATCAAGGTCCTTTCACATTGATATTATCTGTGTGACCCTGGGTAAGGCACAACCTCTCAACACCCCCCGGAGACTCTCTAGGACTACATGGTACAAGCAAGTTCCCAATCCTCATTGGTGGTCATGGCTCTGAATTCTTCCATTACCACACACAAATCTCTCTCTCTCTCTCTCTCCCTCCCTTTCCCTTTCTCTCTGTTCCTGTCTCTGTCTTTCCTTCTGCCTGTCTCTGTCTCTGTGTCTCTGGCTGTGTGTGTGTATACACACATACATATGTAAATGTAGGTATAAACCTAGGGAACAGAGGTTAAGTGACACTTTTAGTGTATATCAGAGATGTGACTTGAATGCAGGTTTTCCAAGGCCAGCTCTCTATCTTTTACAGTATACTATCTCTTTAAGTATGCATACACACAAAAATATATCTATATGTATATATTTTCCTCTAAGGCTCATCTGGCCCTGTATCCTATGATTCTATGACATTGTCCAGCACATGAATACATGCAGATCGGGCTGCAGTCCTGGTTGCCATGGAGACACTGTGAATACTGGGCGATCTTCTCAAGGGATGGGGGATTAAGCTCAGTCGTGTGGATATAAGACAGATCACAACTGCAAGATGCTTCATGACCATTCAGATTTCCTCTTTGATGTATTTTGCTCTGTCTCTAGAACATCCCAGGACACCATTTCCCATCCCTCTTCTTCCACAAGGCACCTGGGGAGGGTGGAACACCAATATACTACATGAGCTTCATGACTTCTCCCAAAGCATAGCAGGCAAATCTATCCATAACTCCAAGGGAGATGGAGGAGATGAACCCAGATCACTGTCACGCTTCTGTCATTTTTGACCAACTTCTTAGGTCATTCTGGCTCTTCCCACACTCCTGGGACAATTCCAAAACAGAACCAGGAAGATGTTAGAACTCCATGATTCAGGCACATTCCTGATAAATCCAGGGCAATTCCTGATCTTACACCTTTTTGTTCCAGCTCATTTCTTTTCCGTGTATCCCTGAATTGAAGGTGTCTGTCCTATCCCTATACAGTCTCTTTGAAACCGAGTCTTAAAGTCCAGTTGGGCTCAACGCTTCTGCCCTTGATGACCCTCTCCTTGATGACCATTGAATTCTTCTCCCACTGAAGTCATTGCCCAAAAGCTCCCAATGTACTCTCCCCACACTCAAGCCCCACTCCAACTTCTCACCACAAACACTATCTTCCCAGGATCACTGCTTGTAGACTGGGCTCTCAATCTCCCCTTGACCAGACAAATACCAACAAGGTTCCTACTTTCTGGTAACCTTAAATTGTCCCAGGAAATAGTAAGCACCATGTTTTCCCTTTGCAACCTCAGGTGCATAACTGCACCTCCTTTCCCTCTCAGTCCCAAAGCCCCTATAACTTCCAACACTGCAAGCTTATTAGAGCTTTTCCCAGAGGTGTGTTGGTAAATGTTTTACAATCATGTCTCAAAAATAAAGTATGCATGTCACATTTTTAAGTGAACATTTTCTCTGTCACTTTCTTGAGACTATACAATCAACAGAAAATAAGTTAAACCCTGATGTGTAATATTTGCTGATTTCTGAGGTATAAATGCTCATGTTGAAAATTTAATTATTGGCTCTTGGGAGGTGGGTTGGGTGCACCCCCAGCCTTACCTGACCTCCACTCGCCCATTCTCACAAACTCATGGCACCATGACTCACACCAGAGTGAGGCTGGTCTGATCATAGTACACTGGCACTAAAATCAGTGCAAGGATGGCTTAGCTTAACTGCTCTTTCCCTGACTAGGTGTGGGGGAGGCCGCTGACCCATTTATTCATGGTTCCAGCTGTTATTTCCGATCTTGTATCCATTGTTAACACTAGTTGGGAAGCACAGGAGTCTTTTAGATTCTTCCTAACCCACAGCGACACCAGCCCTTCATTTCAATGGACATCCACCACACAGTTCTCTGGACCTTGCAGGGCCTAGATGGAATTGTGTCAGTGATCAATTCCTTGAAAAAATGCCTCCCTTCATTTCCTTGCTGGGTCCTTCTCTGCTGCTGGATGACTCCTATCATACTCCTTTGGTATCTTCTAACAACAGTCTTTGCTACCGGGGGCCATCTCTAGTCATCCTAATCTTTATCTTGCCACTGGACCCAGATGGCTCCAGAGGAGAAAGTGAGGCTGGTGACTCTGCACAGCCCTGCCTCACTTAAATCCAATTCACTTGCACATTATGGCATCACCCTCCTGATGTCACAGTCCTCTTCAAGAACAAAGGACAAACAACAACAACAACTCCTACCTCACCTCTGGGCAACTGACAAGGAAGGCCTGGGGACGCCTTTCTTCCTCATCTATGCCTCTTACAATCCTTAAATGCCACCTTCCACATGAAGCCCTTGCTTTGCACAGTGGATAGAATGTTGGAGTCAGGAAGACCTGAATTTGAATCCTGCCTCAGATACTTATGAGCTGTGTGACCCAGGGCAATTCCTTTAACTTCTCTCGGCCTCAGTTTCCTCATCTGTAAAATGGGGAGAGCAATTTCACCCACACCATGGGGTTGTTCTGAGGATCAAGTAAGATCATTTATGCAAAGCACTTTGCAAACCTTAAGTTGCTATACAAATGCTAGCTAACTATCATATGTTACTTCCTCCAGTAGAATGTAAGGTCTTGGAAGGCAGAAGCTATTCTATTGTTTGTTTTGTAAAGCTAGTGCCTCAAAGAGTACCTGACATGTAGTATACACTTAATACATGCTTGTTGAATTGAATTCATAGTAGGGAGAATGAGATGCTATAAAGGCAGAAGCTGTAAGCAAATACCTTGCATTGTACACAGGAAACTCTCACAAGCTGCCATGGCTCTGGCATGAGGGAAGCAGTTGAACCCAGGGAAGGTGGATTGCTTGAGCTCTTTGGCTAGAAGCCTTAAGGGAATCAGGTACTGAGAAGTTTCAGGATCCTAGACCCTCACAACTTAGGGCACAGGCATGCTGGAGAGACCAGGGAAAGACTCAGAAGGTGTTTTCCAGGTCATGGCTATTACTGGCTTTGGTATACATAGTGTCCGACACCTCAAATGGCTTAGAATATGTCCCACTACACAAGACCCAGGACACAGGTGTGTGCAGAGTGCAGGCTGTGATCTGGCCCACAGATCTCCCCTGCTTCTCTAGTTCTTCCTCAAAATAGTTCTGCACTGAAGGGCTGGTTTAGAGATACTGACCTGGCCGGCTTCTATCCACTGACAACAGAAGTCTCCGAGAGGAAAGGGGCTGGTGTCCTGGTTGGGGCTGTTGACAGCACCCTCTGCCTTCTTGCTCCACGACTCCATTGGCCAGCCTTCCTAAGAATGATAACAGGGGGCTATTATGGGAGGGGGTGATGGTGCTGATATCTCTTGAATCCTGCTGACCTGATGGTGGTGATCAGAGCACGTGGTGAAGGAGAAGGGAGAGATTGACTAAGGCTTGGAGGCATGGGAGAACTGTTGCGTTCATGACCGTGGAATCTGGGCCTTTATCTTCTGGGTCCTCACTAAGGTGAGCGTGTTGTTATGCATTGAAAGTGGACCAAAGGAACATCATGCTCTGGGAATAGCAAGACTCTAAAGTGAAGGGCCAGTGGTAATGTTCAGTAATGATTGCTCCAGCCTGTGCTGTATATACAGCCTACACTTTTATGTCTGCCAATGGTGGTAAGGGTTTGTATTTGTCTGGGTTTGTGAAACAAATGAAAAACCCAAGAGACAGTTTCTGGGTAATTAATAATCAATTTATTAATTTGGCTAGTCAGTAATCAATAAATTGATGGTCAGTGGTTTCTGTCAGTAATCAAAGACAAGCCACGGAGAACCTGAAAAGCTGAAGAAAAGTCTTCAGCTCCTCCTGCTGAGAACTATGGATTGGTCATGAGACTCACCTGCCTTCAGCATTCTAGACAAGGGAATCCATCTCTATCCAGATCACTCTGGTTGGTTTTCCCCTTCATGAGTTGAATCACCCTAAACTCTAATGGAGGGGTAGAAGGACAGGGGCTCCCCAAGGTAAGAGCTAACTCAGACTGCATTATATTTATACTCTGAACAGAAGTTAGGTCTCCTAATTGGGTGTGGTCCTGTCCGAGTTTGAAGAACATGTTCCTTAGAGGGCAATCTCAATCAGTCATGTCCTTCAGAGACTGACTTTTTACAGGAGCTGGGCCTTAATGGTGAAATTGAGGAGAAAAACCTGGATCCCAATTTAATAATTGGTTATTAATATAATAGTAAAATTTTTCTCAGTTGTGCTTCTTGATGGGACCAAAGCCCATTCACAGCATGCACCAGGACTGGAAGAGTAACCAACGATGATGTTAGGAGTCAGACCCAACTGAGAACTACGTATCTGAATTTCCCCAGCTAAGCTTACTCTCATAGAATGAAGACAGGTGCCCTGCAGCAGGCACCAGGTATATGACTACTAGGATCCCAGTTCATATCATTTTTCTAGGTGATGTAGTTGATAGAATTCTAGACTTGGAGTCAAGAAGTCCTGAGTTTGAATCCTACCTGATACCCTTATTAGCCAAGTGACCCTGGGCAAGTCCTAATTTTTTTTCCCATTTTAGGTGGAGACTGGAGATGGAGATTAGAAATTGTGAATTGCAGAGGTTGGGAGAGCCAGACATAAGGAGGTTTGGAGGTTTTTAATTCAGTCAAGCAATGATGTCCGAAGGAACAGCTTTTGGGGCCAACCCAACAGTAGCTAACATGCAGACTCATAAAGTAGAGATGCCACATGTGGACATGAATTTGGTTGGAATAATGATATGTAGAATCTTCATTGTCTGAGATCACTCTCCATAGAGACTAATGTGGATGGAAGATGACCTAGTTATATAATGAGAAGGAAGGATAACAGGTAGACAGCCTAAGTGCTCCAATGGTACCCAGAGATATTGGGAGAAACTGAGAAAGGCCTCTACTTCATCATGTTGGGTAGACCCTGTGTGGTGAACTCTTGGGAGGACATTGATCAGAGTCCCACAGGAGGGGCAGGCATGGATGGGTTGTGATGAGGGCGAACTCTAGAATAGTTGAGATCCTACATGCATTTGGATTTTTGTGGGAGATGCCCCACAACTGAGTTCTCTAACACCTCTATTCACTTCTCCACATCCTACTTTGCTAAATATTGTAGCACTCCTCTTAATCCTGTCTTAGCCTATGCCCTACCTTGTGCACAGAGTAGTGGGAAATGGGGCCAGGAATGGCAACAAGAAATAAGGAAGAGAGATGTAACATGGAGACAGTAGAACGTGGTAGTTGAGGTTAGAATGGATGGTCATGAAAACTGTGATGGTGGTGTGTTGCCAGGCTGAGTCTGACTGCTGATTTCACTCATTCTGTTCCATAATGGATTACTCATGGTCAGATGAGATCAGAGATTCCCACCAGTAATGAGATAGCTGAGACAGGGAAGCATGAGCCCTTTGGTGTTCTAGTTTTGACTGCATCTCAAGGTTTAGATCCCATTCTATAAGTGAGCTGAAACCTTGACTCCAGAGTTTTGGCAACTGATGACCAAGGAAAGTGAGTTGAACATCCTATGGGAACTGTGTTGCTAACACTCCTTTGCCTGCTCAAGGGAGAACTCAAACTTTATGTTGCCTAGATGTCTTTGGTTTAGATGATCCTGTGTTTAGGGGGACTTCTAGCTCTAAGAAAGCAGCAGGCTTTTAGTTACTTGGTAGATATTTATTATTTGTCATTATGCATTGTTCCCTTGTTATTAAGTACTCTTCAATGACTTATTGATTCTATGATGAGTAAAAATACCATATACAGCATTTTAGCATGTGCTTCTGTTTCTTGAAAAATTAATTCCCATGAGTAGCATTCACTGAAACATCGCCTGGTCAAAAGAAGGAAGTATTAACCAGTGGGTGGGAGTTCAGAACTAAGCTCTGATAGAGACCCACAAATCCGTGTCCTGTTCATCAACAAGTTAGTTAAACAAGCATTTATTAAGTGCCTACTATGTGCCAGGGACTATGCTAAGTTATTTATGAATATTATTTCATTTGTTCCTCACAACAACCTTGGGAAGTAGGTGCTATTATCATCCCCATTTTATTGATGAGGAAACTGAGGTACACAGAGGTTACGTGACTTGCCCAGGGTCACATAGTGTCAGAGGTCAGATTTCAACTCAGATCTTCCTGACTCAAAGTCCAGCACTATCTACTGTGCCACCTAGCTGTCCCTAGTTCCCTTACCTTCAAATAGTTGGGAATAAGGGATAGGCGATTTCAAACTCTCTGGTAACTATAGAGGGCAACACTCCAACATTTCTACCCCACTAGGGTATGTACAAATGGCCAGAACAAACATGGGACTCCCTAGTCAATACTATCAGCACTGTATTGGAATTAAATGCAAATTTCATCCCTTCTGCTTACCTAGATCTAAGTGATGATTATTTGAGGCAACTGGAAGCTGCCTAGGCATACCTGTAGGCTACCTTACAGGCAGCCAAGATCTCGTATAAATGGTCAGTGAACCATTTTGGCTGCAGGTAGGAGACAAGATCTAGATGTTTACTAAGACCCTCTACTCCAACAGATCTTTGGATAAGTTATGACTTTCAGAGACCATCTCACTCACTCTATCCATTCTATGATCTAGTTGTTCATTTGTCCAGTTGTCTTTGACTCTTCATGACCCCGTGGACTATAGCACACCAGGCCCTTCTATCTTCCATTATTTCTCCAAGTCTGTCCAAGCTTATGTTCATTGCTTCCATTACACTCTCTGTCCATCTTATCCTCTGCCCTCCCCTT
Source organism: Vombatus ursinus (assembly GCF_900497805.2). Lineage (NCBI taxonomy): Eukaryota > Metazoa > Chordata > Mammalia > Diprotodontia > Vombatidae > Vombatus > Vombatus ursinus. Next base: position 5,739,350 of record NW_020954553.1, read on the forward strand.
CTCCTTTTACCTTCAATCTTTTCTAACATCAGGGTCTTTTCCAATGAATCCTGTCTTCTCATTATGTAACCAAGTATTTAAGCTTCAGTGTCATTATTTGACCTTCCAGTGAATAGTCTGAATTAATTTCTGTAAGTATTGACTGATTTGATTTCCTTGCTGTGCAAGGGACTCTCAAAAGTCTTCTCCAGCACCACAGTTTGAAAGCATTGATTCTGTGGCACTCAGCTTTCCTTATAGTCCAACTCTCACAGCTTTACGTCACCACTGGAAAAACCATAGCTTTGACTATATGGACTTTTGTTGGCAAGCTGAGGTCTCTACTTTTTAGTATGGTGTCCAGATTTGCCATAGCTCTCCTTCCAAAGAGCAAGCATCATTTAATTTTCACAGTTGTGGTTGCTGTCTGCATTGATCTTTGAACCCAAGATTATAAAATCTGACACTACTTCCTCCTCTATCTGCCAGGAAGTGAGGGGATCAGTTGCCATGATCCTAGCTTCAAGTCAACTTTTACACTCTCCTTTTTCACCCTCATCAAGAGGTTCAATTCTTCTTCATTTTCTACCATCAGAGTGGTGTTGTTGTTCAGTCATTCAGTCATGTGCAACTCTTCATGACCTCAGGGACCATGCTGTCCATGGGGTTTTCTTGGCAAAGATACTGAGTGGTTTGCCATTTCCTTCTCTAGAGGCTCAAGGCAAATAGAGGTTAGGTGACTTGCCCAGAGTCATACAGCTACTGGATTTGAACTCAAATCTTCCTGACTCCAGGCCCAGAACTCTATCCACTGAGCCACTTAACTGCCTCCATCAGAGTGGTATTGTCTGCATACCTGAGGTTGTTGGTATTTCTCCTAGTAACCTTAATTCCGGCTTTTGATTCATCCAGCCTGGCATTTCACATAATGTACTCTACATATAAGTTAAATAGATAAAGTGACAATATACAGCCTTTTCATACTGCTTTCCCAATCTTAAACCAATCAATTATTCCACGTTTGGTTTTAACTGTTGCTTCTTGGCCCACATAGGTTCCTCAGGAGACAAGTAAGATGATCTGGTATTTCCAACTCTTTGAGGACCTACCACATTTTGTTTTTATCCACACAGTGAAAGGCTATAGTGTAGCCAATGAAGCAGCACTCCCTTGCTTTCCCGTAATCCAGCAAATGTTGGCAATTTGGTCTTTAGTTTCTCTGCCTCTTTGAAAACTGGGCTGCACTTCTAGTAATTCTTAGTTCACATATTGCTGAAGCCTAGCTTGTAGAATCTTAAGCATAACCTTCCTGGCACGTGGAATGAGTGCAATTGTTTGGTAACTTGAACATTCCTTGGCATTGCTTTTCTTTAGTATTGGGACATAAACTGATCTTTTCCAATCCAGTGGCCACTGTTGAGTTTTCCAAATTTGCTGGCTTATTGTGTGCAGCACTCTAACAGCATCATCTTTTAGGATTTTAAATAGCATAGCTGGAATTCCATCACCTCCACCTTCACCACTCTACCTCCTTATCGTAAGCAATGCTTCCTAAGGCCCACTTGACTTTGTTCTTCAGAATGTGTGGCTCTAGATCAGTAAGCACGCTTACTGATCTAGAGCCACACATGGTTATTAGTGATGTTAAGATCTTTATTGTGTAGATCTTTTACATATTCTTGCCACTTCTTAATCTCTTCTACTTCTGTTAAGTCCCTACCATTTAAGTCCCCACCATAGGTCTTACATTCCAGGTTCCTACGCAGTATTGGTCTTTACAGCATCAGTCTTTCCTTTCATCACCAGACACATCCACGGCTGAGCTTCCTTTCAGCTTTGGCCCAGACACTTCATTAATTCTGGAGCTACTTGTATTTGTCCTTTGCCTGTCCCCAGTAATATGTTGGACATCTTCCAGCCTGAGAGGCTCATCTTCCAGTGTCAAATCTTTAATCATTTTAATACTGTATGTGTGGGGTTTCTTGGCAGAGATACTACAGTGGTTTACCATTTCCTTCTCCGGTGGATCACCTTTTGTTAGAGCTCTCCACTATGACCTGTCCATCTTGGGAAACCCTGCATGGCACAGCTCATAGTTTCATTGAGCTACACAACCCCCTCTGCCACAACAAGGCAGTGACCTAGGAGGGGACGATCAGGTTACACTGGCCTAATTGCAGCTCCTCACACATGATACTCCATCTCTGGACTCCATTCATTTGTATTGGCTATTCCCCTACATGCCATGCTCTCCCTCCTCGCTGCTGCCTCTAGGCTTCCCTGTCCTTCAAGACTCAACTCATATCCCACCATTTGCAGAAAGCCTTTCCCAGTCTCTGCCATTGCTAAAGCCTTCCAAGATTACCTCCTACTTTCACTGTATGTACCTAATTATTTGCATAATGTCTGACCCTTTAGAAAGTGTTCTCCTTGAGGGTGGGCACTATTTTTACCTTTCTTTGTATCCCCAGAACTTAGCTAGGGATAGTACCTGGAACATAGTCGGCACTTAATAATATTTGTTAACTGATTAACTGACTGAGATAGGGTGGTTGGGAAACTCTGGCTCCTAACCCTAGCTAATGAGCCTTTGGACTTCCTGGAGGTATTAGAAATGAATAGAATTTTTGATGATTCTGGGACAGAACACTTCCTATTTTCCATCTGCCTTCGGCAGCACTGCTCTTGGTTTGAGATTCTGAGAGGTCTTGTGATCTTCTGAAATTCTAGGATTCTGTGCCTGGCCCTGATCATCCTATTTTTTGGAGGTGCAGGCAAAAGCTTAAGGATATTGTGGTAACAGAGGAGCTATGCTGTGGGTGGAAGATATTCTAACATCCCATTGTGGGATATATGATATGATATGTGATATGATATATATTATATGATGATAAATGATATAGTATGATATGATATAGGATATGATATGATGACTGACATTTACCCAGGGCTTTAAGGTTTGTAAAGTACTTTACATGTATTATCTCATTTGATTTTCATAATAGCCCTGGGAGGTGGGTATTATTAATATCCATTTTTACTGATGAAGAAACTGAAGGTCAGAGAGGTTAAGCTACTTCCTAAGGGTTATGTACCTAGTAAAGTGTCAGAGGTGGGATTTGAACCCTGACTCCAAGTCTAGTCTGATAACCATTCAGAATGTTAGGCTACCTCTCCAGGGACAATGCACTCACCTCCTTTAGTGCAGCTAAGGGAAAGTATGTTTCAGTCATTATAGTGACTAACTGATTGACTGATTTCTTCTCTGTACTTTCCATTGTGTAATAATCTTTCCACTGAAGTCCCATTGCCCTGCCAAAATGATGCAGGATGCCTTCTACAAACAAAAAGATTGTGGTTATAAGGCAAATGGGGAAATGTGTCTACTTTTGTATGCAAAAGTGGAAGGGAAAGAAAATATCTTTTTTCAGTCATCTTAATTGCACATAATTGTAAAGTACCATAGCTGCTATGAATGTAGCACTAAGGTTTACAAAGCACTTCATGTACATTATGTTATCTGACCCATAGTTGTATCCATTAAATACTTGGGCAAGATGTAAACTGCCTTTTCTTGTTAGTCCTGATGAAATAAATGACAAGAAGCCAAAATTTCCCTGAAAACTGGAGTCTGAATGTAACAAATTGGAATTGGGAATTTCTCATCACTCGAAGGCACCACTCACTTCCAAAAAATGGCTAAAATAAGGGTGCATTAAAAAAAACCAAGACAAATAAATATGAATATGAAAAATCATCTAAGAAGGTGAGATGTTAAGAGTCTATCTTATGCATGCTAGCAGACAGAATCAAACAAAAGCATTCATTCGAATGGCAGACTAGTGCTAAGGTGTGTTTACATGCAGAGGACACTGCTGGGCGTGAGGCGGTTGGGATCTCAGCAAAATGAAAAATAAGTTTCAAGTCCCCAAGAGGGAAGGGAAGTAATCTTACATTGTATTCTTTTTTGATAGGACCAGAAACCCTTGCCGTTAAATGTGAAGGTGGGAAGAGAACTGGGGGTCATGCAGTCCAGATCCCTTATTCTACAGAGCAGAAAACCCAGAAAGGCCCAGCTAGGCAAGTCACATGCCCAAGATCACAGAGAACTTATGAGGAAGATCTAAGGAGCTATTTAGTATAGATGAGAAGATTGTGGGAGTGAGCTAATGGTCTTTGAGTACATGGAATGTTTAAGCTAGAAGGACCCTTAGAAATCACCTAGCTTAATCTCTTAATTTTATGTACAATAGCTAACATTACTTAATGGTTTAAGATTTGTGAAGCACTCTACATACATTGTCTTATTTTATTCTCATTGCTGCGACGTAGGCATTATTATCACCTCCATTTTATAGATGAGGAAACTGAGGCTCAACAACATTAAGTAAACTGCCCAGAGTCACATAGCTAATAAGGTATCTGGGGGGGGGGCGGTAGTTAAGCCTGTCTTCCTGACTCTATCTCTAGCACTCCATCTCAAATGAAGAAACTGCAGCCCTGAGAAATGAAATGACTTTCACTGGGTCACAGTATGGTATCTTGCTACCTCCACTACAACCATCATCTCTTCCTCCTACCCACCAGAAACTCCCCAGACTCCTTTCCTCGGTTGTCTGGTTTTATGGGTGAGATTTTGCTTATCTTACCCAGAACCAGGATTCCATGACACTTCTGGGCAATCTCCATATCATGGAGTCATACATACCCCTTTCTCCTTTCAGCTACCCTTTGTGTGCTATCTTCCCCCATTAGGATGGAAGCTCCTTTGTATCTCCAGGGCTGAACTGACACATAGTAAGTGTCTAATAAAGGATTTGTCTTTTATCTATCTGTCTATTTTGTCCATGTTTTTGTCTCTTGGTGATTTTGTCAATTCTGTTTTGCTTATATCATTCTCTCTCTCTCTCTCTCTCTCTCTCTCTCTCTCTCTCTCTCTCTCTCTCTCATCTCCCCCCACTTACTGGCTCTGCTGCCTACAAACACTATGTCATCTTAAAAAAAAAGACAACCCATTCACATGTTGCCTCCCCCATCAGAATGTGAACTCCTCGTGAACAGGAACTGTATTTATGCTTTTTGGTGTATCACTGGCCCCTAACAGTACCTGGCACAGAATAGACACTTATCACATACTTATTGACTATTGACTGATGTTGTTAGAAGGTCCCAACATGGGTCAGGTAGAAGGAAGTTTGGATGTTGAGAAACTGATGTTGTAAAAAACAAAAAGCATTAATAATTTTTTAAAGGAGTAATGGACTAAAATGAGAGAGACAGAGAGTCAGAGACAGGAATGGAGAAAGAAAGAGGGAGGGAGGAAGAAGAAAGAGAGGAAGAGTGATAAGTAGAGGTAGAGAGAGAAATTCTTCTTTCCCTTTCTAGCTACCAGTGCTCAGGAATGATTCATGGCAAATCAGGATTAGTAAAGAATGCTGATTTGGTCTCCTTTTCTCATCTGCATTGTACAAGCTACTACTACATGGATAGTGTGGCCCAGGGGAGAGCAGGCTGCTATATTTTTGCATGTGTTTGTCTGCAAGGTTGTAGGTTATTAATCCATAAAAGACCAACAACTAAATTTATTTAAGCTGGATAATACAGAAACAGATGGAGCCCTTTGTAGAGGAGACACATTTCTTCTTCAGGAATGGTGCTAATGTAAAATATTGCTTCTGTTGAACTTGGTGAGAGTCAAGTATTTGGCTGTGCTTGCTACAGTGATAGAACAAGAAAAAAAATTCATTATTTTGGAATCTGATGTTTTTAAAGTGGCATACACCAAATAAGCCAGGTATCCATCCCACAGTCGTTCAGATTTTCAAGAAATTTCTGGCACTCTATTTGAGTTTCAGTTTGGTCAGTGATAACATGGGGATAAAAATATATACTTCCTACTTGTTACTTTATAAAAAGGCAGTAAACGGACATTGGGAAAAGCCATAAAAAGACAGCTCATTGGAAGCATGAGATATAGAGAATACATAGAAGCAAGCTGTTTCCATTTGTCAATAGGGGAATCTTACTGGGTTGGGATGGGCCACCTATACATCTTTGAAGAGAGTGTCCAGTATATGCAGCAGGATGGACCATGTGGCAGTTGAGCACTCAAAGACCCTTTACCTATGCTTCCTTACCTGACTCTGCCCTCTCAGCCCTAGTCCCCACATATAGTTTCACTCCTGGTTTCACCCTTACTTCTACTCTTGAAATATTCTCTACTCCAACCTCACCTGCTTCTGGTTCCATTCCATCAGTCCTCCTGGGAAACTCTGCCTGATAACATCTCCTCTCGTGGAGGACAGGCATTGGTCTGCCTGACAATGTCTCCTCTCGTGGCCCAACTCACCAACAGCAACTCTGATCAGGTGAAGACAGGTAAAACAGGAAGTTCTGAGGATAGTAGATTTAGAGCTGTAAGACACCTCTGAAGCTCTCTAGCTCATCTCCCCTCATTTTATAGAGGGGGAAACTGAGGCATAGAGAGAAGTGATTGCCCAGGGTCATACAGGTAGCAAGGAACACAGCCAAGACTCAAACCTGTTTCTTCTAACTGTTAATTTAGTGCTCTTACCACTGAGCAACAATTCTGAAAAGACTCAAGACTTGAGCATAAGATTATTGTCTCCTATAAATGTTTACTGAGTCCTTAGTGTCAGAGGTATTTACTGGGTAAAAATGAGGGATAATTCCTGTCCTCAGTATAATCTAGGAGGAAAAAAGGACAAGTGGTTGTTAGTAATAATAATAATAACCTCAAAAACTCATGAAGAGTTGGACACAACTGAAATAACTCAACCACAACAGCAACAATTCACAACCAGTCTATGAGAGAGTTGAGGAATATGATCCCCATTTTATACATGAGGAAATTAAGGCTCCTAAGGATAAATGTCTTGCCCACAATCAAATAGCTAGCAGGTATGGAGGCAGCATTCAAACTCAGGTTTCCAGACTCCAGGTCAAGTACACATTCCAAGACTCCATGCTGTCTTTCAAATGGTGGGCTGATGACAATGTGGTCATCAACACTATTGCCTGGTTGATCAGTTTGGTTATTGGGTTGGTTACTGGGCCTTCAGTTTCCTTGAGAATACTAAGTCATCTTTTTTGGTGGAAATATCCCTCTATAGACATCCTTTTTTGGTTCATTTACCAGTTTTGATGAGGCTAAATCAAATTACATCATCGTAGGAGCAGATCGCAAATTTAATTCATTTATTTAGTGCTGACAATGTGGAAGGCACCGAGGAGAAGAACACAAAGATGAAACGGTCAGACTCCTGAGGGAGGCAGTGTGGTAAGTTGGAAAGGGTCCTAGATTTGGGGTTGGAGGACCTGGGTTCAAATCCTTTTTTTAAAAATGTAATAGTATTTTATTTTTTCCAGTTACCTGTAAAGATAATTTTTGATATTAATTTTTCTGAAAGATTTTGAGTTCCAAATTTTTCTTTCTCCCTCCATTCTCTCTCCCTCCCCAAGACAGCAAGCAATCTGATATAGGTTATACACGTTAGATCACATAAAACATATTTACACATTAGTCATGTTGTGAAAGAAGAAACAGGACAAAAGGAAAAAGAAACTAGGTTAAAATATCCTCCCTCCCCTACATATTGCCGGTGAGATCTTGGGCAAACCACACTTTCTCTGGGCCCGTCTGTAAAATGAGGGAATTGCTCTAGGTAACATCTATAGTCCTTGATGGCCCTAGATCTATGTTCCTACGATGATCCTGGTGTGGTTTACATTCTATTTGGGGCTACAATATATATACTAAAGATTAAATAAATATAGGGTAATTTGGGGGAGAGAGAGCACTAATAAGTGGGGGAATCAGGGAAGGCTTTGTGGAGGGGGTGGCACCTGAGCTGAGCTCTCAAGGGTGAAGGGAGTTCTTTCTAGGTTTGTGAGAATATGTGGAGGCTTAAAATGGATTGCTGGGTACAAGAAGCAATTAGTAGGCCAGTTTGGCTGTACTGTCAAGGGTATGAAGGGGAGTAATGGGAAATGAGCCTGGAAAGGCAGCTAGGCTACCGAAGGCCTCACAGGACAGGCTGAGAAATGTTCATTTCACCCTAGAGGCAATAGGGCATCACTGAAGACTTCTGAGTAGGGAAGTAACATGGTCAGACCTAGAGGAAGATTGGGAAGACTACCTGGCAGGCTATGTGGACTAGGGAGGGGAGACCCCAGAAGAAGGGAGACCAAGTAGGAGGTAATTACAATAGCCCAGTTGAGAAGAGCAATACCGTTATACCAGTTACTCCTCTAGCCAGTGAGGAGTGAGTGGGGTGAGAGCCTTGCAGGAACAGTGTAAGCAAAGGCACTGAGGGGGGGAAGGGCCCAGTGTGCGCTGAAGGACAGGCATTGGTCTGGCCTGGTTGGAGTATAGAGTGTGTGGAGGGCAGCAGTATGAGATAAAGCTGGAAAGATAGGGTGCTGCCAGAATATGGAAGGCCTTGAATGGCAGTCATGAGACAAGAGAAGCAAAGCCTTTTGGAGACATAAGACCACAAGTTAGGTCTGATTAAGTAGATATTAATAGCTAACAGTTACATAACACCTAAAAGTTTGCAAAGTGTTTTACAAATATCATCTCATTTTAACCTTACAACAACTCTGGGAGGTAGGTGCTATTATTATCCCCATTTTATAGATGATGAAACTGAGGCAGATAGTGACTCGAACCAGGATCACACAGCCAGTAAGTATCTGAGGATAGATTTGAGTTCAGGTCTTCCTGATTCCAGGTCCAGAGCTCTATCCACTGTACCATCTAAAGAACATAAAAGTGGGAACTGATGAGATCACCAAAGAAAAATAGTATAGAGGGAAAAGAGAAGATGGCTCAGGACAGAGTGTTGGGGTACACCTATATAGTTAGTCGGCCTGGCCCGGCAAAATATCCATCAAAGGAAACTGAGGAGTAGTCAGATAGGTAAGAGGAGAACTAGGAGAGAGTAAAACCATGGAAATCTAGAGAGAAGAGAGTATCAGGGAGAAGAGAGTGATCAAAAGTGTCAGATATTGCAGAGAAGTCAAGAAGGATGAGGACTGAGAAAGGGCCATTAAATTTGTTGATTATAGGATCATTGGTAACCTTGGAGAAAGCAGTTTTAATTGAATGATGAGGTCAGAAGCCAGTCTGTAGAGAGTTAGTAAAAGAGTTAGAGGAGATGGAGTAGAGGCATTGATTATAGATGACCTTCCCAAGAAATTGAGCCACAAAAGGGAGGAGAGATATGGGATGCTAGCTAGCAGGGATGGAGAGATCAAGTGAATTTTCCGAGGATGGTGGAGACAAAGGTACATTTTTAGGCAGTAGGGAAGATTAGTGAGAGAGGATGATAGAGAGAGTGATCTGCACGGGAAGATGAGATAGAATGAGATCACTTGTGCATGGACAGGGGTTTTCCTTGGTAAGGAGATGCACCGCTTCCTCATGTGAGATCTGAGTGAAGAAGGAGATAATAGTGAAAAGGAAAGGAGGAGAAGGGTAGAAGAGGGAGTTTTTGGTGAATGGCCTCAGATTTTTCCAGTGAAATATAAGGCAAAGTTCTCAATTGAGAGTGTAGGGAGAAAGAGAGCCATAGGGGATTTAAGGAGGGAATACTACTCCTACTCTGACTCCTCTTACTCCTGACTAGCATTCACATAATGCTTTAAGGTTTGCAAAGCACTTTAAGAATATTACCTCACTTTATCTTCCACCATGTAGTCCAACTTCCTCATTTTATTGCTAGGAGACAGGCCCAGAGAGGATAAATGATTTGCCCAAGATCACATAGGCAGAACCAGTGATTGAACTCAGGTCTTCAGACTTCTGATACTGAATTCTTCCCATAGCACCATGTTGTCTTCTCATGGGATCATAGGACTTTATTTAGTATGTCATGAGATCTTAGAGATAATCTAGGGTAGGGGTGGGGCTCTCGGCCACATGTGGCCCTCTAGGTCCTCAAATGTGGCCTCAAGGCCTGATTCTAGGCCAATCATCTCATTTCCATATACTGATGTAATGGACCCTGAGAAGTAAGGTGTTGCCCAAGGTCACACTATTGGGTGGTGGAAAAGCCAGCGCTGGAACAGAGGTCTCTAGATTGGGAGTTTAATATGCCTTGGAAGTGGAAGCTGAAGATTAATAAAGAATCATAAAACTGGAAGTATTCTTGGAGATTTCGTAGACTAAGGTCCATTTTATAAAAGAATCCTCTACAACATGCCTGAAAGGTGGTCAGCCGCACTTTATCTGAACATTTTTGGTGACAGGAACCGTACTGTCTCACAAGATAGTGCATTCTATTATTGAAGAGTTCTAACTTTTAGAGAGTCATACTTTAAATTCAGCCAAAATTTTGTCTCTCTATAACTTTTACCCACTTGTCCTCGTTCTAATAAACAATCCAATAAACATTTATTTAAGCACCTGTTAAGTGCTGGGGATACACTTAATAAAGACAGCTCCTACCCTCAAGAAGCTTACATTCTAAAGGGGCAGATAACACAGAAAAGGAGGCAGGAAAGGAGGAGGTGGAGACAAGACACCAATGGGGTACTTGGCTCAGGGGCATCTTCTTCTATGGAGTTGAAACCAGGAAGGGCAGCAGATGTAAAGTGGAATGGATACAGGAAGGTATTGGAAGGAATTTGGAACTCCATCCTACAGCCTTCTAATTAGGGGAGAGGAAGCTGAGGGAGGTGGTGTCCATAGCAGCATGGTGGTGACTTTAGAAGTGATTACCGTATACCAAGGAAGGGCATCTTGTTATGTAGAGTTAAAGCCAAGCAAGGCAGCAGATGCAGGATAGTTACATAGAATATAGTTATAAAGAATAGTTATGTACATTAGACATGTACACAGTAACTAAACTCCTGCATATATTATCTAGCATAAGGAATCTTTTTTAAAAAAAATAATTTATTTATTTTTGGTTTTCAACATTCACTTCCATAAGATTTTGAGTTTTAAATTTTCTCCTCTCTGTCTCCCCTCCCCAAGACGGCATGTATTTATACATTCATATTGAGCATATTTTCACATTAGCCATGATGTATAGAAGAATTAGAACTAATGGGAAGAACCACGAGAAAGAAGAAATAAAAGAAAAAATAAAAGAAAAGGTGAGCAAATAGGCTTCCATCTGCATTCAGATTCCATGGTTCTATTTTTGGATGTGGATAGCATTTTCCATCATGAGTCTTTTGGAGTCGTCTTAGATCCTTGCATTGCTGAGAAGAGCTAGGTCGATTAAAGTCAGTCATCTCACAATTTGGCTGTTACAGTGTACTACATTCTCCTGGTTCTGCTCATTTCACTCAGCATTGGTTCATATAAGTCCAGGTTTTTCTGAAGTCTGCCTGCTCATCATTTCTTATAGCACAATAGTATTCCATTACATTCATATACCACAGCTTGTTCAGCCATTCCCCAATTGATGGGCATCCCCTCAATTTCCAATTCTTTGCCACCACAAAAAGAGCTGCTGTAAATATTTTTGTACATGTGGGTCCTTTTCCTGTTTTTATGATCTCTTTGGGATACAGACCTAGAAGTGATATTGCTGGGTCAAAGGATATGCACAATTTTATAGCCCTTTGGGCATAGTTACAAATTGCTCTCCAGAATGGCTGGATCATTTCACAACTCCACCCATAATGCATTAGTGTTCCAATTTTCCTACATCTTCTCCAACATTTATCATTTTCCTGTTTTGTCATGTTAGCTAATCTGATAGGTGTGATGTGGTACCTCAGAGTCATTTTGAACTGTATTTCTTTAATCAATAGTGATTTAGAGCATTTTTTCATATGACTATAGATAGCTTTAATTTTTTCGTCTAAAACTGCCTGTTTATATCCTTTGACCATTTATCAATTGGGAAATGACTTGTATTCTTGTAAATTTGACTGCGTTCTCTCTATATTTTAGAAATGAGACCTTTATCAGAGATACTGGTTGTAAAAATTATTTCCCAGCTTTCTAGCATAAGGATTCTTAATCTTTTTTGTGCGTCATGGATCCCTTGGTCAGTCTGTGAAGAGAGAGGTCATGATTTGGTCAAAGTCACAAAGGCATAAAGTGGTAGAGGTGAGATTTGAAATGAGGCCTGATGCCAGATCCAGATATTTTAAGGAAGATGTGATGGTCCTCTCGGCCCAGTCTTCTTTCTTCAAGGCTAAACACCTTTGTTTCCTTTCTTCTTAAGACATGGTTTTAAGGCATGGTCTCCTCTTAAACCTAGTTATTCTTCTCTAGAAATACTCCACTAAAACAAAGATTCTTTACATATTTCCTCCTTAGGGCCAGAACTATTCTCAAGATTGTGGACTGGGGTAGCTGGGTGGCACAGTAGATAGAGCAGTGGCCCTGGAGTCAGGAGGACCTAAGTTCAAATCCAATTTCAGATACTTACTATCTATGTGACCTTGGGCAAGTCACTTAACCCAGATTGCCTCCAAAAAAAAAAGTGTGTGCTGATCCTGAACCCAAAGGTGGAAGTGAATTGGTATAGCTGGCAGTAGAAGAGTAGTAAAGGCCCAGGCAGATCCTAAAACTAGCTAAAGGCCATTAGTTCATTCATTCATTTAACCATGCATTAAGGGCCTACTAGGGACAAAGCACATGATGTACTGTTGCTATTTCTAGTATCAATTGTAATCTACTTGCTCATCCTCTTTAAATAAGGGAACAGATCATGATTTCTGGAAAGATCACTGGATTTGGTGTCAGAAGACCTAGGTTCAACCCTACCACCTACTAGCTGTAGCTTTGGTAAGTTTCAGAGTCTCTGCTCTTGGATTGTTCCCTACTTCTGAAAAATGAGGGAGTTGGACAAGCTGACCTCTAAGATTTTATCCAGTTCTAAAGGTCTATGATTCCACTTCTGCAATTTTTAGTTATTAGTGTTTGCCTGTAAATTATATGTGTGAATTTCCGTGGAGACCTGAACCTAGGCAGTCATTATTTTCACATTATGACAGTTAACCAAGTAGACTTGTTAATAAGTAATTACCTTTCACGACGGAAGTGTAAATAGAGCTCTGATTTATAAATTTGCTAATCCTTCTTTTCTGTTCTGTCTCTAGCTATGATTATATATGTATATATAAACTGCACACATGTATGGCTATTTATTTATACACAATGTTGAGGATGAGAGATTTAAGTTCGTACCTAATTACAAGGTCACAAAAAGTAAAAAAAGTGTGAGAAGTTGCAAGGTACAGTGGAAAAGAGGGTTGGATTCAAAGGCTGAGGACGACCTGGATTGAGGCCCTAGTCTTGCCACTTCATGCCTAATCAACTTTAGACAAGTCATTTATCTTCTCTGATACATGTCCTTCTCTATAAAAGAAGGGTTGGGCTACAGTAGACTTCCAGTAAGTTAAGACTAATTCTAGACTGTGTTCTAATCCAAAATTAGGTTTATATAATCAGATTGCCAGAGATGAAATGGGCCTTTAGAGGCCTAGTCCAATGCCTTTACAGATGAGGAAACTGAAGTGCATAGATGTGACATGACTTACCAATACTCACACAACTTGTTTAGTGGTAGAACTGGGACTCATACTCAGGCCTCCTGATTTCTAGGCCAACATTTTTTCTATTAAGTTGTCCCTTTTCACAAGACCTACAGATTTAGAACTGGAAGAGACCTTGGAAGTCATGTCACACAACAGATGAGAAAACTAAGGCCCAGAGGGTTTCACTGTAATGCCCAAGGTCACAGAGAGAGTAAAGAACAGAACTAGCACCTGTACTCAGGCTTCCTTACTTCAAATATGGCAATTTTCCCACTTATTTCTCTTAAACCTGCCTTTCAAGTTTTAGGAAGTACATTCTAGTTTTAATATAGGGATTTCATGACTAGTTCATGGTCACCTTAACAGCATACATTTAGAACCAGAAGGGACTTTACGGACCAAGCTAGTTCACCCCATCAACCTTCATCTTATAGAGAAAGAAACTGAGTCCTACACAGAGAAAGTAACTAGACAGTGGTCACACAATAATAGAAGAAGGTGCTAAGCTACCATTTTTCTGACTCCAGATCCTGCCCTTTTTCCAATATACCTTGCTAGTTGTTGAGGTCTGAGAGATTTAGACCTCTGAAGGACCCTAGTGTAGAATGGGGTCATCTGGAATGAATTCACAGGCTCAAGCATTCTTTAAGTCAAGATGACAAAGATTTATTGTTAAGCTATATATGGGGCAAGGATTCTCAAGGAACCTGCCATGGTGGGCAGAGCTCCTTAGGGAACTTGCAACCTAACAGGAATGATGCTAAAGCTTACAAAGGAAAAGCACCATATAGGAAAAGAATTATGTGACAACTATGCTAATTAGGTGATAACATACAACTACATCATTCACTACTGGAAACCTCAGGGAGGGGGTTCCTAAGGGGTATATTTTTGGTCTGTCATGTCTGTAACAAAATAGTTTTGGAAGTTGATATCTATAGTTTGACTTCTGGATTGTATATGGTAACTGTGGGCATCAGTACTTGATAGTTCTGCTGGTACAAGATAGTCCTGTTCATGCAAGGGAAATTCTACAGAAGTCGGCTTGTTTTTGTAACAGGAGAGATAGTTTGCCTCACTGAGTCCACTCATGAGTTATTGCCAGAGATAGGGTCCTTGGGCTGGAGGGAAACTGTCAGGGATAGTGTCTTGAGGCTAGGGAGAAATATGGTCTTGGAATTGTGGTCCGAGTACAAGTACCCAAGCACCCCATCACTAGTGATAATGACTTTAGAAAAAGAAATCATATCTCCCTTTAGTCTTTTTGTTTCCAAAATGAAGAGTTATCTCATAAGAGTAACAATTTACATTTACATAGTACCTTAAGGATTACAGAGCACTTTTCATAGGATCATATATCTGGAAGTAGGCCTTCATCTAGTATGAAGTATAATTTCACTAACGGTTCCTGTGGCTTCCCTGACCAAAACATCCCTCACTGGCCACCATATTCCTCTACTATTGTCTTCTTTTATTAGAATGTGAGCTTCTTGAAGTCAGAGGTTGTTTTCTTACGTTCTACTTTTGTACTTAACAAAATTTAGTATGATGCCTGGCATGTAGTAAATACTTATCAAGTCCTTTTTCATTCGTTCTTTCAACAATCCTGTAAAGTAATGTATTTGTTGTCATTTCCCATTAGTATATAAGTTCATTGGGTGCTGATTCATTCCTTGTCCTTATACCTCTAGCTACCTAACATGGTGAATGGCCCATTTGATTGATTGTTTTTCATTCTCCAGATGAGGAAACAGTCTCAGAGAGGTTGGCCTGGGGCATGGAGAGGTAGGAAGCATCTGAGGCAGGATTCAAACCCTGATTCTTTTGATTTCAGTTGACTTTCTAGCCATCGCATCAGTGGCTCCTGCTGAAGCACCTTTCCCTTCCTCATTTCAGCTGCCTTTTTCTGATTTGCTTTCTCCCTGTTCTAATATATCCTTGAGAGGTCTGGACCAGGCACACTCAATGTTTGTTTTGTTTTGTTTTAAGCTTGGAGTTCTTTCAAGGTTGAGTTTAATTTTAAAAAGAATATCACTGTTTGCCCTGAGTCTGTAGAAAGATCCCGGATGGGGTCATTTCGGGTACGGCCCGGGCTGGCTGGACCTGGATTGCTTGACCAGGGTCCCCTGGGACGTCTCCTAGACGGGCAGCGTGCCTGGTGGAGCACGGTTCCTCTGCCGCTCTACCTAAGTGATCAGGTAACTGGCAACCAGGCCCCGTCGTCCGGCGGGCCGAAGGCCAGGGCGATGGGGAGGCGACAGCGGCAGCAGCTACGGCCAGACTGACAGGACAGCTGACCGTTGCTCCTAGCCATTGGACCATCCAAACACCCATCTCGGTTACTGCGCAGGCGCCAGCTTTCTAGCCTCCTAGCCAAAAAGGGGAGGTGTGAGAGTGGGCGGGGCGGATCTCTCCTAGGGCCAATGGGGAGAAAGAGGCCGCTCCTGGAAGCCCCGCCTCCAGGCCGTGGACCCAACTTGACCCCGGTGAAGGGGCGGAGGAGGAGCCTCGCGGCGCGCGGGAGGAGCCAGCTCTGCGTCTCGCGTTGTCCCCGCGGGCTGCCGGGCTCGGCCCCAGGGGGAGAGTAGGAGGAGGGGCGGGACGGGGGCGGGGCCGGCGGGCCTGGGGGCGGGGTCCGGGGCGGGGGAGGTGTCAGTCTCGCGCTGGCTGCTGCTGCTGCTGCCGCCGCCGCCGCCGCCGCCGCCGCAGCCGCTGCCGCGGCTCCTCCTCGCTCGCTCACTCACATGCTGGCGGTGCCAGTGGCCCCGGTGGCTGCCAGCCCGCCAGTCCTCCCGGCCTCCCGCCCGCTGCCCGTCCCCAGCCTCGGGCATGCAGACAGCCTGCTGTTTCCGCGCCCAGGTAAGGCCGGCGGGGCGGCCGCAGCGTCCCTGCCCTTGGGGCGCGGGCTGCCAGCTGTCTCCCCGGACCAGTCCCACGGGGGCCGGTCCCGTGCCCGCCTGTCCTGCCAGCCTGCCTTGCTGCGCTGCCCGACCCGGTCACCCCAGGGACCCTGCCCCGGCACGATACCCCAGCTGCTGTCCCTGCCTCTCTTTCCCCTCATTGCTGCCCCCTCCCCATTTTGCCATCTGCCCCCCATCCATCCCCAAAACACTCTTCCTGCCCCTCCCCCATTAGTGGCCACCTTCCCCCCTCCCCCTTTTGCTGTTTGAACCCCAACTGTCCCAAACCCCTATTTCTGTCCTCCGCCCTCATTGGCGGCCGTCTTCTCCCTCTGCCTTATGCTGTGTACCCCCATATGCCACCAACCCCCCAACCCCCATTGCGGCTACCTCCTTTACTCTTCATTTCTACCCCCAACTCCTCATTGCTGCCCCCAACTCTCACTGATGACTGCCTTCCCCTTATTGTTGCTCCCCACATTGGGTTCTGTCCTCAATTGCTGCCCCCCCAACCCCTTGGAGCCTCTTTTCCCCCTCCTCCTCCTGTTCCCCTCCTCAGAGTATGCCCCAGACCCCATTGCCATCTCAACCTTAGGGCTCTAGTCCTCTCTCCCTTTAGGGTT
Source organism: Vombatus ursinus (assembly GCF_900497805.2). Taxonomy (NCBI): domain Eukaryota; kingdom Metazoa; phylum Chordata; class Mammalia; order Diprotodontia; family Vombatidae; genus Vombatus; species Vombatus ursinus. Next base: position 5,756,379 of record NW_020954553.1, read on the forward strand.
CTGTCCTTCCTCCCTCCATCATTGCCCCCCATTTCCTTCCCCCGTTTTTACTCCCTCTGTCTCTTTCCCCAGCTATTGCTAGCAACCTCTCCTCCTCCCCTCCCCCTCCCCAGCCACCTCCCTCCTCCCACTGCTACCCTCCCTCCAACCCCCTTCTTCTTCTCCTTACTACCCTGGAGGGCTCCTGGTCCCCCTTACCCTCCCCTCCCCAATGTTGTCTCCAGACCGGGAGGATGGTCTCTCTTTAAGTCACGTCACCTGAGAGCTTGTGGCTTGGGGACTCTGCTCCTCACTATGTGTCCTGAGTACACCCCCCCTCACACCCCTCCATGGGGTGAGATGATTTGTCCTCTACCTGTGGGGGCAGGGAGGAGGGGGCTGCATCCTGGCCCTGAGAGGCCCTCGTTGTTCGGCTCCTCCCCGGCGCTGGAATGTCTGTGGTTATATAATCGCCGGAATTGGGGAGAATGCTTCCCCCCAAATCACTGCACCTGTCCAAGAGCTTCCCAGGTTCCTCGACTAGGGAGTGGGCCGCAGAGGCAAAGACGTAGCCCAGCCCGCGACTGGGTGGAAAGTTTTACTTTATAGCTTTGATTTGTCGTCAGTGAAAGGATGCAGGTAGCAGGGGGCCTGGCTCCTTGCGACCTCAGCGTAGTTCCCTTTCCCATCACCGATTTTCCCGTTCCAGGTTTCCTTTCTAGGGACCCAGCTGCAGGTGTATATAAGGATGCTTTGTCTTAAGGTGACCACTGAATTATAATGGTATCGGAAATCAGGTAGAGATCTGTCTTCCACTCTTCCCCTCCCCCCGCCCTTTCTTAATTTAACGTTGACATTTAGAGCAGGCAAAAGAATTTATCACATAGCATTTACAGGGCTCTTTATATTTGTAAGGTGCTTTGCAATCCTTGATTAATTAACCGGGCAGCGAAGCACAATAGATACTAAGGTGCGTGGCTTAGACTCCTAGCTAGATCTTGAAGAAATCTTGGAAAAGCTAAGCTGTCTCTGAAGTGGCAGATCTTTTTGGCCAATGAAGTTATTCTAGGTCATTTTCGCTGGTGGTCCCCTACGCCTGGAATGCTCTTTCTCCTCCTCTTCGTAGCCTCTTGTCTTCCCTTGCCTTCTTGTCTTCAAGTCCCAGCTAAAATTCTGTCTTCACTTGTAAGCCTTTCTTGTTCCCTCTTAATTCCAGTGCCTTCCCTCTGTTAATGATCTCCAGTTGTTTATAAGCTTGTTTGTACCTAGTTTAAAGGCTATCTCTTCCATTAGACTATGAGCTCACTGAGAGTAGGACTGTCTTTTGCCTTTTTTTTGTATCTCCAGTTACTACTTAACGGCGTGCCTGGCACATAGCAATTAGATACTTAATAAATACTGAGGACTGATTGACTAGGAAGAGGGCTGTTCAGTCCTTTGCTTGAAAAGGTTTTAATAGTAAAGACAAGTCTTTTCCTTCCTTTTTCCCCCTCCCCCTTTTATTGTACTGGTTGTTTTTTCTTTTTTTTTTTTGAGGCTTGATGATGGAATTTTTGATGGGTTCCTTGTATTATCTCAGGCAAAGGAATTAGAAATAAGAAAAATAAAGAGACTGAAGAAGGAAAATAAGGAAACTTGAGGAACCCAAGGAAGAGTTGAGACATCTCACCAGGTTGCCAGGTATATTCCTCTTCTGAAGGAAACTTTTGCTGTTTTTGAATTCTGTAGTTTTGTAGTAGTTCTGTAACTGGACTGGCATTATTGGATCATCATTTAGTCTGTAGAACTCATGCAACCTGTGGTTTATAGAGCTGCCTAGGGATGTCCTCTAAAAGGGGGCTTAATTAGCACTTTTATCTGTCCATTAAGCAATCCAACTCAAGATCTCTTGCAATCAGGCTGGGTCATAATGCTAAATCTTTAATAATCTCTAATTCATTTTAAGTGTTTCTATAATAATCCTTCTATTACATAGCCTGGCCTGCCATACCAGTACTCTGAGCAGCAATTTACTAGAAGTATCATTATTGCAGAAACAATTCTGTAACAGATTTGCAGCCCACTTTACTTGGATAATTATTGCTAAAGGCTGTTGAGGTTTTCTTTTTTTTAATTGAAAAAAAGTTATTTTGTTTGATAGACGTGATCATGCTTTTGATCTCTGAGGTCACATTGGAGCCATCATATGTTTTCTTCTTGTCATTGTGGTGGCAGCTCTCGATTTGGTGGGAAGGACCTGAGTTCACAGTCTGGTTCTGCCACTTGGCCAAGTCAGCCTCTCCAGGCCTCAGTATGTTTGTCTTTAAAACAATGGAGGTTGGGCAAGATGAACTTTAAGGTCTCTCTCAGTTCTGGCTCTAAGCTCCTACTATGACTGTACCACCTAAATATTTTAACCTGTATTAATACCTAAAAAGAGGTTTTTTTTTAGACTAATACAATTTCAGATTTGGAAGAACCCTCCAAGGGATTCTTCTTGAACTAGAAGCTGAGCAGGAATTCCTTGAACATCATTCCAAACCAATGAACATCTGGCTTTTCACTGGGAAGACTTTCGGTAATGGGGGAGCTCACCATTTCTAGGCCCGGCCCATTCTACTTTTGGACTTCTTCATGGACAGATATCGAAACTACAAAGATCCAAGTTGAAACTTTTTTTAAAAAACAATAACAGCAATAACTAACATTTATATAATGCTTACTATGTGCCAGGCACTATGCTAAGCACTTTACAAATATCTCATTTGATTCTCATAACACCCCTGGGTGGTGGGTACTATTATTATCTCCATTTTGCAGATGAGGAAACTGAGGTGAATAGAGCTTAAGTGACCTGCCCAGGGTCACACAGCTAGGAAATATGTGAGGCTGGATTTGAACTCGAGTCTTCCTGACTGCTTTATCTAATGTGACATCTAGCTGCAGCAAACAGTAGTGTTTGTTGTAATTTAGGGGATGTACTGGAAGTATGAACAAGTTATTCTTTTACCAAATATTTATTATTTACCTTTGTTGAATCATTTTTCAGTTGTGTCTGACCCAATTTGGGGTTTTCTTGGCAAAAAATACTCAAGTGGTTTATCATTTCTTTCTCCAGCTCATTTTGCAGATGAGAAACTGAGGCAAACAGGGTTAAGTGACTTGTCCAGGGTCACACAGCTAGTAAATGTCTGAGGCCAGATTTGAACTCAGTTTGAGTTGAACTCAGATTTGAACTCATTTGAAGATGAGTCTTCCTGACTCCAGGCTGGGCGCTCTATGCACTGCGCCACCTAGTGCCCCATTATATACCTGCCATACACCAAACAAACTATGTAGGTACTATGGAGAAGTGGAAAGAACTTCAGGCTAGACTAAATCAAGAAACTTAGTTTTCATCTTGTCTTTGCCATGAGCAATATGCCCCTGAACAAGTTACTCTTTCTGGGCCTCGATTTAGTATCATGATATTTGTTTATTTATTAGCATAAATGACTTTATTTTTAATGCTTTTATATACATATATTTCCCCTAATTACATGTTAAAACAATTTTTAAACATTTTTGTAAGAGTTTTGAGTTCCACTAATGCATTGTTGTTGGAGTTGTGAACTGATCCAACCAATTTGGAACTATGCCCAAAGGGCTATAAAAATGTGCATACTCTTTGACCCAGCAATACCACTTCTAGGTCTGTATCCCAAAGAGATCATAAAAATGGGAAAAGGACCCACGTGTACAAAAATATTTATAGCAGCTCTTTTTGTGGTGGCAAAGAATTGGAAAATGAGGGAATGCTCATTAATTAGGGAATGGCTGAACAAGTTGTGATATATGAATGTAATGGAATATTATAAGAAATGATGAATGGGTGGACTTCAGAAAAACCTGGAAAGACTTGTATGGACTGATGCTGAGTGAAGTGAGCAGAACCAGGAGAACATTGTACACGTAACAGCCACGATATGCGATGACTAATATTGATAGACTTGACCCTTCTCAGCAATGCAAGGATCTAAGACATCTCCAAAGATCTCATGATGGAAAATGCTATCCACATCCAAAGAAAGAACTATGGAGTTTGAATGCAGACTGAAGCATGCTATTAGCTGTTTTTTTCTTCTGTTTTGTTTTGTTTCCTCTTTCTGGTAGTTCCTCCTATTGGTTCTAATTCTTCCTTACAACATCATTAGTGTGAAAATATGTTTAATAGGAATGCATATGTATAGCCTATATCAGATTGCACTCCATTTTGGGGAGGGAGAGGCAAAAAAATTTAAAACTCAAAAGCTGATGGAAGTGATTGTTGATAAATCAAAATAAATTAATAAAAAAAGTTTTGAGTTCCAAATTCTATCCTTCCTTCCCTCCCTCCCTCCTTTCACCCTCCCCTCCCTGAGAGATGGTAAGCAATCTGATATAGTTTAGTATCATAATATTTAGAAATAGAAAGTACCTTAGAGATCCTCTTTGTACCCCCTCCTTACCCCGTTTTATAGTTGAGAAAACTTAGGCCCAGAGAGTTTAAAAGATTTTCCTAAGGTCACAGAGGTATATTATTTCTCACCTTATGGTTTATTTTGTATTATTGTTCTTTGTATCTCCCCTGTTAGAGTCTAATCCCCTTGAGGATAAGGGAAACAATTATTTTATTTTTATAGCAGGATATCTTACTTTTTTATCTTTTAAAATTAATTTTTATTTTTTTTTCCATTTACCAAAAACTGTCTTCTATCCTTTCCTTCCCAATTGAAAAAGAAAGAAAATTAAAGCACCTGTAACAAATATGTACAGCCAAGCAAAACAAATTCCTATATTGACCATGTGAAAAAGAAATATGTCTCAATTTTCACTCTTGAGTGCATCACTTCTCTGACAGGAAGTAGATAGTATGTTTGGTCATTGCATTGATCAGAGTTCTCAATCTTTCAAAGTAGATTTTTTTTACAATATTGTTGTCATTGTATAAATTGTTCTCCTGGTTCTGCTTACTTCACTCCATATTAATTCATACAAGTCTTCTCAGGTTTCTCGTAAATCATCTCCTCTGTAATTTCTTACTGCAAAATAGTATTACATTATGTTTGTGTACCTTAATTTGTTCAGCCATTACTCAGTTGATAGATTCCCCTGTAGTTTCAGGTTCTTTGCCACCACAAAAAGAGCTGCTATAAATACTTTGTACCTATGGGTCCTTCTCTCACTCTCTTTTTTTAAATTTCTTTGAGGCATAGACCTAAGAATTGTATTGCTGAGTCAAAGGGGATGCACAGTTTCCTGTCTTTTGGGGACATAGTTCTCAATTACATTAAAAAAATTTATTTACTTCCCTCATTGCCTCCCACTGTGCTTTGCATGTAGTAGATTCTTAATAAATGTTCATTGACTAATAATAGGTGACATCTATATAATGTTTTGGCTTCTCATACATCATCTCATCTGAGGCTTACAACAACCCTATTAGCTGATGAAACGGATGATCCCAGAGATGATGAGTGTCACGGTCATGGTCACACATCAGGTTGGCATAAGAAGTTAGATTTAAAACCAAGCCTTCTGCCTTTTTATCCATGGTACAGTTTGGAGAGAGAGATGGGAGCTAGATGACCTAATTTATAGCAGTGGGATTGGGAGTAGATGTGTGATTTCATTGGGATGGGAGATTTCCTAGGTGAGGAAACTTTCAATGCAAGTTGGTACCATCTCTGTAACTTATGGTCTTAGAGAGCTGCCCAGACCACTGAGGGGCTAAATAACTGACTTAGAGTCAGAGAACCATTATGTGGAAGAGGAAGTACTTGAACTTGGGTCTTCCTGGTTTAGGTGCCAGCTCCCCATCCATTATACCACCATACCTCTCTAACTCATAACAACAATAAAAACAATAATGACTTAAGTAAAGTACTTATTTAGCACTTATCACATGCTAGGTAGGCAGACTATGAGCTTTTATTAAGTACTTGCTATGTGCCAGGCACTGTGCTAAGCACTGGGGATATAAATACAAGCAAAGTAAAAGATAGTCCCTGCCCCCAAGGAGCTTACATTTCTAATCAGGGAAGACAACACATAAAAAGGCATAGAAAGAAATATAAAAGTGAGGAGTGGGGAGTGGGAAGAGAAGGAACCTGTGTGGGGAGATTAGGGGTGAAGTACAGAAAAACAAGAGCACAGCTGGGAAGGGAACGAAGCTTGGCCAGCCTGGGTCTGTCCACAAAATGCAGGGCCCAGAACTTACTGAGCACAGTCCAGGGGGAGAAGGTCTCAGTTGCTGAAGAAGTCCCAGGGTGGGAAGGCATTATGCTAAAAATGGAGGGTACAAATACAAGTCCCGAAAGATAGCTCCTAACTGCGAAGAGCTGATATTCCAATGAGTAAGACAGCATATTAAGGGGAACTAGAAACAGGGAGGGATAGGTACCAGCATGAAGGCAAGGCTGCTGGACAGGAGTTGAAGAAATTAATTTAAAGAGGAATGGAGCCTGAGAAATGGAGCTAGAAGTGAAGCGTGCATGGCCTGTCCATGTTATGAAATTGTGATCGTGCCAGGCACTTACCAATGCAGACAGTGGGCTCGTAATTTTTGGTATTAATACCAAGTGAAGAATCAAAACAGGAGATACGTGCTTGCCAGTGGCATTTGCCCTGTGATGCAGGAGATCTGGCTTAGTGTTCGCACAGGCGAGGGATTCCCTGTGGATGTTGAAGGCTTTTAGATGCTCCTGGGGGTGGATGACATGTTGCTGATTGCATCAAGCCCCAGCATGGCAGAGCTTCTTAAAGAGCCATTTAGTCAATAAGTTTGCATAGCGAAAGAATCAAGTGGATGAAGAGCTCCTATTGTCCAGATGACGGTGATTTGGAGTGGGATCGATAATCCACAGAACAGATCTGCGATGACATGTAAATCTTGAATGGACAGTATGCAACGAAAATGAACTGGGCCCAAAAGTGAATAGGAGAGTGTGGGCTGGATTGCCTCTGGGATGCTGCCCGTTTCTTTTTTATGACCGCAAGTCTCTCCCTAAAACAAAGGTTCATCTTTTTCACATCAGTAATCTTTTGGTCATGAGAGTCACAGAATACCACAGTCTCCATGGGTCACTCAAAGGGCAACTGAGAGAGAAATGCATAGTGGGCACGAGTAGATTCCAACTTATAAGCAATAAAGAATTACATGGATGAAATGATTTAAAGCCATTATCTCCAGAGTCAGGGCTTGGGCCCTTAGGGAGCCATGGCATCGTCACGAGGGGACTGTGGTCTGACCCCAGTGAAGTGTGTAATGGATTACATCCCACCCTTGCTGTGATAGTCATGGGGCTTGTCTCCAACACAGCCTCTTCTAGCTGATCTCCAATTCCTGTAAGGCTCTGCCCTCTCCCTCACCATCTCACACTAACCACTACCCTCAGTGGCTGCAGAGGGGGCGGGTTCTGCTTCGGGGCAGTGACTTGGGAATAAGAGCCCGCCTCCTCCATTTTCATATTGGGCAGGACCCAGCAAGTTGCACAGGATGGGCAGGCATGGATGGATGGATGGCTTGTCATCTGTATCATGTATTTCTTGTAAGAAGACCTTTCTTTCAGAAAATGAGAACTTTATCTTGTTCCGAATTTTAAAAGTCAAAATATAATAAATTTAATAATTTACTAAATAAAATTACTAAATTAAAAAATTAATTAAAAATTAAAAAAAAGATCTTTCATCACATTATTTTTCCCTCCAAACCCGCTCATCTTTCAAACTTCCTTGTTATTGTCAAGGATGCCACCATTTTCCCAGTTACCCAGGTTCTCTTAACCTCAATGTCATGTTAGACTCGATTCTTTCTCTCACACCACATCCACATCCACATATCCTGTGAGTTGCTTTATCTTTTCAGTTCTGCTTCCACATTTCCCACATTGTGGCATAGTACATAGAGTTCTGGGCCTGGAGTCAGAAAGACCTGAGTTTGAATGTGGCCTCAAGCACTTACTAGCTGTGTGACCCTGGGCAAGTCACTTAACCGTTATTTGCCTCAGTTTCCTCATCTGTAAAATGAGGATAATAACAGTACCTACTTCCCAGGGTTGTTGTGACAGTCAAGTGAGATAATAATTGTAAAGCGCTTAGCACAGTGCCTGATACATAATAAGTGCTATATTCTGTTAGATCTTATTTTTATCTGTCCTCTTCTCTCTGCTCACATGGCTGTCATCCTAGTTCAGGCCCTTATCACCTCTTACCTGGACTATTACAATAGCCTTCTAATTGGTTTCGCTGCCTCAATTCTTTCCCCTTTCCAATCCAGCTGCCAAAATGATTTTCTTAAAGTACAGGTATGACTGACCATGTTACTCCCCAGCTCAATAAGCTTTGGTGGCTCCCTACTGACTGTAGGATCAAGTGTTATTTCATCTTTCTCATCTTTTTTATTTCTATTTTTGTAAGTTCTATAATATACATTATTAATACAGTAGCACATATATATATAATTTATATATGTATATAATTTATAAATATATAAAAATTTATACTATATAAAATACAATATATGTATATAATTTATAAATAGAATTGATTATAAATAATTATAAATAAACATACACATATTGCGTGTACATGCTTAAACTGTCTAAAATATACCTTTGATGGCTCTACAGTGTCTTTAAGCATGGAATGAATGCCCTCTTCACTTCTTAAGATTTCTTGTTTATTTCAAAACTCTGTTTCAGCACCATCTTTTACAAGAAGAAAGCCTTTCCTTATTCTCCCAGATGCGATCCCCTCCCCCACCAAATTCAACTTGTATTTATTTTCGATCTCTTTATTTAGATGTTGTCTTCCTGATTTTAAGCCCCTGGAGGGCAGGAATTACTTAATTTTTATCTTTATATCTCTAGTTCCTAGCACAGTGCCTGGTACACAGTAGGTGTTTAATAAATGCCTGATGATGATGATGATGATGAAGAACAACAACAGCTATGGAACCTTGACTGCTGGGTTAAGGAATTTAGGCTTTATCCTTTGAGCAGATATCATAGGGACTCTTAGAGATGATCAATCCCATACCTCTCATGTGAGTGTAGGCAGAGGTTAAATGACTTGCCCAGGGTCACACAGCTAATAAGTGTTTGAGGCTGGATTTAAACTCAGATCTTCCCAACTCTAAGTCTAGGACTCTATGTACCATACCACCCAGTCTGGAAAGTCTGGGAAAAGTCTGATAGACCTATAGTAAAGAGAGACCTAGATTCCAAGTCCTAGCCTTGGCACTTACTAGCCATAAATCACTTCTCTTGATCCAACTTTGTTTCCTCTGAGGGTGAGGGATGGCAATATCTCTAATGCCTACCACACTGCATTGTGGGGGAAGCATTTTGTAAGCCTTAAAGGGCTATAAATTAAAAAAAAACATTAAGAGCTTACTGCATAATCAAACATTGTGCTGTGTCAACATGTTCATATATATATATGTATATATATACATACATACACATATACACACACATTTACTGTTGTTGTAGATGGAGAGATTGGGTTAGAAACTGGGCCATGGCATCCATTCTCCTGACTCCAAGATTAAATGGCAAGATTGGGACTAGATGAGCCTTCTAACTACTTATTCCTGGAATAGGCGAGTACTTTGGGTGTGAAATAATTCCTTTCCTTTATTTCCTTAAGCAATGAAAAGGACCCAAGTGGCAGCCCATTTCCGGGCAGGGATGTAGCTTCAGGAAAATCCAATTCCAGCGCTTTCCCCAAGTTTCTGTAGGACACATACTTTTTTCAGGGGAAGGGAGGGGTCTGCCATACCAGGGATACCTGTTAAATGCTGGAGAGCAAGTAAAGAAGGGTACTTCATGGGAAGCACACTGAAATGGCTGGGAAAGTAATTTGAAGCATTTTTCCAATTCAAATGCAGATTATGTGGCACTTAGAAGGAGGGTTTGGGGGGGAGATGTTTTGATTACCATGTTGACTAGAAAACAGGATAATTTGGAGGAAACAAATTAGATTTACCCAGGAAACCACAAAGACAGAGAAATAATAGTTGGGAGTTTTATAGGGTTATTTTTCTCTTGTTGTTTTGTGCCTTTGGCTCTGGATGCGATGTTCCCTAGATGTTCGTATTATAAATTTACAAACTGGAAGATGATGTCTAATAATGTGTTAAAATAAATTTTATAAGCCTTATTTCTTGTCAACTCAATATTTATCAAGACATTTTCCCTTCAGTAGCTTGTGAACGATTAAAAATTCTTACTTGGAGAGGATTCTAATTAAAGGGAACTGGAAGAGAAAGGAAATAGATATCCTGTGGGGAGAGTTGGTGAACACACCCCCAGTACACCCAGCATTCTAGGGGTCCCTCCGCTTTCTAGAGGAAGGACTTGACCTACTGATGAAAAACCTCCTGCCATACAGGAGCTCTGTAACACCAATCAGGCTTCTGAGAACAGGAAGTGAGTGCCCTTGAAGCAGAACGAAATTGCGGGTAATTCAGGGAGACAGGAAAGTGCTCTTAGGCCAAGAAGGGAAGGTGGGTCACATTTGGAGTGTTTTTTGAAAGTTCTGTTCAATTTCTTAATGGATATTTAAGGACATCAGTTTCATAAGTTGGAAGACAAATCTCTAGAGCACTCAAACTTCTTGGGCTCCTTCCCATTGGGAGCATCAGCATCATCTCAGATTTCCCATGACCCCTGTTGATCTGAGTAGACAGCAAAGAGACCTTGGCCATCTCCCACCCTCCATTTCCCACCCCATTGCCCCCATGTCTATATCTGTGCCCTATGCAGCCTGGCTGGTCTGGTATTTTCTTCCTATTAGAAAATTTAGGGGATTGAAGATTACATGATTTGCCCCCTTGTTTGGGTTTGGGAGTGACCTCTCCCTGCTCTACTCTGTAGCTTCCTGGTTTGTTCTGTCTGTTTTTCTAAAGAAGTATGTGCTTTCCTTCAGACCTTACTCAGCTTGCCGGAATGGCTCCAGCTTCTTCCTGGAAAGTACAGGAGCGAGATTGCTATCTCAGAAAGGGTTATGAAATTTCTTTCTTTCGCAGTTCTTGTGCATTTCCCAGTTGATGCTGGATTCTCCCTTTCTAGGCACATTAATAATCCCCAAGGATAGGTGTTTATATATTTGTGGTTTATACTAGGGAACAGAGTTTTGCCAACCCCCCTACCCCCACCATCACCACCTTTACCTGCATTACATGATGAGTCTTTAAGGCAAAATACTCAGTCATGCAGTTACATGTGTTGATTAACCAGTTTTACCTGAGATGTAAACATTCACTGGGTTAAACTTTGGGAACTGAGGTTGCCTTGTAAGAGAATCTAGAAGGATGACTGAGATATGACAAGATGAGATTTCTTAGCTGCTCTGGTAATAGGTGTCATTTTGTTGTTAGTGTTGTCTGACCCACTCCCTCCACTGATATAGATGTCTGTGTATGTCTGTGTGACTTATTGTCATAGATGGAGAGATGGAAGGGAGCTCAGAGGTAATCTAGCCCAATCCCCTTATTTTATAGTGAAGGAAATGAAGACCCAGAGAAGTTTATAAAAATTGGTAGCAAGTGGTAGAATATAATCTTGGAAAGCTGCCTGGGACATCAAGAAATTAAATGACTTGTCCATGGTCACACAGCCAATATGTGACCTCACAGAGCTTGCATTCTACTAGGGCACACAACATAATCAATAATAATAACAACAACCACCTTAATAATAATTAACACTTATACAGAACTTTAAAGTTTGCAAAGCACTTTAAACCTATCTCATTTAATCCTCATGACAACCTTGGGAGGTAAGTTGCTTTTATTATCCTCCTTTTACAGATGAGAAAACTGAGGCAGACAGTGATTTGACCAGAGATTTGAATTCAAGCCTTCCTGACTCCAAGTCCAGTGTTCTGTTCATTGTGCCACCTAGCTGCCTCTGTACAAGTACATAGATGAGTAAATATAAACTAGATACAAATTAAAACAAAGTAATTTCAAGTGAGAGTGAGCGTTTACATCAGCAAAGGTTGATAGAGAGGGAAAAACTAGCCACCAGTGTGACTAGAATGGAGCATGCATGAGAAGGAATAATATGACATAAGACTGGAATAGGAGGGGGGAGGCAGATTGTGGAGGGCTTTGAGTGCCAGGCTGAGAATTTTTTATTTTATCCTAGAGATAAGAGTAAGTCACTAATTTTTTTGGGGGGGGGTGGTAAATTTCAAGAGGGGTAGAGGATTGCCATGATCAGATCTCTGTTTTAGGAATATCAATTTGGTAGCTTTATGGAGGATGGGATGGACAGAAGGAAGGACAAGAAGCTGGGGGAAAAATTTGGAGGCTATTACAACATTTTCTCTGTTGCACAGTTTATGTTTAACCAAAATCTGTCTCCCAATCCATTGGTTGTATCATCTAATACTAAGCAGAATAAGTCTAATAATAATGTCTAACCTTTCATGTATTGAAGACAGTAACAATGTCTTTCCTAAGTTTTATCTTCTCCAGGGTGAATACCTCCATTCCTTCATTTCATCCTCATGTGATGTGGTTTGAGCCCCCTCACCTTTCTGGTTGCCCTCTAGCTTTTCAATGCCCAACCTAAAATATGGTGCCCTAAAGTGAATGCAACACTCCCTATGTGGTCTGAGTATAGTGAAACCGTTACCTCTTTTGTTCTGGACACCAATGTGGTCTGAGAGCACGTTAGCTGTCCAAGGTGCACTACTCATATGAATTCCTTGGTCAAGTTAATTTCACTTCCCTATCCCCCTTCCCCTCCCCCCCAACCAAGGTTACTTACATTTTACGCCTCTCTAAATCATTATCTGCTTATCTCATTGAAGTCTGGCCCCTTCTCTCTATTTAAGGTTTATAGAAGGGGATAGGGAGAACAGACAAAGGACAAAGCTGCAACAACACAATAATTAGTAACAACTCTTTTGAACCTAAGGATGGCAAATTCAAGGAAACATGCATTGAGTAAACATCTAGGAACAACTGGAAAGAGTTTAGAGCTTAGCATCAGTATCAAGAAAAGTCCTTGAAGTTTTAATTCTCAAGGGTTAAAAAAAAGTTTTTTATTATAAACATCCATAAAAAACCTCCAAAAGCAGTCAATTAAAGATACAAGATAAGGGGTTACATCCTACAAAACTCTTAGCATTTAATATGGCAGAACCCAATGAATTAACAAATAATGAAGTACTTTTGCTCTATATTTGAGGTGTGGAGAACTCTTGCTTCTTCTCTTTTTCCTTCCTCCCCCCCTCCCTTGCATTCTTTCCTTCTCTCCCTCCCTTCCTTCCTTCCTCCCTTCCTTCCTACCTACCTACCTTTCTTCCTTCTTTCCTTCCTTCCTACCTACCTTCCTTCCTTCTTTCCTTCTTTCCTTCCTTCCTTCTTTCCTTCCTTCCTTCTTTCCTTCCTTCCTTCCTTCCTTCCTTCCTTCCTTCCTTCCTTCCTTCCTTATTGTAGTCAGTGTATACAGTTCTACTGCTTTGCTCTGAATCACTTCATATAAGTCTTTCCATATGTAGCATTTTAATGGCATCATAATTTTTCCTTACATTAACATACTATAATTTATTCATTCCTACTTGTTCACATATAAATCATTTTCACTGTTTTTGCTATTACAAACCGAAAAGCTATGAATATTTTTGTTAGTGTGGGTCTTTTTTTCTTCTTAATGAAGTTTGTTTTGGGGGGTGGGGTGGGGGAATAATGTTAGCTTGAGGCAGCTAGGTGGCTTATAGATAGAGAGCTGGGCCTGGAAACAGGAAGAACTGAGTTCAAATTTGGCCTCAGATATCACTAGCTATGTGACCCTGGGCAAGTCACTTAACCTGTATTTGCCTTAATCTGCTGGAGAAGGAAGTGGCAAACTACTGCAGTATCTCTGCCAAGAAAACCCCATGAAAAGTTGGACTGACTGAACAACTGAACAACAATGTTAACTTAGCACAGTGCTTGGCATACAGTAGGTGCTTAATTAATGTTGATTGGCCAATTGATGTTGTAGCAGTGAAATGACCAGGTCAAAAACTAAAACCACTTATGTGAGTCTGATTGCATATGACTCTCCAAAATATTTGCTCCCAAAGTATCCCTAACTAGGACATTGTATTCCCATGCCTGTTTCCTTACATCCCTAACCTCCAAGAATTTTCAGATAGAAAATCTTCAAGTCAGTGTTTTAGAATCTGATCATTAGGGAGAGATTATTTTCCTTTCAAATCCGAGGTTTGATTAAACTCAGAGACTCCTAGGATTCTAGAGCTGGAAAAATTGACCAGAAAGGAGGAACAAAAAAAGGTGAGGTTACCTAATGTCAGGGGAGATAGACAACTTTCCACTCCTTCCCTTTCCATTAGAATGATATAAACCCTACTATCACAGTTCTAATTGCTTCCTGTCAACACATGCTTCCAGATTTGCATCTCTAGCCCAGGTTGCTTAGCTTCTCCCATATTCAGTTATCTCTATTACATCTCTACTTCTGTGTCTTGAAAATACTTGAAACTCTTCAAGTCTATAATTGAATTTGAATTCATCTGCACTTACTCCCTCTGTGACCTTGGACAAGTCAAGTAACCTCCAAGGACCTCAGTTTTCTCTTGTGAAAAATGAGGTAGTTGAATTTGATGACCACAGAATCATCAAATTTGCTCTAAACCTATGATGATCCTTACCAAATTAATATATATTCCTTCTTTATTATTCTCATTAACACTAACATTTTGTCAGTTGACTAGGCTTGCAACCATAGAACTATTTGGGGCAAATTTTTCCCATGGTCCTCTGTATCACTAAACTCTATCAGTCCTTTTTGGGCAATATTTCCCATATTCTGTCAAAGTCAGGAACATTTATGACCATAATCTTTAACCTGAACTAAGTAAACAGACACACAATGGGAATTCAGTTGCCCTTCTTGATTAGAGTGGTGCTATAGACTGGCTTTGGAGTCAGGAGACCTGAGTTAAAATCTTGACTTTGGCATTTAATACCAATGTGACCTTGGACAAGGTCACACAAGGTCTCCGTTTACCCATCTGTTAAATGGGGGGGGATTGGGTTAGATGACTTCTAAAGTCCCTTCCAGCTCTAATTCTATATGTGTTATATAGTCTTCTTTTCTTTTCAAAATCAGCAAAGCTAAGTCCTCAAAGCCTGGTGTCTAATATATATTTTCTTAGAAAAAAGATCAATCACTTTTTTATACCATACTCATTTCTGAATACTGTATATTCTTCTCTCCCCTCCTGTACTCTATTAGGCGTCTCTTATAATAAAGAATGAAAAAAGGAGGGGAAAAATTGAGCAAAACAAAACAACACAATCAATCAACAAATCTTTATTAAGCACATACTGTGTGCCAGGCACTATACCAAGTGCTGGGGATACAAAAAGAAGCAAAAGACAATCTTTACTTTCAAGGAGTTTGTAATCTAATTAGCTAGCAGTAAAGTTTTTGGCTCCTATTCAAATGAAGGATTTAGTTCCTATGTCATATCTGACGGTACATGACATTTTCCATACCCATAGTTCTCCACCTCTCCAAATAAGGAGGAGAGTTGTGTTATCTTGTTTCTTCTCTGGGGTCAAGTGTGGTCATTGTAATGACACAGGGCTTAAGATTTTTCTTTTTCCACTCAATTTATTGTGGTCATTATGTATCTTCTTTATCTGGTTCTGCTTATATCACTCTGCATCAGTTCATGTGTCTTCCTGGTCTTTTTTTTTTTTTTCCACCCAACCTATGATTTGCTCTGTCTAGGGAGGGCCAATGAGGAACTTCTACCAAGCACAGATGTAGCCGTAGAGAGCTGTCTGTGGTGGCACAGCCATTGTGTATGAGAAATGGAACTTGGGCTCAGGTCTTCCCACCTCTGAGGCCAGCTCTTCTCTATTACACCCCTTAGCTTCTCATATATTCCTTTTTTTTTCCTTAGGTGAGGTGGGATAGTAGTGAATGTGATCTTTTAAAAGCATTTTCTTTTTTACTATGAATTTAATTACCAACCAATACAAATGTTTCAATATACAAAAAAGAGGCTTATATAAGAAATTGAATTTCTCTTATGTACTTAAAAAAAGCAGCACACATGTATTATATTTTACAAAGAATTAACAAAACTAGTCTGTTTGTTTGTGTGGATAACTGTTTGGCTTTAGCAAGCTTTGCATTATTCCCTTCTTGGTCATTCAATAAACATTTCTTTAAGTGCTTACTGTGTACTGGGCACTGTGCTAAGTGCTGGGGATACAAAGGCAAAAGACTATCCCTGCCCTCTATGAGCTTATAGTCTAAGTATCTTATTGCTTTACCTTGTCTCCAGTGGTCCTGATTGTTTGTATGAGGTGAGCAGGGGCTGCTCACAGATAGATCCACTTTACTCCCTAGAAGTTGGTTATAAAGAGAATTTTTGTAGTGAAATGATATATTCCCATGTACTTCCATTATCAAATTGGAGATGTGATTAAGCTCTATAGTAAGAGATGAGATCTATCTAATAAAAATTATAATGAGGAAACCTTTTAAAATGAGAAGAATGGAGCCAGAAGTAATTGAAGGTAGTTTCTTGGATACATGAGCTCCCGTGGCCAAGAGGGTCAATCAAATGCTGAAATTGTCAAAAATGGTACTGAAACAGGACCAAAAAAGTGACCATTGCTACTATATGAAATTAGGTTGTATCTGCCCCTGGAATATCCTATGTGCATTCTCAAAGATATAACTAGAGTAGGAAAATTATGGCAGAGGCAACCAGAGTAATGAAAGGCAATGGGTTGTGATAGGAGATGAGAACTCTAGCTTTGTTTGCTAAATCCCAGAATCCCTAGAGCTAGCGGTCCTCTCCAAAGCTTAAAAGTCAGATTCAAGATTAATAAGCAGCCTAGTGTAGGGCCCATGAACTTTAAAACAAATTTATCACTGTATTTCAATATAATTTATTTCCTTTATAATCCTAGGGCAGCTGGGTGGCACAGCAGAGAGAATACCGGGCCCATAGTCAGGAAGACTCATCTTTCTGAGTTCAAATCTGGCTTCAGACACTTACTAGCTGTGTGACCCTGGGCAAGTCTCTTAACCCTGTTTGCCTCAGTTTCCTCATCTATCAAATGAACTGGAAAAGGAAATGGCAAACTATTCCAGTATCTTTGCCAAGAAAACCCCAAATGAGGTCATGAAGAGTTAGACATGAGTGAAAATGACCAAATAACAAAATCCTATATATTTTATGTTATGCATTTAAATAATTATTCTGAGAAAGGGTTCATAGAAAGACTTTCATGTTTCCATGAAATGAAAAAGAAGGTTAAAAATTCGGGGATGATGGGAAGACCACTGGCCTAGCAGTTGAGAGATGTGGGCTAGAGGTCTAGCTCCTTCATTAACTAGCTTTGAGACCTTAGGCAAATCACTTCTTTCTGGGCCTCATTGTTCTCATCTCCCATCCTCATGGCATGGGAGGAGATAAATGCCAGATGACTGCTAAGGACCCTTCCAATCTTGAATCTGTGATCCGATGATTTCTAACTATCTCTTGGATCAAAAAAAATAGAATTAATTTGAAAATCTGTTATTTTTTAAAAAGGAAAGAAATTGAGTATTATTTTTCCTTTGGTGAAAGTAACTACTTTCTCTGAAATATTTTATTGTGCATCCCTCAATTGTTTAATTGCTCTTCTTTGAACTGTTGTTGCCTGCTAAATTCATTCTATTTTATTCGTACCTTCTTTAAATTTGTAGGAAGTGGGCTGGCTTATCTGGTCACTTAAAGGGGTATGAGGTCTATTTAAAATATCATTCCAATAATTTATTTTCAGAAGCCTGGCTAGGTAAGATCTCCTTTTTTAAAAAATTTATTTACTTTTAGTTTTCAACATTCACTTCCACAAGATTTTGAGTTCCAAATTTTCTCCCCATCTCATTTCTCCCCACCCAAGATGGCATTCATTCTGAATAGCCCTTCCCCTAATCTGCCCTCCCTTCTATTTCTCTGGATCTCCTTTTTAAGGGAAGCATACCTCTTTGTAGAATGAGAATTCATAGCCCTGGGAACTCAAAAGATGTTACATGAGATAGAAAGACAGGGCGTTATTATCATTATTAGACAGACAATTAGTTAGGATGTTCAAATGTTAGTGAGAGCCAAATGTGGTATCGTGAAAAGACTAATGCTTTGTAGTGTACACATAGCAGGAACATCATGAATGACCCTTACAGGCTATGGCTGAACATGTGACTGGTCAGGTTGAGTATCTTTGTTTGTTGGTTCCATTTCTCACTTGCCAAATGCCCCAGAGACTGCATCTTCAGGAGGAAAGCTGCCCTTTTCTTCTAAGTAAAGGCACTAGCTCACCTCTCCCCTCTTGTGTAATGGAACAATCCCAGGGGCGCATTGTCACTTCCTGGATTTCTCCAGCTTGCAGGTTGTATTACTTTGCTCCAGCCTCCTGGTCCCAGCCACACTAGCCCCTTCTGTCCTCCACTCCTACCCGATTAACCTTTCACCTTATATAGTTGCTTTGAATTCCTCTTGGGCATGAAGAGGGAAAACATACTGTGATGTTTTAAAGTGTTTCAAATTAAAGTGAAGGAAAATGTGGTGCATTGTAAGTATTTTTATCTTCTTCACTTTGGTCAGTTGGATAGTCAAAGCTAAAAATAAATATTGGCTAATCAAGAACAGAACCTCAGGATCAGATAAAAGGGACCTCAGAGGGTATTGATAATCCAACATATTTCTGAACAGGAATTCCCAATATAGTTTAAAAAATAACAACAACAATAATAACTATCATTTATATAGCCCTTTAAGGTTTGCAAAATGCTTTATATATATTATCTCATCAGATCCTGGGAGGTGGGTGCTCTGATTGGCCCTATTTTACAGATGGGGAAACTGAAGCCGAGAGAAGGGAAACAGTGCTCAGAGACACATAACTAAAGTATCCAAGGCTGGATTTGAACTCGGATCTTCTAGAGCCAAGTCCAACAATCTATACTATTCCATTCAACTGCCTAACATATTGTCATTCAACCTGCCCCTTGAAGACCTCCGGGGAGGAGTAACACATGCTGTCTGAGGTAGTCCTTTGTGTATGGATCACATTGTTAGGAAACACTGTCTTTCTTTTTAATGAGAGTTATACCCTAACACAAGGGTTCTTAATCTGGGGTCTGTGAACTTTTTTCAATGAATGTTTTGATAACTATTTCTTTTTTAAATTAGATGTTTTTTTTTTTTTTAACAAAGATCTGCCTTCTCTCCCTGTCTTACCCCTCCTCAGTTGAGAAATCAAGAAAAGATAACTGAATTTAATATAATTGGTTTCCTTTGTAATCATCAGTATTTTATTTTGACATCCTGAAAAGGGGTCTGTAGGCTTTAGCAGACCTCCAAAGGGATCCAGGAACCAAAATAAAGGTTAAAGCCCTAAAAGATCATTGGCAAATAAGGTACTTAGAGGACAAGGAGGTAGTCTAAATCCTAAAACCACAAACAAGATGAGTCTTTTTCCCCTCTGTGGTTTCTTGATTCTTACTCCCAATAGAGGTATCAAAATTTTACTGGTCGATAATCTCCTGTTGAGCAATTCATTATACTCACTGCTGAGAAGACGAGAATAATGGAGAGAGAGGTAGGCCTGGCCTGGCCTGGCATAGTCAAGGGAACTGGGCAGTGTTGACATCAGCACTTCCCTGATCCTTCTCCCCACCAGTATCTGTTTGCCAGTTCACCTGCAGCAACTAACTTTGGGACCAGGCAACTCTATAACAATCTGAGATCTAAATCTAGACTGAAGGACCCTGGGTTACCTTCCTGGAACTTCAGCCACAGTCTTCATATTTGTGGAAGATCAATGATGATCTTGCCAGTAGTCCAGTCCACACCAACCTAATAAGCATTGTGAAGCACCTGCTTTGTGTGAGGTCCTGTGATAGGTGCTGAAAGTGCAAAGACAAAAGAGAATGACTGGTTCCTCTACTCATGGAGCTTATGTTATTCTGGAATATCCAACAGCCCAGGACAATATAATATTCTTTAACTTAACTCACAAATAGTCAGTGAAAGTCCAGTTCATCTACTGTACTAAGTGACGGAGATACAAAAAAGAGGCAAAAGATAGTCCCTGCCCTCAAGGAGCTTACAGTCTACTGGGGGAAATCTATCTGGTATGGTCAGGTAACACTTAAAGGCTATCAGAAAAATTATATTTGCAGGAGGAAGGAGCCCATACATTAAATTAGCCAGTCTCAAAGTGTAATAATAATAATAGACATTGATATAGTGCTTTAGAGTTTGCAGAATACTTTACCAACATTATTTCATTTGAAGCTCACTACAACCCCGTGAGGTAGATAATATGAGTGTTGCTATTCTCATTTTAGAGTTGAGGAAATAGAGTAAGTCATTTGCTCATAGTTTCACTAACAATGATTACCAATTAAAAACAAACAAACAACCAAAGTCCCTTCTCTTCCTTGGGAAGCCTCAACGTTCTCACCTCTAAGATGTTCACTCTTGGTCAGTGCTCTTTGGTACCCCATTTTCAAAGGCCAAAAGGTTTGCAAAGTGCTTTATGTGTATTATCTCACTTGAACCTTGTGCTCTGTTTGATGGAGGAAAAAGCCAGGCCCCATGGTCCTCTTTATACCTCTATTAAGCAAAATGTGGTATGGACCAGTGAGTAAGTTGAACTCCACATTTGTAAAGTACCACCTATGGGGAAGGCACTATCCTAGAACTGGGGAGGGCTACAGAGCAGAATGAAATGAATCTCTTAATAATGATAGTTAGCATTGATGTAGCACTTTAAGATTTGCAAAGTGCTTTACCTGTTATCTCATTTGAGTCTTACAACAACACTGTGATTATTGATCATCCCCATTTTAGGGGTAGAGAAACTGAGGCTGAGAGGAGTTAAGTGATTTTTCCAGGGTCACACAGCAAATAAGTGTCTGAGACGGGATTCAAACTCAGGTCTTCCTGACTCCAAGTCCAGCCCTCTGTCCACCACTGTACCACCTGGCTGCCTCTATCCCCTCTCTCAAAGAGCTCACATTCCAGTAGGTAAGATACAAATCATCATCATAACAAATAAGTAGATAGGGCAGAAAATTTCTGTGAGAAATCCAGGAAATGGGAGATCATTGAAGGTTGGGTAGATTATGATGAGCCTCCAGGAGAAGCTGGCACTAGAGGTAGACCTTGGAGGTTGGTTAGGATTTCAATTTGTAGAAGGCAGGAAAAGGCAGGACAAGTTGGGGAAATTAGCTCTTTGGGGACTCCAGTCTGGCTGGAGGCAGATTGTGGAGGATCTTGGAGGTTAGGCTATGGGTTTTGAATTGGAAGAGGGAAGGCTAGGCAAGAGTTCAGTGCAGTAGTTCCATAATGAGGTCCTGATCTAGGGGAGTGGCCCTGGGGAAAAGAGGGAAAGGAGGCAGAGAAGCTGCAGCTGGAGAATCAGGATTTGGCAACTGATTGGTCTTGGGAGGCAAGAAAGGTATCAGAGAAGATGCAAGTTTTGAGCTTGGGTGATGGGAAGAAAGGTGGTTTAATAGGAAAGACAGGAGGTGGGGGCAGAGTTTGAGGGAAGGTTGAGTTTGATTCTGCAGATGTTGAGTTAGAGGTTTCCTAAGTCAGCAGGAAATTTAGGAGGAGATACCCCATAGGCAGTTGGAAAAAGGATGTTCATTCAGATGTCCTTATGATTTAGAGCTCAAAGGGACCTTGAGAGCTTTTTGTCTTATCAGTTAATTTTGCTGATCAGGGAACTGACACCCACAGTTGTTAACAAGATCAAGGTCAATCAATCAATAAGCGTTTATTGAGTATCTACTATGTGCTAGACAGGTAGCTAGGTGGTGCAGTGCATAGAGTGCTCCAGTGACCTGGAGTCAGGAAGACTCATCTTCCTGAGTTCAAATCCTGCCTCAGACACTTACTAGCTGGATGACCCTGGACAAGTCACTTAATCCTGTTTGCCTCAGTTTCTCATCTGTAAAATGAGCTGGAGAAGGAAATGGCAAACTACTCCAGTATCTCTGCCAATAAAACCTCAGATGGGGTCACAAAGAGTTGGACACACCTCAAAAACGGCTAACCAACAGCATGTATCAGGCACTGTGCTATGTAACGGTGATACTGAAACAACAATGGAGCAGGTTTTGCTCTAGGGAGCTTCTATTCTATTAGGTCACATAGATTAAGCAGCAAAGCTAAATGGAATTGGGGGTGGGCAGGGTTGGGTTAAACTACCATTGCCTGATATTGAGAAGTGAGTGGTGGGGTGGGGTGAGGAATTGGTGGTGGTAGAGGACCCTGGAAGTTTGACAGGAAAGGGAAAGAGAGATGGGACACTAGCTTGGATGGAGTAGGGTCAAGGTAAGAATTTTCCTTGTTGTTTATAATAGTAGAGAGCTGAGAATGTTTCTAGGCTGAAGAGAAAGAACTGGGAGATGAGGAGAAATGGAATATGCAAGAGAGCTAAAGGATAATTGATGGGCCAAGGACCCTAGAGAGTCATGAGGGGATCAAGGGTGTAGGTTACAGAAGTGAAAGGAAAATGTTTGATGGTCGCCAGAAGAGAGTATTTACTCATATAATCACATTTGGGATAATTGGATTATAGGATTTAGAGCTAGGAGGGACCTTAGAGATCATCTAGTCCAAAACCTTCATTTTCCAAAAGAGGAAACAGTGATGTGACTTGACCAAGGTCACACAGGTAGTAAGTGGCAGGGCAGGGGATTTGAACTCAGGTATTCTATATTCATTCCATCACACTATTGCTGCCTACTGGATACCTTTGAATAGTAGTGGAATCTCTGTTTCAATGAGTGTGTTAATAGCAGTTATCTAGTAGAAAACCTCTGGATTTGGAATTCAAATCCTGACTCTGTTACTACCTGTGTGACCTTGGGCATATTCCTCATCTGTGCCATGAGGGATTTGGATCAGATGACCTCAAGCAGTCCTTCAGCTTTAGGTCCCATGAATCCTATCTCTTTTACTTACTTTGTGACATTGGGCAAGTCATAAGCTCTCTGGCCTCAGCTTCCTCCTTTGTAAAATGTGGGGGTTAGACTAGGTGATTCTAAGCTCCTTCTTAGACCTAAATCTATAATCTTGTGATTATAGATCCTGTGAACTTTAAAGGTAAAAAAAAATCTAGGCAAGTCATATGAACTCTTTGTTATGGTAGTCTCCTGGTACTTATCACGTGAATGCTGTCTGTCCCATCAGAGTTCACTGCTCCATCATCATTTAGAAGCAGACAGCATTACTGGCATTTAAGTTTTTGGTTTAAAATAATGGTAATTTGAAATAAGATTTTAGAGATTTCACAAAAACTCATGCTATTTTAAATTTCTTCCTCTTCATTTATCCTGAATTATGCACTGTCATCACCCTACATCTGCCCAGACCTGAAGGCAAAGTGCCTCCAAGGGTTCAAGTCATTGTGACTTGTCTAAGTAGGAAATCAGGATGGGGCTAGAGTAAACTGGATCATAGAATATGATTATTATTACTCTTACTAATAAGGTTATTGGTCTGTATAATGATATATTGAGCTCTTCATATGACCCATTGCCTATTAAAAATAATTTTTAAAAAGTAGCCACAGCCCATGATCACAGATTTTGGAGGACCATCTCAGGAAATAGAAACTTTGGTGAACCTTTCTGGAATGTAGAGGATCCCTGGCCTAGACAATTCTAAGAAATTCAGGAATGTTCAATTTGTTTGAAGATTCTAGTGGCCTTGAGGAAGGCATTGTTAACACATTTTAGGGCAGCAGGCAGGGAAGGCAGAGAAAGCAGAGCAGGGCTTGAGCAGACCAGAGAATGCCAAAGAAGAAAATAGGCATGTGGCAGGAGTGTCCCGGAACTGAGACCAGGTCAAACTGAAGTTGGGGCAGATGGTCAGAGTGAAGCTCATTCCTTTCTGCCCCTCCCCTCCCCTCCCCTCCCCTCCCCTCCCCTCCCTTCCCTTCCCTTCCCCTCCCCTCCCTTCCCTTCCCTTCCCTTCCCTTCCCCTCCCTTTCCTGAGTTTGAATCTCAGTGCTTTTTTTTTTTTTCTAGCTAGGCAATGGGGTTAAGTGACTTGCCCAGGGTCACACAGCTAGTAAGTGTCAAGTGTCTGAATCTGGATTTGAACTTAGGTCCTGCTGACTCCAGGGCTGGTGCTCTATCTACTGCGCCACCTAGCTGCCCCTCTCAGTGCTTTTCTTCAACAGCCCCAGTTGATCTGCTGGCTGAGAGTAGGATAGATGAGGAGAGAAAGTGAAAGTGATGGCCCTAAGTCTGTCATAACCTTCCATATCTCCTTTGAATATTTATCTGTGTTTCTATATCATTTGATATTGCTAATAAATTACATGGCCAGCAATAGTGATTTTGTCTAAGATAAGTCTATAGATTCACAGTTTGGGATTGAGAAAGGACAAGTGAGTTGATGGGAGAAGACATTTCCCAAGTTTGACTCTGTGGTAGAGAGGTTTTCTGCATTTGTGATAATTTACTGAGAATATTGAGCACAGCCACTAGACCAGCTTTGAATTTGAAGAGAGATTTAATAAGGAATACTCTGCATCACCCACCTTTCCCCATTACTATTGTATCTTGGAGAGAACATGGTATCATGGTATGTAGTTAGGATGTTGGACTTGAAATCAGGCAGATCCAAATTCAGGTTTCGCCTCTGACGCTCACTGGCTAATATCCTGGCCAAGTCATTTGATGTGTGACACACAAGTCTCTGTGTGCCTCAGTAAGCTAAATCCCTCTGACTAAGTCATTAATAGGGAGAGACTGGTGAAGGCAGCTCCTACACCAGAATCATGTATAGTTATGTTGTCTCATATTCTAAGTAGAAGTTGGTTGAGACCTATGATTTCATTAACATAGAGAGCTCTCCATGAGGAAACTTCACAGCAGTTCTGCAATTTATGAGTTTCCAGGTACATTGCAAGGTAACATGATTGGCTCAAGGTTACATAGTAGGTGTCAGAGGTAATGGAAGGACCATGGTCTTCCGGATTCTGAGACCAGCTCTTTATCCACTGAGCACATTACCTTTCAAGTAGAAGTTAGAATATTTGTTACGTGATTTTTAAAGTCCTTAAATACTAGCAGTGTAGAGTAATGGAAAGGATACTGGGTTTGAAGTTGGAGGACCCTGGGTTAAAAAAAAATCCTCTCTGGTCTCAGTTTCCTCATCTGTAAAATGAGGAGATTGGACAAGAGGACTTTTAAGATATCTTCCAACTTTAGGTCCTAGGTTCTTTTTTATAAAAGAAGTATTTTACATCTATCCACAAAGCTAATTTAAATCATCTTTTTAAAATGTATTTTCAAAACATTGACCTTGGCTGGAGCATGGGGCTGTGTAAAGCAGGAGAAAGTGAGAGATGAGGTAGGGGAAGGAAAGTCTCAGGTTTTGGCTCATTTACTACATACACATGTTTGATAGTAATTACTTCGCATTTTAGTTACCCACACACAATGATTGTATGCCTATTTTAATAATGGGAAAATTAGCATCTAAAATGTTTGACCAGTCATTATGTAGCTAAATGGTGGCAGGTTTTGAATTTCACATGTTGTATTTCGTAGTAGACACCAGTGTCGCCAACACTCTGTATTACTTTTTAGGTGACTCCAAGCTCTCTATAGGTCATTGGTGCTCTGTCTCTGGCAAAGACCTGATATGTAGGTGTGGAAAAGCATTCAGTATCTTGTGAGTTTGAGGGCACTTTTTGTATACCCAGCACAGTGCCTGGCACATAGTAGACACTTACAAATGTTCATCAACTTACTGACTGTCTGAGACTTCCTCAGATTGGTTACTCCCTGACACTGATATAGATCTTTCTTTAGTTAATAAAGGGTTTCATGAATGATTTTGGCCAGGGGAAAAAATCATCCTGTGATGGGATTACCATGCATCATCAGTCTGTGTCTGGGCAAGCACCACCTCTCACTTTCCACCGAGCAGTTCTTTCTCCTAGTGCCCTAGAAGCTTAGGAGGGACGGAGTGTCCAGCACTTGGGATAGGGCAGAGGGTGGTGAGGGGAGGGTGATGATAGTCTTGTATCCTGCCCTGATTGGGCTGCATCTGGAATATTCAATTTAGAGAATGGTAATGAGGATGGTGAGGGGACTGGAGGTCATTCCTCTTGACGATCTGTGGAGGAACTGGCTTTGTTCAACCTGGATCAGAGAAGTTTAGAGGCTAGACGGCAGAGTGGGATGAGACAGGATAGCTGTCATAGAGAAGAAGGGCTGAGCTGGCTCAGCTTCACCCTAGAGGGCAGAATCACGAGTAATGGAAGAACTTCTAGCAACAAGAGATGTGTGGAGGCAGCTAGGTGGCATAGTAGATAGAGCTCCAGCCTTTGGGATTTGAGTTCAAATGTGACCTCAGACACTTGACACTTACTAGCTGTGTGACCCTGGGCAAGTCACTTAACCCCATTGCCTAGCAAAAAAGCGAAAAGAAACAAAAAAACCCCCCAAAACAAGAGATGATTGTGAAAGGGCTGGCTCAGGAAGTAGGCCTTTTGCATCATTCCTGTTTCCAGGAGGAGTGTGGCTGCATACTTGCTGAGGTTTCTGTGGACGGACAGTCTTATTCTGGCACAGGTTAGACTAGGTGGACTTCAAAATCCCTTCCAGTTCTGGGATTCTGTGACTTTGCAAGTCCGGAAAAATTGGGAGGCAGGATGGAGGTCTCAAGGGTATTACAGTTACCCAGCTCGTGTTTGGTACTAATTATTTCTATCCAGGTATGTCACATAGTGGGGCATAGTGGGGGTAAAAGTAGAAATATTAGCATTGAAAATAGGTCCAGGGGCAGCTAGGTGGCACAGTGGATAGAGCACTGGCCCTGGATTCAGGTGGACCTGAGTTCAAATTCAGCCTCAGACATATAAAACTTACTAGCTGTGTGACCCTGGGCAAGTCACTTAACCCTATTGCCTAACCAAAAAGAAAAAAAAATAAGAAAGAAAGTAAGAAAGAAAGAAAAAAAGAAAATAGGTCCAGTAGGCTTGGATTCTTATAATCTAGCCACTGCTGAGATTTTTCCAATCTGGTCACTAGCCCACAGGTGTTCAGATTCCTTAAGAGTCTGGCCAATATGGCGAATCTTTAATAAACCTTGTGTCCGGCTGAAAAAAAAAAGAAAAGAACATAGGTCCACTAGATGTACAAAGATGATGATTTCTGAGAGGCAGTGGGGTGTAATGGATGGAGGGCTGGGAGTCAGAAGGACTTGGGACTTCCTGGGGCACTTGCCAGTTGTGTAACTGTGGGCAAGTCACTTATCTGATCTGAGACTCAGTTTTCTCATCTAATAAAAGAGTTGGATTCAAAGGCCTCTAAAGTACCCCGTAGTTTTAAATCTGTGTTCATATGATCCTCTGAATTTCAGGTATCTTCATAGCACTTTGTTTACAGAGTGCTCTGCATACGTAATGCCATTTGAGTATCCTGACCCTGTAAGGGAGTTGCTATTGTCATCCCCATTTTATAGATGAGGAAAGTGAGTCTCAGAGGGGTCGAGTGACTTGTCAGTGGTCACACAGCTAGAAAGTGTCTGTGGAAGGATTGAAATTCAGGTCTTCCTGACTCAAAGTCCAGTGCTCTGGTACTGTTGCAATTCTGCCTCTTAATAATAGAATAAATTAATTTCAATTTAATATTTATTAAGCCCCTGCCAAGTACAAGGTACTGTGTTAGGTGCTAGGGTTACCACCACCACCAACAAAACCAAGCCCTAAACCAGCCTCTGCCCTCAAGGAGCTTTCATTCTCCTTCCTTATAGTTGGGAACCAAACCAGGTCTATGAATTTGCTAATTGTTGTTCTGGGCTTCGAACGTTCCTTACTATGTTTGTCCTTTAGCAGAAACAGAGACCCTGTTGCTGGAGACCCATGTCTGGAGTTCTCTCATGCAGCGCTGCAGGGTCCACATACTCCCTCTCCTTCCTGGGCTCAGGAACCACAAAAACATTTTTATTGGTTTCTTGGGGATTGGGGGTGGTGGAGAGGGCTGGAGACTAAGTTTTCTAAGTCCTAAATTCACTTGACCATCTATCTCCCTATCTATAAGGCTCTGATCTATTTTTTTCTCAAGTTTCCTTTGAAGTCCCGGAAGGCTTTGGGTATGTAAAAGAGAGAGACAGCTTGATGGGAAGAATGAGAAGCTGCCTCAGCTTCCCCCACCCCCCTTCGCAGCCCCATTTGCCTTTTCCTGCCTTTCTGGGAAGGATGGATTTTGGCAGCCTCCAGAGAAGCCCTGGCTTTTCAGCTGTGGAAGGGGATGATTTTGCCCAACCACATTAGCAAATACTTTCAGTATCAAGGATTTTGTCAGAACGGTTCCTTTCGACACTGATGCAGGCCCTTGCTTTAGAGAGTAGATGCTTTCATGGGTTCCTGTGGCTGGGGGAGGTGGGCTGAGGGATGGGGGGGAGGGGTACAGAGAAATCTTCACGAGATAGGATTAGCATGCAGCATTCTCAGCCCTAGTCTGCAGCTGGGCAAACACCATCTATCACTTTTTACCCAACAGTTACTTCTCCTACTGCCCCTTGAAGGGACGGCCTACTCTGGCTCCATTTGGGAAAATGGAGCACATTGGAGGAAGTACCTGTTAAGTTCAATAGTTGAGTTTTGGCTTACTCATGAATGTGACTCCTTATCACAAGAGCAGAAGATTGAGAGCTGGAAGGGCCCTTAGATACCCTCTTAGATAAATCTCCAGGGTTCATCTCTTTTTGTGATTTGGATCCCTTTGGTAGCCTGGTAAGCCTAGGGACCCCTTCTGAAAGTCATGTTTTTAAATGCATAAAGTAAAATACGTAGGATTACAAAGGAGGTCAATTATATTGAAATAAAACATGCCTAAAATCTACAATCTAGTCTAATTTCCTTATTTTACAAAGGATGGAACTGAGACCTTAGAGAAGTTAAATGACTTTTCCAAGGTCACACAGCCAGTTGAAGCAAAGCTAGAATTTGTAAGCCAAAGTTTTCTAACTCCAAATCAAATGTTCTTTCCACTCATCGTAGTATTATTTCTCTAGATCTCCTTACTATTGAGAGGAAGATAATTTTCCTGACATGTTGGCTCCAAAAAGCAAAGATATGGAAAAGTAGCAGGATAACAGTCATAGTTAATTAGGGCCCATTGGGTTGTAATATATTGCCAATGCTTTGTGTCCTTGCAAGTGACTGTCTGGGGCCTTCCATTTAAAATGAAGATGATAGTGTGCCTGGTGGTCATTTCCTAGATAAAGTGATCTGCAACTCTTTTTTTCTATTATTATTAAAGAAAATGTTACTGAGGTCTCTTGTGTTTTTCACAACCCTTTTCCTTTTATACACACACACACACACACACACACACACACAAACTTATTGAATCCTCAGCTGCAACAACACCACCAGTAGTTGTTGTTGTTTGTCCCTCGTTATCCAAGAGAACCAATGACATCAGGGGGGCGATGTCTTGACTTGCAAGTGATTTGGATTTAAATGAGACAGGGTTGTACAAAGTCATCAGCCCCACTCTCTCCTCCAGAGTCACTGGAGTCTAGCATCAAGACATAGGTCAGGATGACTGGTAATGGCCCAGGATGCAGTGGGAGACCTTGGCCTTTTTAAGCTGAGCCCTTTCCCAGGTCTCAGTTTGTCTGAGGCAACACCCATTCAGTGATTCAAGGCTAGGTGAGAATTGAGGTGAAAGATGGCCCAAGCAAAACCAATTAGTTAAGCACTGTATCTGACAATGTATACGATACTCTACTCCCATAGTCTCCTTCCATCTAAGTGTGCATCAACATCTGTTCTCTGGGATCAGGATTGATTGGTGGCACCATAGTTAACATGAGTTTGGTTGTATTTTAGTGGTTTTTCTTTTTCATTTATACTTTTAGTCAGATTGTATATTCTCTTTGGCTTACTTCACTCCGAATCGTTTCATACAGGTCTGCCCATGTGTCTGAATTTCTCATATGCCTCATTTTCCCCCCTGTAATAATATACATGATACTTGTGTGCCTCCATTTTTTCATCCAAAAATGGATGCCCACTTTGTTTCCTGTTTTTTTCCTACCGTAAAAATACTGTGCTGATTGGTTTGTTGCATATGGGCCCCTTCTTTCTGTCGTTGACCTCCTTGGGATCTTTACCCAGCTGTGGGATCAGTGGGTCAAAGGTTTTATGTTATCCTAGCCATTAGGCTGGAAGAAGCCAAGCTCCAGGAAGGCCTGGCAGATTTGGGAGGAGAGTTTCATGGCAGAGGGGGATGGTTAATTGTGTCCTAGCAGAGAGGTGGAGAGGATGAGAACACAGAAAAAGATTTCGAGGGACTCAGCTCCTTCCCGTTTGGCGAGCTTTCCTTTCCAGTCGTTTCTTTCTTTCTTGATTCTAGTTAGCCTTTACTGTTCTTCCTTGAAAATGCAAGCTCTTTGAGGTCCCTGAATGTGTTTTAAAGTTCATTTCTAACAAAGAAACACTGTGTGCGGTATAGTGAAAACAATACTAGGCCTGCGTTTGGACCTGGTTCCAAGTCCTAGCTTCAACGCTTTACTTTTGTGACCCTGGATGAAGTCTTTTAACTTCGTGGAATCTGTTTCCTGTTGTTTAGAATGGTGATAGGGAGACTTGAGGCAGCTGTAGTCTGTTGGAAGGAATGCTAGTTTTAGAGAGCAAATCATAGCTTTACCATGTCTAAGCTTTGTGAGTTTAGTCAAACCATTCTCCCATATGGGCCTCAGTTTCCCCATTTGTAAAATAAGAGGATCAGATTAGATTAGGGTGTTTTTTTATCTCGGTTCTATGAACTTATTTAAAAAATGTTTTGGTAACTCAACTTCAATGGAATTTGTTTCCTTTGTTATCCGATATGTTTAATGCTACACATTGAAAAACATGATTCTGAGGATTCATGAGTCTACTGTCTTCACCAGACTGCCAATGGATCCAGGACGTGGAGAAGGTTGAGAGCCCCTGGTTGGGACTGAAGAGGATCTCTAAGGACCTAATGGGCTCGAAATCCTTAATCAGTGATCTACTGGTCTGGCATATTTCACATGGTTCTGTTGAGGAAAGCACTTTGTAAGTGATAACACTCTCTGCCAACGTGCTGCTGTTATTGCCGATTCAATAGCACTCTTCAACTTAGTGTCTACTTGGTGTCTGCAGCGTCCTTGCTGCCAGTAATCTCTACCGCTGCTTGAGTGCGTGGTGTGAGGTCAGCAGAGTAGGTCAGGATAGTTTGCCCAGATGCTCCATCTCCCCCTGGACTGGTAACTCCAGAAAGGGAGTATGCAGGAAATATCGGAAGGAGCAGAGCGGGTAGGTGGTTTGTTTATTATCCCCACTGCCTCAGCAAGGAGGGCTTCTATTCCTTATATCCTTGTGAATCCAGGTCAGGCGGTTCTAAGTTCCGCCGTCTCCCCAGTTCTAATTTTGTGAAAAGCTGGGCTTCCCCTATCTCCTCTAGATCAAATTCTGGGACCTTGCTTCCCCCAGACAGTGACAGTTTGGTAATTGGGGAATAACCTGATATAGCCTGGTAGTCTGGGAATAGCTTGGTAATAAGATAGGGTGAATCCCCCATTTTTCTTCTTTACCAGTAGTGACAGGATCACAGAATCACAAGGGGAGTTCAGAGGCTCTCTAATCCAAACAGAAACCATACAAGAACTCCTTTTTACAACATTCCCACCAAGTGGGTATCCGTCCAGCCTTTCCTTGCTCATCTTACTGAAAGCAGGAACCCACTACCACCCAAAACATTCCATTCCAACTTGTGACGGGGATAGCTGTTAGGAATTTTTTCCTGATACCAAGCCTAGACCTGCCCCTCTGAAACTTCGACCTTTCACTCCTGGTTCTGCCCTTTGGGGCCACGAGGAGCAAGGCTAATCTCTCTTACCCATGACTATCTTTCAAATACTCAAAGACAACTATTATGCTCCCTCCCCCTCTCCCTAATTTTCCCTTCTCCAGGCTACATATTACTAGTACTAAGGCACTGGCAGGGCAGGTATAAACCATGGCCAAATAAACCATGCTGAAGAATAAGCTTTTGGAATTTCTGGTAGGACCCATGTTGAGTGAATGTATATGACAGGCATGCTAGATATGGGACTAATTTAATTGCAGAATTGTAGGCACAGCATGGGTCAAGGTCTTTGTTTCCTTGGCACTGGGAGGGGAGGAGAGTTGCTCCTGCCTGGTCCGACACTCCCACCCCCATGGTGGAGGCTATTGCTGGTGCCCTGGGAAATTTGGAAGCACTGCTGGGAGACGAGGGTAATCTAGCTGACATCTCTGTTTGGTTTATTTAGTGTTAGCCATCATACCTTGAACGCTCATTGGAGCCTGAGAGGCTTCCTAGTAATTATCACTCAGGCAGGTAAACTGACCAGTCTTATGAGTTACCAGATCTGACTAAAGTGGGCAGCTATCAGTAATGTGAATGAGCAAAGCTCTGAGGCAACTTGGGATTCTTTCTTGGTTGGAACAATTTGAGCTTTGTACAGTATCCTAGATGCTCATTATCTTGGAATAATGAAAATAATTTTGTGAAGAGGTGGGCTTCCTCTAACTCCTGCAGGTCAGGGTCTGGGAGGGGCCTTGCTTGCTGTAGATAATTGGGGGATAACCTGATAAAGGCTGGTAGTCTGGGGATAGCCTTGACCCTGAGAGTTGGATAAATCAATCAACAAGTATTTTTAAAATGACTGCAGCGTGATAATAAAATACCCACTTGCCAGGATTGTTCTGAGGAGAAAATGAAATAATATTTATAAAGCATTTTGTAAATGTGAAAGTATTATATAAATGATAGCTGCTGCTGCTGCCGTTATAAGGAGGAGCTAGAAAGGGGCTAGGTAATTAGGTGGTGCCATAGTGCATAGAGCACCAGGCCTGGAGTAAGGAAGACTCATCTTCTTGAGTTCAAATCTGGCCCCAGACACTTACTAGCTGGGTGACCCTGGACAAGTCACTTCACCCTGTTTATCTCAGTTTCCTTATCTATAAAATGAGTTGGAGAAGGAAATGGCAAACCACTCCAATATCTTTGCCAAGAAAGCCCCAAATGGGGTCACGAAGAGTTGGACACAATGACTGAACAACAAAAGAAAGGGGGCTATGTCAGGCAATGCAGCATGTATGGGGAAGTGGTGGTGGAGGGTGGGCTGCAGCAAGATGAGGCAATAACTGTCCTGTCAGAGCTGAGGGACCCAGGGAGTGGAGCTTTGCTTGCTACTGGTGGGAAGGGGGTAGAGGTAATGTTTTAGTAGAGACAGTGAGCTGGGAAATGGGTTTATCCAGGCCCCAAAGGATGAGATCAAATTCCTCAGCCAATCTACACTGGTTTCCTGTTGCATCTCTGGCATCATCCAGTCCTTGTTCACACCTAGTGAACAATCAGATGTTGCCTCGCCTGATAGATATGTCTAAATATACAGGGCCATAGCTTTAGGTGGAGTGGGGTAGGAAGCTTCAGCGCAGTGGCCAGAGACAGGTAACCCACCACCAGGCCCTTCCTGAAGGGGAGAAGCCCCAAGGGCTAGTCTCTGTGGAGTCTGCTGGTTTCCTTTTTCCTTGAGTCATGTGAGGCCCTGGTAGGCATCTTGGCAGTAGGAGTCTGGCTTCCCTAAGTAAAGACTGAAGTTACCTTACCTGTTCCATGGGAGTGAGTTGGGATCTGGCTTTCCCTGATTGGATAGGCCCTTCAAGATGCCTTCCTCTGTAACATTGGGACAACAATGCTTTGGTCCTTGCTTTGTGGAATTGTTGTAAGGTTCACATGAAGTAATGGATGGTATCAAGTGGGTTCTGGTTCCTAAAGTGCTAGCTATTTATTTTTATTTTGTTGTTTTCTGAGCTCATAAAGGCAACCAGGCCCCTATCAATCCAGAAGCAGTCATTTATCACACACCTACTGTGTGCTCAACTGTGTGCTGAGTGCTGGAGAACCAAAGCTAATAACAAGACAGGTCCTGGGCCATCAGGGAGTTTACATTGGAAGTTTATGATTTTGGCCTGGAGCCTTTGCCAGGGAAGTGCCACTTTTTGAGACTAGGCAGAGAGAGGGCTCCTTCATGAGCACCACTGACATTTCTCTGGTCCCTTAATGGTTTTCAAAGCACTTTATATACATTGTTACCTTCTCTGAGCCTCTACAACCCAGTGAGGTAAGTACTTCAGGTATAGAGATTCAGAGAAGTTTAGCAACTTGCTCATGGTCGCACAAGTTGCTAGAAGCAGGACACGAACCCAGGTCTTTTTAAGTCCAGCATGCTGCCCACTCTACTGTACTGATTCTTCAGTTCTCAGATGCCTAAATATATTCAGAAACTTCCTCTTTGTATGGGTCAGGCAATCAGGGGTTGCTTCGTTCAATGCTCAGAAAGGCTTAGGGAACACTACCACTAAAGATATCTCTCCCTCAATACCTTCACACACTCAAGGTCCAAAATATACTACTTCTCAGATTTAGGCTTCACTGGATCTTTCAGGGCCTGTCATAACCTAGCAATGATCCATCCCTTCTTCTCTTACCACATCTCCCAACAGGTGGTTTTCCTTCTAACGAATGATAGTGGTTCCATCCAATAGTCATTAGGACAAGAATCTTGCTTCTAACGCACTTTGCAAACCTTAAAACCCTCCATCAATCAATCAATATTGATAAAGCACCTACTATGTGCCAGGCACTGTATAAGTGCCCGTTATTATCATGTGGAGATTGGTAAGGACACAAACCTGTCTGAAATATGGAGGCTTTGATGAATACTCAGAGATTGAGTTGGGTAGGTAATGTGGTCTAATTAATGTAGCCTCTCGTAGCAGATGGGTTTGGATTGAGGCTGATGGGAAATGGACATGGGAGGGGCAAGAGAGAGCAGAATTACATGGAGAAATTATGAAGAAATTCCCTTAGATGCAAAATTAGGAAAACAACCTCAACTGGCTGGCCTCTCCCAAATGTAGCAGACCTTCTGGTGCATATAGAATCACAAAGTTTACTATTCAAAATAATAAATATAACATAAATGTACAGATACAAAAATACAGATAATAAACAAACAGAACAGACAGGATCTGAAGCCCTGGTGCCGTATCAGTCAGGGTAAGGTGGTACTGGTACTGAGATCACACCGGAGGCCAGCCATAATGATTTAGCAAGATTTCCTCCATTTGATATCCCACCTTGCATTTCTAGCTGAACCCCTTTTACTTGGCAGGGAAAATTCCAGTATAGAGAAGGCAAGTGATTTTCTCAGCATCATGTTTCCTGTTAGCGACAAAACTGGGGACCAGAACCTCGGCTTTTTGACTCCTAGCTTACAGTTCTTTTCACCATATTATACCTATTCCATCTGGGCAGGATGTAGGATTCAAAGTTGTTTGCTGCAAGAAGCAGGAACTGGGGGTTGGAGTGAGGTAGGGGGGTTTATCGATGGAGAAAGCTTGGAAGAGCATCCATGGGGAGGGAGCCAGGGAATTGATGAGGGATGGAGTAAGCTTGTCTTGTAGTGGATGGGGCCAAATTGTAGCTGGAAAGCATGTACTTCTAGAAAGCCAGGTCTGTTCAGCATTGGGATTTTCTCCAACAGTACTCCACAGCCAAGCAGATCGAGCCGATGGTGGGAGCAAGCCAAAGTGGAAGACGGGTGGAGGGACTCAGTGAGGAGAGAGGTTAGTGCTGAGAGGACTGACTCCAGTGGAGTCAAGGATGGGGAGGCAGGGACTGGAGTAATCATTTCTGCATCTCTCCACAGTGCCTAGGGCATAGGAAGTGTTCAATAAATATTTGTTGATTGAATGATGGCCAGAAGTTTAGAACCATTGTGTGTTGAATAGTCAGCAGAATGGAAGAGAAAACGCTAGATAAGAGTTAGGTGGAAAAAAATCTGGAGATTTTAGTGACTTGTAAACCCCTTGTGTGCCAGCCTAGTGACATTAGCCAAAAACCCTGGTTTGATGGGTTAGTTTTTCCTTGGGGTCCCTTCTGATCAGGAGGCTCTGTGAGTCTGCGTCCTTAGGAGGCATTGAGAGGCAGAGTGTACCTGGAAAGAGGAAGGGGTGGTCTTGCTGTTCTCTAGCTAGAGTATTGTGTTCAGTTCTAACTGCTCCCATTAAGGGGGAGGACATGGTGAAACTGGAGCACATTCTGAGGAGAGTAAGTTGGGTGGTGAAGTGCCTCGGATTCATGCCATTTGAGCATGGCTGGAAGGAACTAGCCTGGAAAAATGAAGACTTATTGGAGACCTGATCACTGTCTTCACATATCTAAGGGGCTTTCAAGTGGAAGAGGGTTATCTTGTCCTGCTTGGCCTCCGAAGGCAGAACAATGGGTGCAAGGTGTAAAGATGCTTGAAAAAAGTTTCGGACAATTAGAGCTTTCCCGGAGTGGAATGGACTGCCTGCTTTGGGGTGGCGGTGCTGGGGGTGCTGATCCTTCTCTTTGTTCTTAGAGCAAAAGTTGGATGATCGCTCATCAGAAAGCATATAGAGGACCATAGATGGAGAGCTGTCAGGGATCTTAGAGGTGATCTGGTCTAGCAGTTCTCAAAGTGTGATCTGGGGACCCCTGGAGATCCCTGAGACCCTAAGGGTGGGGTCCCTGAGACCCTTTTGTCTGTGAGGTCAAAACTATTTTCATAATAATTCTTTGTTGTTTTAATTGCCAATATGGTAAATATTCATAGAGATAACCCACATGAGCAAAAGTTCTTTTTGGGAGAGCCTTAATAATTTTTAAGAGGGTAAAAGGAATCCTGAAATCAAAAAATGTGAGAACTACTGATAAACCCCTTCATTTTACAGGGGTTGAAACAGGCCCAGAAAGGTTAAGAGTTTTGCCCAAGAACACAGTGAGACAAGGTTGGGATATTGTAAAGGTGTACTCTTGTTGAGGTGCTGAGTTACTGAGTCCAAAGAGCTTTCAGCAGATCTGAACACAGCAGCAAAAAATAATAATATATATTATACATACACACATATACATGTATATATGCGTACACACATGTGTATATAGACATGTATTGGTACAGGTATGTATACATATATACATGTATATATGCACATATATACATGTATGTAAAATTATAAAAACTTTCCCCCAGCATGTGTGGTTCCTGTTTTTTTCCTGTGTGTGCTACTGGAAACTGTATCAGAGAGTGGATTGTCCCAAAGAAGATCCCATTTTCCCACAGGAATAGCTGGGGGTGTGGGAAGGGAGGCAGGGTGACAGGAGAGGGCACTTTACAGACCATAGATTCCATATAAGATAATTCACTTAGGAAGTTCAAGAAAGAGCGAAGTACAAAAAGTGCCTGCAAAGAAATTCCCTTAGATGTAAAATTAGAGGGTCTAGTAGTCTAGACTCTTAAGAAGATAGCAAGCAGGCCTTTTCATGCGTGTAGTATCTCAAAATTTACTGCTACTCTTAATAGCTAGTATCTGTACAACACTTCAAGATTTGTAAAGCACTTTACATATGTTCTGCATTTGATCCTCACAACAACCTTGGGAGGTAGGTGCTATTAGTATCCTCATTTTACAGATCAAGGAAACTGAGGCAGAGAGCACAAAAGTGACTTGCCCAGGATGACATAGCTAGTGTCTGAGATAAGATTTGAGCTCAGGTCTTCCTGACTCCCAGTCCAACCCCTTACGCACTGTGTCGCTTAGCTGCCAAAAAAGTTAATAAAATACAGAAACAGTATCTCAATTCAAGGTGATATCTGAGCAAGGCGGTGTGTAGAAGAGAATGTGATGACCAATAGTGCACGGCGTCCCAAAAGTCTTAGTATGGTTGGAAACTTTAATGGCTTTAAGACTTTTGGGACACCTCACCTGCCATCATAACAAAGATGGACAAACTGTGAACCTTTCCTCATTAACAAAGTGATGTGATGTTGTGTCCTATAAAATAGGCATACCTGTTGTACATATGGTTATATAAGGGACCCAATATGTTATAAAGTGCCTGTATAGCATATAAAAACATGGCCTTCCTGTATCATCAATTTGATTTACCTAAATATACTATCTATAATTAAAAAATTAATCAAATATTTAATTAATAGTTTTTTTTTTGCCTTTTTAGAATTTAAAAGGGATTTCACTTTTTTTGGAGGGATAAGGGTGGGGATGGGCCTTGAATGGCCTAGATTTTTTTTCTTTCTTTTTTTTAAACATTTGTTCAAGGAAGTTTGAAATGATGCCTTAAATTTCGCTGTAGTCACCCATTGTCTTTAGGCTGGTTTTAAAAAATATGATCATTCTTTTAAAAAACAGCCATTGTTTGATGATGGTAAGGTCTCATTAAGGACTTTTGAGGTGAGGTTTTCAAGGAGGCCTCTTCTCATTCGTTAGTCTGGTCCTTTGGTCCATTTTATATCTTTCCCTTGCCCCTATTTACCTATTTATAGTAAGATTTGCATCTCTCAGTCAGTCAACAAGCATTTATTAGGTGCTTACTATGTGCCAAGCACTGTGTAAGCCCTGGAGACACAATAAAAAGCAAAACATGGTACTGGCCATCACCGTAAATACAAATAATAATAATAACAGGCTTAGTAATTCACATTTATGGAGCGCTTGGAGGTAG
Organism: Vombatus ursinus; assembly: GCF_900497805.2. Taxonomy (NCBI): domain Eukaryota; kingdom Metazoa; phylum Chordata; class Mammalia; order Diprotodontia; family Vombatidae; genus Vombatus; species Vombatus ursinus. Next base: position 5,795,000 of record NW_020954553.1, read on the forward strand.
ACAAAGGACTTTCCTCCTAATAATTCTGTAAGACATAAGTTGTAAAAGAATCATTAGCTCCATTTTACAGATGAGTAAATTGAGCCCAGAGAGGTGAAGCTACTTGCCTAGGACCATGAAGCTAAGAAATAATTTGAAGGAGAGATTTTTGAACCCAAGTCTACTGACTCTGAGTCCAGAGCTCTGCTTCTGAGGGGGCAGAGCATTGAACTTGGAGTCCAGAAGACCTGAGTGAAAATCCAGCCTTAGATACTTACTAGGTTAGTGTGACCCTGGGCAAGTAACTTAATTGCTTTTTGTCTCAGTTTCCCCATATGTAAAATGGTGACAATAATAGCACTTACCTCCCAGGGTTGTTGTGGGGATAAAATGAAATATTTATAAAGTGCTTTGCAAACCTTAAAGCGCTCTATAAATGCTGTTACTATCATTAATATATTAGATATAGAACATTGGTACCAAGTGCCAAGAGGCATGGAAGGATAAATAAGACATAGTGCCTTACACAGCTAGGGAGTTTAGTCTTGACCCTAGTGTAAGTCTGAGTGTGTGTGTGTGTGTTGGGGTGGGTACCTTGTATCTAGAGGGCTGGAATACAGAATGGAGCATAAGGGAAGAAGAGAAGTAGAAACAAAGGGAAAGCTTGTTTCTGGCTGGAGGTGGGGGTGGGCTGAAGGGGCAGAATCCTTGAAAGGAGAAATAAGTCACAAAAGGCCATGGGGGTGGGGTTAGTCATGCTCATTTTGCTTTGGCGTTGATGTGTGTTTATGGGCTGATTGTATGACTGTGAGATGGATTTTTTTTTTTAAGTCCTGGGAAATTGAGACTGCCAGTACATGAGTTTATAGTAAGATAGATATTGAGATTGGTTGCGATTGCCAAGGACAAATTGCCAGCAAGAAACAACAATATCATCAGAGAGATATATGTATGAGCTGAGAAGAAGGTGGGTTGCACATGTTGGCAGGACAGATGGCAGGATGCCCAGATCATGGTACAGGGCTGGGTTTCCTAATGGATCACTGGATGGGATGTGAAGCATGGTCTGGGACTGGCTAGATGTGGTAGGTTGGGTGAGTTTGCACTCATTCGCCAGTAAAGAGCAGAGTTCTGAAATGAAGTGTCTTACTTCTCCCAGGGAGGGGGCAGGATGGTGTCTGAAGGCTTGGTCAGTAGGGTCATTGTTCCAGGTGGGCAGAGAGGGAGCAATGCCAAGGCAGATGGCAAGATGCCCAGGTAGGCCTTGGCTCCCCATTGGATGGCCCGATGGGATGTGAAGCATTGTTTTGGGGCTGGTGTGATATAGTAGGTCACAGATGTAGGGTTGAAAGAGATCTTAGAAGTCAGCCAACTCCCTCATTTTATAGTTGAGGAAAGCCATCCTCAGAGAGACTTAAATGACTTTACCAAGGTTACAGAAGAAGCAGAGAACGGATTGAAATCCAGTTCCTCTGGTTCTAAGTCTAGTGCTTTCCACCCCATCCCACTGAAAAAGACTAATGACAGTATTAAAATGAAGAACAGGAGATTGGTTGATGGGAGTTTTTTTAGCAGGGAATTATGAGAGGGGGATGATAGTAGGAAAATGACAGCTAAGAAGATTATGGAGTCCTTCCCCATTCCCACCCTTGCCCTCCAGCTCTGCCTGGCACCTTCACTTTCTTCTAAGTCAGAGGTTCTTAACTTGGGGTCCATGAACTTAAAAGTAAATTGATAATTGTATTTTTCAGTGTAACTGGTTTCTTTTGTGATCCCATTTTATTTTATGCGTTTAAAAACATGATTCTGTAGGGTCAGTTAAGTGACACAGTGGATTGAACTCCAGTCTTGGAGTTAGGAGGACTTGAGTTCAAATCCAGTTTCAGACACTTGACACTTAACTAGCTGTGTGACCCTGGGCAAGTCACTTAACCCCATTGGCTCGAAAAACAAACAAACAAACAAACAAACAAAAAAACATGATTCTGTGAAGGTGTCCTTTACCAGACTGTCATAGGGGTCTAGGATACAACAAATGTTAAGAACTCTTGCCCTAGGTAGGGATGGGAACTCAAAGGTATTTTTCCTCCCCCCTCCCCCGCCTGCCTTTTTTAAAAATACGGTGCTCAAACCAGTTTTTGAGTTTTTTTGCTCCTTATTTAGGAAAGCCTTTTTTTTGTCTTGTAAAAACTTTAATTAAAAAAAATTGGAATTTCAGAGAGAGAGAAGGGGGAGAGAGAAGAAAGGGAGGAGGGGGAGGAAGAGGAAAAAGGGGAAAGGGAGAGAGAGGGGGGAAGAGGGAAGAAGAAGAGGGGAAGAGGAGGAAAAGAGGAGAGAGGGGGAGGAAGAAGAAGAAGGGGGAGAGGAAGGGAGAGGGGAAGAATGAGAGGAAGGGGAAGAGGAGGAGAGAGGGAGAGACAGATAGACAGAGACATGACATTGAGACATTTGCTCCTCTCTTTTGGTAACTTCTGCATCCAGCATGATGTTCTGCTTTGTTGGAAGTTTCTCCATTACCAACTCTAAGCCAGGACTGATCCCATTAGTCCTTAATGTGCCTCCTGTTCAAAGATACTCTAAAATCTAAATAAGATTGAGGTGTGTCATAGGGCTCAGATTGTCTAGAAATGTGCAGAAAAATAGCAGAAGTAAGTACAAGAGGAGATTGTAAAGAAATTCTCTTGAATGTTAAGGCAGTTAAGGTTGTTTCAATTGGGGAAAATCTTACCAGTGGATCAGGGCAGGCTTCCTGCACAGTTCCATTCTAATGGTTTCAGATACTTTTGGTTTCAGCAATTTTATTTTCTCTTTCAAGAAGTTTAGTCGTACTGTATAATTTAGAATAAAATGTTTTCTCAATGCATTGAAAAGTTTGCTGTATTTCTAAGAGGCCAGGATTTTTGATTCACAAGACTATTTCTTGTTCCCCACTACTCTCCCCTGGGATAGAATGGGAAACTAGGGCTTATTAGACCATTTCAGGAATTGATTTATTTGGATATTTATTAGAAAGAAAATCTGCAAAAACAAAACCCTACCAAAAATACGTTATAGTTATAGATTTAGAACTGAAAGGAATCTTAGAGGCCATTAAGTGCATCTTGATTTGCATACGAAGAAACTGATTTGAGGAGAGATAAAGTGACTTGCTTAGGGTTACACAGGGAGTATCTTGGTGTAGGCCAAGATTCAAGCCTGCGTCCATAGACTCCAATGTCTAGTGCCCTTTTCACAGTGACATGGCTAAAACCAATGATATTTTGGTTATTTATTTGTTTCTCTGGATTAACAGCTTCCTTTTAGTGTGAGTTAGTGAAAGCTGAGGGTGAAAATGTGGCATTTAGAATGTCAGCTCCCTTTTAGATTGTAAGCTCCTTGAGGGCAAGGGCTGGTTTTGCCTTCCTTTGTATCCCCAGGGCTTAGCACAGTGCCAGACACGTAGAAGGTACTTAATATCATATCTTCTGCTTAAATCCACCCCCCTCCTATAAACTCACTTGTTCATATTAAGGCTACCACTATCTTTCTAGTTACCTATATTCGTAATTTTTTGAGTCATCCTTGACTTTTTAATCCCCTTTGACCCCAATATCCAGCCATTGCTATGTCTTGTAGATTCTACTGCTATGATAGCCGTCCCATTCACGAAAGCCACCTTGGTTCATGCCCTCGTCACCCAGCTTTTGGACTGTTGCTACAGCCTCTTCATGAATCTGCCTGGTTCTGTTCTCTCCCTTTTCCAATCCACCCTCCCTATAAACACCAACATAATCTTCTAAAAGCAAAGTCCAACCACATCATTATTCTGCTCCAGAATCTTCCATCTCTGTGATGCGTTTCAGCTTCCTCAGCTTGACATTTAAAGCCCTTCTCAATCTGGTTCCAGTCTAATCATCCAGACTGATTTCATATTACCTCCTCTTTATACACACCCTGCATTCCAGCCAAAATGGCCCACTTGCTACTCCTCTAATTCTGTGTCCTTCTTATTTGCCTTTTGTATAGGCTGTGCCCCGTGCCTGGAATATACTCCTTTTTCACCTGCCTCTTAGAGTCTTTTAGCATCCTTTCAGGCTCAGCTTGGGTGCTACTCTCTACTGGAGGCCTTTCTTTCTCCTTCAGTTGTTAATGCATTGGTTAGTTCATTTGGTTGTTAATGAATTTACCTGCCTCGGGACAGGTTGGATCATTTAATAGAATGTTCTATGAGGACAGAGCTTGTTTCTTTTTTGTCTTTGTATCCCTAAAACTTTGCACATAGTAGGTACTTGGTAAAATTAGTTGAATTGAATTAAATTCAGAACTGCCCATCCTTTGAATGATAAGGGAGAAAATATGGATTTGGAGAAGATTGCAGAAGTGTCTACAGCTGGGCAAACAGCAGCAGCCCCGACTTCCATAGGTCCCTTTCATAAGATTGGATGGGAAAACTTCTGTTTCCCCTCCGTCTGCTTCTGGGAATTTTTCTTCCTACTTGAGAGAGGAGGAATTCCCCTGTTTGTCTAGATGCTGCTGAGCTCCCCTTGGACCTGGGATGCCCCCCTGAGCTCCTCCTCCTGCCCCAGGCCTGGAAGGAGCAGGGTCTTCAGTGAGGCTGGGAGAGGTAGCAGGAAATGCCCTCTAGTTACCTGCTAGTGGAGGAAGCTGAGGGAGTGAGGGAGGGCAGAGGGTCAGCCCAAGCCTGTGTGATGCAAATGAACATGACCTCGGCCTGCTCTGTGTCTGGCCCCAGCAGGCAGGGCTCTTCCAGGCCTCACCTGGGAGAATAGAAACTACAAAGCAGAAGAACAGACTGAGGCTAGTTAGAGACCAGGGTTCCCCCTGGGGAGGGTAGGAAGCTGCAGGCAAGGAAGAGACCAGGAGAGAGGGACTGGAGCCTAGAGACAGCCCACAGCTGAGCTGCATTTCCATCTCATTGAAAACCAAAGAGTACTAACTGTGACACTTCCTGAAACTGGAACTTGAAGGTTATTTGTACCCTAGCAACTTGTGGACTTTAGAGTGTGTGTGTGTGTGTGAGAGAGAGAGAGACAGAGAGACAGAGAGAGAGAGAAGAGAGAGAGACAGAGACAGAGAGAGAGAGGAAGAGAG
>NW_020954553.1:5800079-5868588 GCF_900497805.2 Vombatus ursinus
AGAGAGAGAAGAGAGAGAGACAGAGACAGAGAGAGAGAGGAAGAGAGAGAAGAGAGAGAGAGAGAGGGAGGGAGGGAGACAGAGACAAAGAGAGAGAGAGGTAGACAGAGGAGAGAGAGAGAAAGAAAGAGAGAGAGAGAGAGACTAATTCAGTCCCTTGAGTTGGGGGGATTGGCAGTGATGAGAGAAAGAAGGGAACAAGCATTTATTAAATGCCAACTATATGCCAGACATTGTGCTAAGCACTTTATAAATATTATTTCAGTTGATCCTCACAGCCCTGGGAGGTAGATGCTTTCATTATTCCCATATAACACTTGAGGAAACTGAGGCAGGGAGAGGTGAAATGACCTGCCCAGAGTCACACAACTAGACAGCATTTGAACTTGTGTATTTCTGACACCAGGCCCATAGTTCTATCCACTGGGTTGGTACCTGGTGGGAGAATTCCTCCTACTTTATTAATTTTCCTTGACTTCCTTCAAACTCATCTCAAATCTTACTTTCTTCTCTGGAGGCCTTTCTTGGCCTTCCCCTAGGAGAATGCCTTCCTTCTCCTTTTAAATCACTCATGCTCTGGGAGAGTACGGACTGTGGTTTTTATCTTTGTTTCTCCCCTTATTACGATAGTGACCTTTACATTGCACTTGGTGATCTCATCAGCTCCAGTGGATTCAATTATCACGTCTACATTGATGATGCTCAAATCCACTTATCAAGCTCTAACCTAGCTCTCTGGAGTTTATTGTATTTCCAACTGCCTTGTGGACATCTCAAACTGGATGTCCAGTAGACATCTTAAACTCATCACATCCAAAACTGAACATATTCTCTTTTCCCCAAGCCCTCCCTTCTTCCTCACTCTCCTATTGCTGTGGGGGGCACCACCATCCCCCCAGCCACGCCGGCTCACAACCGTGGTGCCATCCTCAACGCCTTACTCTCACATCCCCCTTATCCAATCTGTTGCCAAGGCCTGTTCATTTTACCTCTGAAATATCTTTTGCGTGTGCCTTCTCTCCTCTAACGCTGCTGTTGCCATGCCCACCTCCTGGTTGGTCTCCCTGCCACACATGTCTGCACTCTGGTCCATTTTCTACTCAGCTGTCAAAGTGATCTTCCTAAAGCATGAATCTGACCATGTCACTCTCCTCCTTCCCCTGCTCTCCATTCAATAAACTGCACTGTTTGCACATCCCCTCTAGGATCAAATAGGAAATCTTCCACTTGGGGTCAAAGCCCTTCATAGTCTCCCTCCTGCTTCCCTCCTCCCCCCATCACTTTCCAGTCTTCTTAAACCTTACATTCCTGTGTGCTCTGCGATCCAGTAACGTTGACCTCGCTGATCCTCAAACAAGACACTGCAGCTCTTGGCTTGGGGCATTGTCTCTGGCTCTCCCTACTGCAGGGAATGCTCTCCTGCTTCATCTTTGCCTTCTGGCTTCCCTGGCTTTCTTCAGACCTTAACTAAAGCCCAACCCTCAGCAAGAAATCTCTCCAGATCTCCCTTAATTCTAGTACCTTCCCTCTGTTGGTTGTCTCTACTTTATCTTGTTTATATAGCTAATTTATACATAGGTGTTTACATGTTAGACCATAAGCTCCCTGAGGGCAAGGACTGCCTTTTGCTTTTCTTTCTATCTTCAGTGCTTAGTACAATGCCTGGCAGATAGTAGAAGTTCAATAAATGTTTCTTGATTGACTAAAGGCTAAATAAATGTGTTGTCTATATAATATAGGGCAGCTAAGTGGCACAATGGAAAGAGTGCTGGTCCTGGAGTCAGGAGGACCAGAGTTCAAATTCAGCCTCAGACACATAGTGGCTGTGTGACCTTGAGCAAGTCACTTCACCCTGTTTGCCTCAGTTTCCTCATCTCTAAAATGAACTGGAGAAGGAAATGGAAAACTACTGCAGTAATTTTGCCATGAAAACCCCAATTGGGGTCACGAAGAGTTGGACTCAACTGAAACGACTTAATAACCACAATGCAGAATATAAGCCCCTTGAGAAAAAGATTGTTTAATATTTTGTGTTCATAACTTAGCAGACACTTGAAAACCTTCTGTTTACAATGACCGGGAAGCATATGGCATATTTTAAAAAATATTTCTATAATTGCTTGAATAGCCAAGGGAACTATGATCTCATCAATATCGGCATTCCTTCCAGTGATGCTGATTGCAATCCTTCCATAGCTTTCCTCCAGGTTTTCCTATAAGTTCACCACAGGGTGTCCTTTCAATGCTCCAAGAGCTGTCCTCCAGTTCTTTTGACATGGGGAGGGATACCCATAGAGCGTGTGAGCTCCCCATTGACTTATCTTTCACCATATGATTGACTCATCTTTTTTGGTCATGCATTTCTCTGATTTAACAGCTTCTTCCTAATTCCTCATTTGTAAGGTGTTGTAGCCTTCCCAGGCTCACCACGAGCTTCTCCGTGACCTGGTTTGCCTGATTCTCAACTTGGAGACTGCTGTATTTCATGACTCGTGCCTATTTTCATAAAAATCAACAAACCCTTAGTGTTTTATTGTGTAAGAAATTTTAGTTCTATGGGATGGCTGCTTCCTTCTGTAAGGATGCCAAGTAAATGCACATCTCTACATGACCCTGTAGGGCTGGTGCTTCTTGGGTGTGAAACCTTTTGGCAAGATTGACCCATATTCTTAAAATTAATTTCCTAGGACTAGGACTGCGGTTATCCAAGCTGCTTCTGGGACACCTGTATTGTGGTTGAGTAACTATTGATATTCCTCCTCTCATTTTTTTCAGTGTTTTAATTTTGATTTTAGGTCTCCAGCTCTGGGGGAAGTCCTTAATAGAATTTGGTTTGACTTTTTTGGAGCAGAATGTGGCCATAGGATCAGTGCTCAGTGATGCCATTTCAGCTTTTAAACATATTACGGAGATACTTAAAAGTGGACTTTGAAATGGGCAAGGGCTGGGGTGTAGAGAGAAAAGCAGAACACCCAGAATTGAGCTTTGGGGAGCCCTCACTGGTGGCTTCTTTCAAGGAGGACAGCACATTTGCAGTACCAACTCCTCAGCTTGGCTGAGCTTGGGTCACCCTCCATTCATTCCACTTTCCAGCCACACTTGACTAGTGGCTGCTTCTTGAATTCTGTTGTTTCCTTCCTCTTGACTTCTAGAATTCTTAATTTCCTTTAATAATTTTCCTTCCAAATGACTTTGGAAGGACAGGTTTCTCGTAGCTATTAATGCTCTCTCTCTCTCTCCAAAAATTATATTTGGAATAAGGAAAACGACTGAGCCAGTGATGTCACTGATATATGGAACTCCCGAGTGAGAAAACTCTCTCTACCAAATCACTTTGGCACGTCACTGCAACAAGTTGCCTAGAGTCCTGAGAGGTTGTGACTTGTCCGAGGTGATGCAGCCACCTAATTAGTTACCTTGTCTTTGGCTGTGTTTTGTATATGTTTATATGTGTACCTGTTGTTTTCCCTCGATAGAATGTAAACCCCCTCGAGGGCAGGAACTTATTTTTAGCATTTCAAGTACCTAACATAGTAGGTATCACTTAAATGCTCGTTGATGTATGGATAACAACAACACACTAATGGAATGATATAGTGATTTAGGGTTTGCAGAGTGCTTTCCAAGAAAGAGTAAATGTTGGGACTCCCTAACAGATGTCCCACAAAAGGAAGATTAGACTTGTCTTGCTTTGCTGGGGTTGTAGCAGGGAGTGGGAGCGGTGGGTGGAAGTTACAGAGAGGCAGATTGAGGCTTGACTTCAGCGGGAAGATATATCTTTCAAACAATCAGAGTTGTCCCAAAGTGGATTTCCTCTCACTGGAGGTCATCACAGGGAGGCTGTATGACCGCTTGTCAGGGATGGAGATGACCTGTGAACCCTGGTGGGTAGGGAGAGCAAGTATCATCTCCTTTTCACAGATGAGGAGCAGCTAGCATGTGGCTAGATCCTCTGTGATTCCCAAGTGTAAAGCTCTTTTCTCTGTCCATAGAAATTGAATCACAGCTGTAATTAATTAAATGGGTAAAAGTGAAATTCCACTAAGTGAATATCCCCACCTGAGGTAACTGATAATTCATTTTGGATTGGTTAAGTAATTTTCAGAACTGAATGTATCAGAGATTCATGGCTTTGTAGAATTTTAGAGCCAGAAGGGAACCTTAGAAATAATCTACTTTGGTCTAACTTCCTTATTTTACGGGTTAGAAAGCTGAGGCCCACAGAGAATTATGCCAGCTGTTGAGGATGTGGGCACAGGATGAATGGTGCCTTGGAGCTGGAGGGACCTTTGAGGCCCAGAGAGTTGAAATGACTTCCCCAGACTCACATAGGGAGTCAGTGTCTGAGGTAGATTTTGAACTCAGGTCCTCTTGACTCCAAGCCCTGCCCTCTTGCTGCCTCTGGCCTGTATGCCTGAGGCTGCAGAGCCATGCTGCCCACATCTTCCACTTGTTCCCTGGCCCTGTTTCAAAGCTGAGCCTTCCATTCTTATTACCCACAGTGGAGGAAGCTGCAAGAGAGTGGAGGGGAATTGAAAATGTGTGAGTCTATGTGCAAAGGAACATGCCTAAGAGAAGTAGGAGAGAGAGAGCAGGTTGGTGTGAGGTTTGCATCCCTAGCAAGAGCACAGGGACTTAGTGGGAGCAGGCACTGTGCTCCTTGTCTTAGTGCCCCCCCCCACCATCCTGGGCACAGTGATACCAGTATTTGGGGACACACGAGGAAGAGGCCTTTCAGGTGTTCTGTGGCATGGCGTAGTCCAGTGGCAAGTTTGGAGCTCCCTGTGGTTTCTGCAAGGAAATGCTTGAGAGCCTGGGCTGGGGCTGGGGGCCACACAGGAGAAGGCCTACCTGGAGGATGGTGAAAAGAACAAAAACAGTGTGATTATAATTGAAAGGTCAACTACCCATCAAAAGCTAGATGCTGACCTTCAAAAGGCGTCCTCCCAAATGCCCATGTTTTCAGGAATCACCTTCAGACCGTGGCAACATCTGTCCATTTCACTGTCTTCTCCCAGGCAGCACAGATGAAGTGTCTGTTCTTGCTAAAGCTCTGTGCCATGAGTTGGGGACTTTTTGGTGGGGTGGATGGGGTGAGGAGAGATTTGGCCTTGTGATTTCACTAGTTAGCCTGAAACTCATATCACTTAAAGTCTTAGTTTCTGGGGATACTAAGAGGTGAAGGCATTTGCCCAGGGCCACTTAACCCATGTAACCCAGATGTGGGACCTGGATGCAGGCCTTCCTGAGTCTAAGCTAATCTCCTGTTTACTACACCTGGGTATAGAATGAGAGTCAGTCAACATGCGTTCATTAAGTACCTACTATGTGCCAGGTCCACAGGGGACAAAAACAAAGAGAAGAACGGTTCCTGAGCATAAGGAACTCCTATTCTAATGAAGGAGACAGCATGAAAATAGCTAATTACAAAATGGACATGAAATAGTCCTTGCCTTCAAAGATTGGTAATGGTGTGCTGGAAAACATTTAACAACAGGCTCTCGGGGGGGGGGGAGAAATGTATTTGCAACATGCTTTTAAGTCTGGTCTCATTAACTTTTATCTACCATTAAAAAAAAGTTATTCAATCAACAAATGAATAAGTAAAGCCCTGATTTGTATCATTTGCCTATTTCTGAGGAGTAAATGATCTCACTGAAAATTTGACAATTGGCTCTCTTATGTCGGTTGGAGTTGACTCCAGCAAACCCCTACTTGGATGCATGTATACAGATAGGAAAATACAAAGTATTGTCTCGTGCTTTCCTTTCTGTGGTTTCTTTTTAAAAAAGAAAAATTTTATTAATGATTAAAAAATCATCACTGTAACTTCCTAATTTCTCTCTTTTTCTCCATCTGTAGAACCCTTGATTATTACAAAGATGCCCATTAAGTAAAGGAAATCAATGCAATGGGGCCTTGTCTGACACTGCATGCCTCATTTTGCGCCTGTAGTCTACCATTTCTCTAAGGTGGGAAGCATGTCCTGTACTCTTTCAGAGGCCTCCGGTGCCCATGGACCTTTTCCCCACTCCTCAGTATCCTCCATTGGGTTTTGACTCTGGTTTGGAGGCATCCAGGCACTGAGAAGAGTGCTTAGGATAGTACGAGGAAACTCCTCCCATCCTTATGTTCAGAGGAAAGGCATTCTGGGCCACCACTGTTCCTCTCACAGTTACCTGGTGGCACCTGCTGCTAAAATGTGGTTAGCTTTAGGGCAGAGGGCACTAGGTGAACACCAGGACTTGGAGAGCCATATCATCAAATGGAACATGCATTGACTAGAGGTCAGAGCAGAAGGCAGCCTGGGAATCCAGGTTGAGATAAGTGTTGAGAGGTTCAAGTTGTCAGAGGTCAGAACAGGCAGCGGGTCAAGGCAAACACCAAGAAGTATGCAGCCCTTACAGGTTAAGAACAGGCAAGTCAGGCCAAGCTCAGGGTCTGAAATGCAGGCAGACTAGTTGGGCCCAGACCAAGACAATGCATTTGTGCCTTCTAGGCAGGGTTTAAAAATCACAGCTCCCTCTGTCGAGTCACTGGAGGCTTTAACCTCATATTGTAATGCGTGCATTTTAACTTATAACAAAATAAACGCCTACTTACCATAGAGAGCACCATTTTCTGGCATTAAATAAAACATTATGCTAAAAGTATCCCTGCTATGCTCTGGGAGATTGCCTTGCTTATCTCTAGAACGGGTTATGTTCTCTGTTGCCTTCAGGAGAAAATACAACCTCCACGGTCTGGCATTTAAAGCCCTCTGTGACCTGGGGCCAATGAATCTTCCAACCTGATTTCTCTTTCCTGTCTGATAGGTGTATGGAGTTGAATGGATGAATGAATGGAAGGTGGATTGGACCAGGAATCAGCTAGAAGCAGGAAGACTCATTTGGAGATTATTCCATTTTAGGTAAGAAGAGATGAGAGTTTGAGCTAGGTGTTTTCAGTAGGAATGCGGTGGAGGGGAGTCCATAAGGCAAGGATGGGAGAGATGCTGCTAGGATAGAAAGGACAGGGCTTAGTAACTGATTGGATGTGAGGAACGAGGGAAGAGGGAAGAATCAGACCATCATTTGAGAGGATTGTAATGCTATGAATAGAAATAGAGAAGTTAGGGGGAGGAGCAGGCTTGGGGGCACTTTCCTAGTCTTAGATTTAGAGCTGAAAGATTCTCAGAAGTCATTGAGCCAACCTCCCCCCTTTCATTTTACAGATCAAACTGACCTCGGAGATCTTGAGTGACTTGCTCTAGGCCACATAAGTAACAGGGAGCAGAGCTGAGATTCCAATCCAGCTCCTCTGACTCCGTATCCAGTGCTCTTTCCATTCAGTTTCCTGTAGTGCAGAGACCTTTTGACTTGAGAGGAGTTTTTTATTTTTTATTTTTATGATGGTTTTGTGTACTTACTTCTGATATAATCTTGATCCTATTCGGGGTTCTTTGGATCTGTCCGTCCAGGTGCCATCTAAGGATGGTTGTTTGCATTTTGAGGGGTTTGGGTTTAGACATGATTCATTAATAGTATTTTTGTTGTTGTTCAGTCGTTTGCAGTTGTATCTGACTTTTTGTGACCCCATTTGGTGTTTTCTTGGCAAAGATGTGGGAGTGTTTTGCCATTTCCTTCTCCAGCTCATTTTGCAGATGAGAGAACTGAGGTAAACAGGGTTAAGTGACTTGTCCAGGGTCACACAGCTAGTAAGTGAGTCTTCCTGAGTCTTCCTGACTTCAGACCCAGCACTCTATCTACTATGCTACCTAACTGCCCTCATTAATAATATCTTGAATAATATTAATAATTGAATGCTTGCCACATACAGTGTCAGAGGGTGATACAAAGATATATAAGATATTATCCTGTCCTCAAGAAGTTTTCATCCTAGTATTCATTTATTCAACAATCATTTAGAGTCTGGAGGTAGGGGACCTTAGAAGCCATTGATTTCAATCCCTTCATTTTACAAATGGGGAAAGTGAAGCACACAGAAATTAAGTGACAACCCAGAGTTAAACAGCTAGTAAGTGTCTGAGGTGGGATTTGAACTCAGTTCTCCTTGGCTCCAAGTCCAATGGCTCATCCGTTGTGCCATGTTGCCAAGCATAGTGGGGATGATACAAAGACATAAAGGCTCTGTGCTCTCAAGGAGCTCATTCAATTGACAAGCATTTATTAAGCACCTACTATGTGCTGGATAATGGACTAGGTACTTGGGATTCAAAAACAAAAATGATACAGTCTTTGACTTCAAGGAGCTCTCATTATATTGGGGTGGTGGTAAAGAAGATGGGTGACCTGTACACCAACAAATACAAAACACGTACGAAGTAAATTTGAGGTTGAGGAGAGGAGATGAAATGTGCACATATATCTACAAGGTAAGGGTGGAATGAAGTCCTATGTGAATTATGCCACAGCATGCCTGAGAAACTCCCAGATGTCAACCCAGTGATGTTTGCTGGGAGAGCACACTCACCAGTCTTCTCCACCTAGGGAAGCCCCTTCTTCTCTTACCTACTAACATTGGGGTTGTTTGTCCTTCATTCTCAAAGAAGACCATGATATCAGGAAGGAGGAACCATGACTTGTAAGTGAATTGGATTTAAGTGAGGCAGGGCTGTGCAAAGTCACCAACCTCACTTTTTCCTCAGGAGCCATCTGGGTCCAGTGGCAAGATATCGATCAGGACAACTGGAGATGGCCCCCACCAACAATGAAGGATTGAAAGGGAACAACAGATTCTAGAAAATAATAATGACAACTGACCCTTACAACAATTGCAGAAGCAAATTATACACATTTTCATTTGAGCCTCCCAGCAACTTGTGAACTAGGTGTAGTACTGTCGTGAGGATGATGGCCAGACTTGGGTTTTCACAGTTATGAGGAATTAGCTCCCAGGTAAGGAAACAGCCAATGTATCTTTTATGAAACTTAGTCTTAGAGAGCTGCTTAGATCACTTAGATGTTAAGTGACTTGTCCAAGGTCAAACAGTATGTCCAAGGGCAGGGCTTGAATCAAGTCTTCCTGGGTATGGGTTGGGCTCTCCATCCACTAGACCATAGTACCTTTCTGTGCTGTCATTAGTATTAACGGGTATTATTACTCTCATTTTACTGAGGTGAAAACTGGAATTGAAGAGATGAAGTAACTGACCAATGGTCAGTTAGACATTAAGTGTCAGCATCAGGCTTCCTAGTCCATTTACGCTGTAGTGGTGTGATGGATAGTTACTGAAATTATGCAGAAGTCATCTCATAGATCAGCCTGACCCAGGGTGGTGAGTGAGCAGTTATAATGGTCTTTGGGAAACCCTTAGTTAAGAGAAGTTTTGACTATGACCTGGGCTCCACTGGGCCCCCAATTTAGTGGATCTCTGAAACTCTTAGGTTGAATGATCCTGTTTTGGTGATCAGATTCTCTTGTGCTTTCCCTGGCTTCCCCCAAAGAAGAAGAAGTTAGTTTGTGTGAGTAGTTATATAGAAAAGGAGAAACCTGAACAGTTACTATAGTGCTTGCCACTTGAACGTGACCACAGCCTCCTCAGGATTATCGGTTTGGGATATTTCAGCAAATCTTCAAAAAATAACATTTTTGATGACTTAGAGGAAGTGGGAAACCAATCAATTCATCCATACAGAAATCTGATGGGAAACTCCAGCAGGGATCAAAAGTCCCAACGCACTTGTAAATTCACACCTTTCAAAAAACATATTTACTCTTATCTGACCTTAGATATCTCTGGGCAAGACCTCTCTTCTAAAGAAAAGCAATCCAGAAGTGGAAATCCCCAGGAAAAGCTGTGAAGTCAGTCGAGAGGCTGTCTTGTTGAAAAACAAGGCTCTAAATGTGTCCTGTTATACAAACCAGATGAAGTCAACACAGCTCGGCATTTCTTTCTATTTTCTACTCTGGCCATGGCAGAAGTGATGAATTTAAGGTAGCTCATCCCTGATGGTTAAGAAATGTAGTATTCATGGGAAATTCTTGATAATTTATTCTATTCACTGCATTACACTGTCTCTATTGATATTAAAATACGATTTTATACACACACACACACACACACACACACACATTCAGGAATCCATCTCTTTTGTAAAAGAAAGTCATTATCCCAGTACTCCAATTTTTTTCATCTCCTCAATCCTCATAATCTCAGGTTATATAAATCAGTTTAACCCCCCAACCTCCAATTTTGTAAGGGATGGGTTGGGGGCAGCATTGGAATTAAACTGAGAAGAATCCAAAGTCCCTTAGCCCCAGGGTGTTAATACCACTGGTTAATGTTTATTTCAGGAAGGCATGCCTGGGCCATATATAGTCCAGACCTCTGTCTGTCCTCATCTTCTTTCATTTTTAGCTTCATCTCCTTCTACCCACCCCTCCCCCCAGCTGATACTCTAACAGCCCGACTTTCTGCCCCATGGTCAGCTTGGTCCCAGGAGTTATAATTGGCCAGCACAGTGGAGAGTCTGTGGGTAGGAGCCCTGAGGTTTGGTTGCTTTTTGCCTTACTTGGCATGGTTGAGGGGGTGACCTACAACGTGAGATACCATGCTGTGTTGCTTGAATTGAGTTCTTAACCTGAGTTATTTGCTTTGATCCGGTACAACTATAAAAACTTATGGGGCAGTAAATTACCCCTTCGCCATAAGCTTAATTTAACTAGGGTTGGAAGTTTGTGCATCCCTCAGGGATGCTTCTGGGTATTTCCTTCTCTCTCGTCTCAGAGAGTGACATGTTTTTGTCCTAAAAAAGATAGCCACCCATTGAGCTGCTCACGTTACTGCTCCGCACCTTCGTTTCCTTGCCAGCAGAGTCAGGGAATGTAATACTCCTTCATAAAGACCCTTTGAGGTTCTTGGGTTGAAGATCCCGAGTCCCTGCCAGCTTGGGTGGCCCCAGGAGAGGAGCAAGATTTCAGGAACAGGGCCAGCAAGAAGAGCAGCAAGAAGAGTCTTCCACAGGCAGGACTTTTCTTTCTTCATTGCCCTCCTTTTCGTCTTTGCTCATGGTCAGTGTTCCAGAGCCAGGCCACTGCTAGGATGGGGTCATGTGGAGAAGTCTGGCCCCCTGCCAGACCCCATCCTCACCACCCCCATCCAAAGGAGCTCACTTGGTATTTGCATGTACAAGTCTCCTATTTTTCTTGAAATATAGTTTGACCAGTTTCTTGCCTGAGGAGGTACATTGAGGCTGATGGAATCAGGGTCTACATTTTGATAATAGCATTTGAATGAGCTCTCTCTGGTCATAATTCTGCTCCTCTAGTCCTGGAGGTGGGCTTGATGCCCGGTGCCTTTTGCCATAGGATCTGAGTGTAAACAGAAGGGAGACGCCTCTCATTTGTCTCTGTGCCGTATGCCCACAGAGGGGAGGGTGGGTGGATGATTGTGGTGCCAGGATCAGGGATGGACAGTCTGCTCCTCCTGGGGCTGGGGGTGGGCTTCTGCACAGCAGAGGGACAGCTGCCTAACCTGACTTAAAATATTTTGTAGTGCTCTAGCCTCTCTAGGTTGGGGACACTGGGGATGTGAATAAGCTGGACCTTGTCCGTAGGTGAGTGACCAAATGGTGAGGGGCCTTGAGATCATGCAACAGAAGCATCATTTGAAAGAATTTGACGTGTTTAGCCTAGACAAGAGAAGGATCAAGAGGGACACAGTAGCTGCCTTTAGGTGTCAAAGGGCTGTTCTTTAGAAGAAGGAAAAGGCTTGTACTGCTTGGACCCAGAGGGCGGAACCAGGAGTATCAATAGAAGTTGCAGAGGTGGATTTAGGTTTGCTGTCAGGAAAATTTCCTACCAATTAGAGCTGTCTAGAAGTAGAGTGGACTTCTTCAGGAGGGAGAGGCTTCACCAGAGGCCTTCAAGCAGAGGCTCACTAACAACTTATTGGGTTTGTTGTAGGGGGGATTCATGATTAGACATGGGCTGACCTAGGGGGCTTTTTCCAGCTCTGAGCCGTGGCTTACCGAACAATGTAGCCAGCCCCTTGTAAGTCAGGAGCTTTGATGGGTAAACGGATCTCTCTCTTAGAGTATGTACAATGGCATATAGGTTTTCTTGGGGCTGACTGGCATGAATCTGACTGGGCATCTTGTCAGGGGAAGGGGTTTCTGGGTGAGTGATTCTGTTGTACAGGCAAGCTGGTGAACTCCTTGATCTAATATTGTTTGTCATTCCTCCTTGATCGGTGGAGCTAACAGAAGTCTCGGTCGGTTGGAGTCCAGAGTAGGGTGGCCGGGTTCATCTATTTACCTTGGCTGCTGGGTGATCTGGCTTTATTTTACTGGGGCAGCCACCCCTAAAGTGTTCATTGTCTGTTGATAGGAACTGAGGTGGGTGGCAGGCTAGGGGGATGTAATTCAGTCCTGTCTTGGCATGATGTCCTGTGCGTCAACAGGCCGTAGCTCAGACAGTTGCTGATTGTCACATTGTGTGTGTCTGTGTGTGTGTTTTAAAAATAAAGACCTGCTTGTTTCTAAAGAAGACTGGCGTTGGTCCAGAAAAGTCTGAGCGTAAAAGTTCTCTTGAAGGGGAAGGCACCTTTGTATTTGGGACAATTTCAGTGTTTATGAAAGAAGCTAAAAATGCTGGGTAAAGATCAGCTGAAAAATCTGAGGCAGGGGGCTTCCTTTGTGACTAGGCCAATTCATCTCATGGTCCTACTTCTTCTTCTAGGCCTTGTCCCCCAGATCCTGAAGCAAATATGGCAGGCAGTCTGCCAAATGTATAGGGAGGGAGTGATTTATTTTCCTTTGTTATTGGGAGAGGGGTGGATAGGGGAGAGAGAATGACAGAAGTTTGCAAGCTATTTCTAAACTACTTTAAAAGGCTTTCAGAAGAAAACATTGAGTCTTGATTTAGGAAAGATTTGGGGAGAGAACAGCTTCTCTTCTATATTATGTAGATAGGAGCCAAGATGAGTTCTAAGGCTGATCTAGTTCTAAACTCTGTTAGCAAGGTAGTGGGGTGATATAGTGGGGCCACCACTAGGGTGATGACCCCTTTTTCTGCACTAGGAGTGCTCTTTTCTATTGATAATACAGTTGAAGAGTTCCCCACTGATGTAGGGAATAGGGATTCTTCCCATTCCCTAACTCTCCTTCCTCAAATGATCTCTTTATTTGTATACATGTTGTGTCATTACTGCCCATCTCCCTTCCAAACTAATGTAACTTCCACCTGAAGAATGAGTCTCTTTTTTTAATATCACCTTTGATAAATGATCTTCTACCTTCCATTTGACAGCCTCCATGACAACTGTCCCAAATGAGATGGCCCTTCTCCTGAAGTGGTGGTTTCCCTCAGGGAACTTTGTCTTATTTGCCCCTATCACATTTTCCTTGTCTCATATTCATTTGTGTACAGAGACATAACTAGGGTAGGATGACTGGGACTTTTCCCAGGGCACTGAAATTTAGAGCCTACTGATAGCACTTGGAACTCCCAGTGAAGAATCTCCCTTTGCCGATGTAGATGATTCCAGCTTGTCTGCAACTGAACAGTCTTAAAGTTGGCTGGGGACATCGAGAGGTTGTGACTTGTCCAAGGTCATGCAGTCAATATATGTGAGAGGCAAGACCTGAACCAAGTTCTCCCTGCCTTTAAGGATATCTGTCTCTAGTACAAGGGTTTTTCACCTTTTTTGTGTCATGGACTCCCTTTGGCAGTTTGGTGAACCCTATGGACCCCTTCTTAAAATAATGTCTTCAAATAATTGGAGGAAATGTGAAGCTTCAACTAGAGGCTAGTGAAACTAAAGAAGTTATTTTTCCTCCCATCCAAGTTCATGGACCCCCTGAAATCTGTTTGTGGACCTCAGGCTAGGTACCCCAATTCTGTAAGATGATTGTAACAGGAAGCCACTAGATGTCTTGCTTCTCTTTTCCCTTTTCTCTCCATCCGTACACCATCTCCTATGATCTTACCTCAGGTGAGCTTCCTCCTTCCCTCTCCCCACTTCTGCCTTCAGGCCTTCTGGTAGTGACTTCATAGGGTCTTGTAGCCTCCTCCTGCCATGAGGACTTCTGTTCCAGGATCTCTTCTCCCCATCCCAATCTTTCCACCCCTTTCCATTTTTTCTTAAAAAGCTGATTGGAGGTACATTTTGTGCTAAGTATCCCGGGTATTAATATTGCTAGTTAGGATTCTTTTTTTTTTGTACAAGAATTATCACTATCATTATATTATCACTCATCTCCATCTCAATGAAATTGTAATTTCCCTGAGAGCAGTAATTGTGTTGTTTTTCATTTTTGCATCCCTAGGGCTCAGCTCTGTACCTCGTGCAAAGGTGCTTAATAATCATTTATTGGATTGAAAAAAGTTATTGAATGAGTTATTGCTTATTAATAGGATACTGGCTAAAAACATCCCTGGTTTGGAGGTAGAACCCTCTAAATTATAGTAGAAACTAATGTTGTTTCCTTCTCTACCATAGAGAATACAGCTTTCCAAGAAACCAAATTACTCATGTCCCATAGACAGGATGTCCCCCTCTCCCAGACAGGCTTTTGGCTGTACTAGCATTTCTGTTTCTCCGGTGCTTCCAGGCAGTCAATTTCATCTTGCAATTATATGATTTCATGTTTGTTGTATATTAGGTTTCACTAGATTTCATACATTTAAACACATTTTTTCCATTGCTGCTGTTTTTCGATTTCTATACACATCTGTTTCATGTTCTGTTTCATCTTGAATGGTTCTAGGTTAAAATGACCAGATTCCACATGTTTGTTAATGCCAGACACAAGGGATTGGACCTAGAGAATATTGTCCTTTTCTTTTCTTTCTTTCTTTCTTTTTTTTTTAGGCAATTGGGGTTAAGTGACTTGCCCAGGGTCACACAGCTAGTAAGTGTCAAGTGTTTGGTCTGAGGTCAGATTTGAACTTAGGTCCTCCTGACTTCAGGGCCGGCGCTCTTTCCACTGCGCCACCTAGCTGTCCCTAATCTTGTCCTTTCTCTGAATTTGCACTGGATGTCCAGCCTACAGAAGTTAAGTGGGAGAAGCTTGATACAAAAAGCACTGGTCTTAAGTGTTAGAAGGCCTGAGTTCAAGTCCTGACTCTGACACTTATATGCTCACAAACTATTTTCTTTCTTTGTCTCAATTTCCTCATCTAAAATACTTGAGTTGCCTACCTCACAGGGCTGGCATGAGGAAAGCCATTGAAAAGAATGATACACACAATGCATAGTATTTATTATATAGGCTTTCTTGAAATGGATATTTATTGCTGTATATTTTGAATCCTCTCACATTCTGCTATGCACGTGGTAATGCTTTTTTTCCTTTTGTATTTAAGTTCATGATATGTTTCTTTTTCTTTTTTATTGTGTATTTGTTTTAGTATTTAAGTCTAAAATAAAAAAGAATGATGCAATAGATACAGTACAGGGTCATGAAGTTGGAGTTGGAAAGATCTGGGTTCAAATCCCATCTATGAAACTTACCAGCTGCCCTGTATAGACCACTGAACATCTGTGTACCTAAAGGGACTCCCTGGGACTTAACTTCTAAATCCTAGATGGTTTGACATCTGCAGTGGTAGAGGGATTTCCCTACATTGGTGAAACTACTGATCTCTTATGTATATAAATACAGACTATTGGAAGTAGAGGATATTGGTCCTCCCTCCTTCATTATTACCATTAAGAGAGGGGGTAGGAGCAATGACAAACTTAGTATGGAAATAGAAATTTAGAATAGAAGCCTTCCTACTCTTGTTGCTAGGATAATCATATCATAGATCTAGAGATGGAAAGGCCCTTGGAGGTCATCTAGTCCCACCTCTGCATTTTACAGAAGAAGATTTTTGAGTTCCTGAGAGGTTAGTGTTGACTTGTTGTAACTGGGTATGTAGTAAGTGGTAAAGTTAGGATCTGAACCTGCAAATGTCGTGCCCTTTCCATTGCTCTATCACAGAGTGGGGGATCATTGAGTCTTATTATAGACTAATCAGATTCTATTTGTGTGTATGTTGTGTTTTCAGGTCATGCCTTGATGCTTGATAAATGCATTGTACAAGGAGGGGTCCAGTGGAATAGGAAATACCATGGCCCTGGGTTAGCCTTGGTGTTTTACAAAGCAATATAATAAAGGAGAGAGGGAGAGAGAAGGGAATGGGACCTAGGAACAGGATGGGTTCATGAGAGATATATTTTCAAAAGGAATAGGAAATGAAAGCCAGAATTGTTTGGCCATCTTTATCTCTGTAGGCTTCCTCACTTACTGTATTTCCTCATCTATTTTCTCCCGTAGCATATTTTCTTCCACTTCTGCCCCTGCATTTTGAGGAGAAAGGCACAAAATGTTTTCCCTAAATAATGTTTCCCTATTTCCTTCTGCTTTATAATATACCCAGGGCTGAAGACACAGGCACATTCAATTCAATGACTTCACAAATGCAGACAGAGTAATTGAGATGAGAGTGAGCCAATTCTTCTAGTTTCTCCTCTGTAATTCCATTGAGTGGGTTCTTTCAGTAAAATAGGCCTTGGGGAGAGGGCAGAGGAGACTGAAGGTCAGATTAAGGAAGCATCACCTGCTGACTGCCACTGCCTGGAGGACCTGAAGTGGCCATCTGAACTCCTACTGGTCCTTCTGGCTCACTTCCAGTGTCCTCTTCCCCTTTCCTGTCACCTGCTCTTCATTAGGCTCTTCGGTGGTTCCTGAATGCTGGATGTGCTATCTGGAAGAAATCCAGGTTCTGCCCCTTAGAGAATGCCCTGCCTCTATAGACCTGGGTGGTCTGGCAACTGTGGGCAATCTTGGTGCCTGACTTTGTTAGCCTCCCAAAGGAATGCTGGTCATCCTAGAGGAGCTACTACTGTGCTTTTCACCCATCAGTGCCTCCATCAAGCAGCAAGCATTTATCAAGTACCTACTGTGGGTAAGGCACTGGTATAATAAAGACAATATGAGACGGTCGCTACTCTCTTAGAGCTTATATTCATCTGGGGAGTATGTTGTGTTCAGGGAAGACCAGTACCTCTGGTATTAGGGCTGCTTTCCACTTTGGGTGTTCACCTCATCCATCTAACTGTCCCCTGTGGCTCCACACAGATAAATACACATTATATGTAAGTACACATGTAAATACACGCTATTTTATCTATGTGTTTTTTGGGTACAGAACCTATGATTCATTGATATAGGGAACTCCCAGTGAAGAAACTTCTCTGCTAATGCAAATTGACACCTGCTCTTCAACTTAGCTGTTCCAAGAGTTTCCTGGGGCCCTTGAGGGGTTTAAGTGACTTGTCCAGGGTTGTGCAACTAGTACATATTGGAGGCAGGTGTGAACCCAAATCTTCTTGACTTCCACCTTAGCCTTTTAGCCATCATGCTGTGCTACTCCTCTATAGGTTATATAAAAATACAAATAAAGGATTTGGAAGGCGGACTAACAACTGGGGTGGGGGGTGAAGTCAAGAAAGATCTCTTGAAGGAGCTGCTATTGAAGCTGAGATTTCAAAGGAACTTAGAATGTCATTTAGTGGGCTGCTTTGGCTAGCTAGAGTTCAGTGAATAGGGCAAGGAGAGTAGTGTGGAATCAGCTTGGTCAGATAGGCTCTAGCTAGACTGTGAAGGGCTTTGAATGCCAAACATAAAGGCAATGGAGGTCACTGAAGTAGGTGAGTGACGTGGGCATATTTGTGATTTAGGAATATCACTTTTGCAGCTAAGTGGATCAGAGAGCAGAGAGGCCGCATTAGGATGACTTCTAATTGGCCTAAGTCTTGTACCATAGTCCAGGTGAGAGGTGTTTAGAGTTTGAACTAGAGTGGTGGCTATGTGAATAGAAGGGAACATGTAGAAAAGCTGTTGAGGAGGTAGAATTGATAAGCCTTGGCAATTAATTGGATACAGGTGTGAGTTCTGTGGCCATACGTTCAATTTAGAGGGTAGCTTTCTGCTTTGTTCTTCTGATGAAGATCTTTATCTGGTATAGAATGATGTGTGCCATAGGCTTTCAGAGTTAGAAGGTGAGACAGAATAAGGCAGTGCCAAGAGTGCTGGATGCCAACCTGGGTTTGAATCCTGGCTAGGCCACTTCCTACTGATGTGTGACCTTGACCTTGGGCAAGTCACTTAGCTTAACCTCCCTGTGTCTTAGTTTTATCATCTATAAAATGGGTATGTGATGGTGGTAGTGGCAGTGATGGAGAGGTACAGCCTAGGATCATAACTTTAGAGCTGGAGGGCCCTTAGATGCCACCCAGTCCAAGCCCCTCACTGCCCTTTCTAGCTTTAAATCTGTGATCATAGGCACAAGTACATGCATAATTACACACATCTGTGTGACTTTAGACAGCATCTAATCCAATGTATACCTCATAAGAAAGCCCCTCTGTGATGTTCTTCAAAGTGGTCTCTCAGCCTTCACTTGAAGATCTTTAGTGGGGTAGGGGTGGCGCCACCTTCCAAGGCAGCCCTCATATCGATTTTGTACAGCTCTAATTGCCAGGAAATTTTCCCTTCTATTGATCCTAAATATGCCTCTTGGTAGCTTCCACCAATTTTCCTTAGTTTTGGTTTTTGGAGACAAGCACAGCAAGTCTGACCCCTCCCTCAAAGCGTTAGTACAGATCCTTTTTCACTCTTTATTACAAAATAGTTGACCCTATATTTTCAGGCCTTTGGGTGACCTTCAGATAGTACTCTATAGACTCTTCTCTTCCCTGGCCATTTCTTATATATGTTATGTCTCCCAAGCTAGTTTGTGAGTACTGAGAGGACACCTGCCCTATCTTTTTTTTTTTTTGGCATCTCCCTGACAACCCATTTCAGTGCCTCACACTGGGGCATGTAATAAACGGGTTCCTAACTAACCACTCTTTAAAGGGGGCCAGTCAATCTTTAGTGGAGAATCCTAGAGGAATAATACTCTTAACATTTTCACTTGGGATTGGTTTGGTTTAAGGCAGAAGTCCATTTCAGAGTTCATCTTAGAAGCACTGAGATCTTAATATAAATCCCTAGCAATGAGAAATGAAGCTACTATCAATTAATCAATTAACCAGCAAAAAAAAAAAGTTCCAACCATTTGAAATGATCAAGAATATGATTTCCTGGCCTCCTTTCTTGAACCATAAATCTCAGAGCTGAAAGGGACTCTTTCAGTTGTGTCCGACTCTTTATGACCCTGTAGACCATAGTATGCCAATGCTGTCCATGGGGTTTTCTTGGCAAAGATACTAGAGTGGTTTGCCATTTCCTTCTCCACTGGATTAAGGCCAATGGAGGTTAAGTGATTTGCCCAGGATCACACAGCTAACAAATGCCCAAGGCTAGATTTGAATGCAGGTCTTCCTGACTCTAGGTTTAGCACTCTATCCACTAAGCCATCAGCTTGGTGACCATGTAGTCTGACCCATACCTGAACAAGAATACCAACATCAGAGCTGTCAAACAAGCAGCCAGAGAATGGCTGGAACCAAATGAATTGGGAAATGTTTAACAAAATAAAACTATAATACAACATAGATGATGTTAATTCCTGCTTTTCTAAGTCAGTGTGTGGCCCTTAGGGACCCCAGTGCTTTGCAACAAAGCTGGCAAATGTCCATCAAATTTTTGCTTGAAGACCTCCCAGTGTTGGGAGGACCCATCCTTTCCTGAGGCAACAACCCATTTCACTTGGGAGGGTACTCATTGTTCAGATGTTTTTCCTCATATCAAGCCTAAATTGACCTCTCTGCGATTCCTGAATTCCATTTCAAGTTTTGTGCTCAGACACACTCTCCCATTCTAACCAGGACAACTAGCAAATTGACTAAGACTTCTTTAGGTTAGGACAGTCTTCATGATATTTTGTCAAATGTTTTCCCTAATCCTACAGAGCATGCCAAAAACATGACATAAAACAAAATGTCTCTTGTTATGCCAGTTGCAGAAAATTTGAGGATTGGTGAAAATTATTATGAGTTCACATTTTTATTAAAATGTAGTGTGATATCAGTCAGTCAGCCATTAAGCATTTATATATTGCTGGCAAGGTTCTTGCCAGAGTCCTCCCTAATTGGCTGATCCTTCACCTGGAAGATGGTCATCTACCTGAGAGCCAGTGTGGCTTCAGAAAGGGCTGAGCAATGGTCAACATGGTGTTTGTGCTGCTTGACAACTCCAGGAAAAGTGCCAGCAGCAGAACAGAGGTCTGTATAGAATGTTTGTCAATATGACCAAGGCCTTTAATACTGTCAGTCATGAGGGCTTGTGGAAGATAATAGCGAAATTTAGTTGCCCAGAGAAGTTCATCATTATTGTATATCAGTTTCATGATGGCATGCTTGCCCAGGTGCTGGATAAAGGGTGATGCTCTCACACTTTCCCAGTCACCAATACAGTGAAGCAGGGCTGTGTGCTTGCTTTCATGCTTTTTAACATGATGTTCTCCATGATGTTGTCAGACACCTTCAATGAGGATGAAAATGGCATCAAGGTCAGCTACTGCTCTGATGGTAAACTATTTAACTTGAAAAGGCTATAAGCCAAGACCAAAGTGGAAGGAGAGTTGGTGTGTGACTTTTTATTTACAGATGATTGTGCACTCAATGCAAGTTCTGAGGCTGAGATGTAACAGAGTATGGATTGATTCACTACTGCTTGTACCTGACAGTTAGTGCCAAGAAAAAAGAGGTTTTCCATCAACTAGCACCACACCATCCATATTTGGAATCATCAGTTACAGCAAATGGAGAAATTTTGAATGTTGTGGTTAAGTTCACTTACCATGGTGGTATACTTTTCAGGGATGTACACATAGATGATGAGGTTGACACACACATTGCCAGAGCTAGCTCAGTGTTTGGGAGGCTCCAAAAGAAAGTGTGGGAGGGAATAGCTATTAGACTGACTACTAAATTGAAGGTCTGCAGAGCCATTGTGCCGACCTCATTGTTGTATGCCTATAAAACCTGGACATTATACCAGCACCATGCCAGAAAATTGAAGTGCTTCTATTTGAATTATCTTTGGAAGAGTCTGAAGATTACCTGGCAAGATAAGGCACCAGACACTGAGATCCTCTCTCAAAAATAACTGCCAAGCATTCAAACTCTACTTCAGAGAGTGAAACTCCAATGGGCTGGCCTAGTAGTCTGAATGCCAAATACATGTTTACCTAAAAGACTATTTTTACGGAGAACTCACAGAAGGCATACACTCATCCAGAGGTCAGAAAAAGTAGTACAAGAATACTCTCAAAGTCTCTCTGAAGAACTTTGGTATTGATTGTCAGACATGGGAGATGTTGGCACAGGACTGCCCAGCATGGTGTGCCCACATCAAAGAAGACACTGTGCTCTGTGAGCATAGCATAATTGTAGTAACACAAAGGAAACATGAGATGCACAGATCTAGAGAAGTCTCCATCCCAAATGTTCAAACAGACTATTTGTGCCTGACCTGTGGTAGAGCCTTCCAATCTTGTATCGGACTGATCAGTCACAGTCAGACACATTGTACCTTGACTCCAACATTGTGATGTCATTGATCCTCTTTGAAAGTGAAGGACAAACAATAACAAACATTTATTAAGCACTTACTATATGTCAGGGATGGTGCTAAGTGCTGGGGATACAAAAAGAGACAAAAGACAGTCCTTGCCTTCAAAGAGCTCATGTTCTTTTTTTTGAATTTAAATTTTTAAAGTTCCAAATTCTCTCCTTTCTTCCAGCCCTTCCTCCATCCATTGTGATACCCATTATACATGTGGAGTTGTGCAAAATATATTTCCACATTAGCCATGTGAAAAAAAGCAAGAAAAATAAAGTGAAAAATAAAAACCATGCTCCAGTCTGCATTGTTGATCAGTTCTCTCTCTCTCTGGAGGTGGATAGCATTTTTTATCATGAGTCCTTTGGTATTGTCTCAGATCATTGTCTTAATCATGCTAGCTAAGTCTTTCACAGTTGATCATCATTACAATATTGCTGTTACAATGATCTCCTGTTTCTGCTCACTTCATTTTGCATCAATTCATGTAAGTTTTCTCAGGTTTTTCTGAAACCATCCTGCTCATATTTTTTTTATAGTACAATAGTGTTTTATCACAATCATGGACCATAATTTGTTCAGCCATTATCCATTTGATGGACATCACCTCAGTTTCCAATTCTTTGCCACCATGGAAAGAGCTACTATAAGTATTTTTGTACACATGGTCTTTTCCTCTTTCTTTTATTTCTTTGGGGGTACATACCTAGTACTGGTATTGCTGAGTTGAAGGGAATGTACAGTTTTATAGCCTTTTGGGCATAGGTCCAAATTGTTCTTCAGAATGGTTGAGGCAATTCACAATTCCACCAGTAGTGCATTACTGTGCCTATTTTTCCACATTCCCTCCAGCATTTGTCATTTTTCTTTTCTATCATGTTAGCCAGTCTGATAGATGTGAGGTCAGAGTTGTGTTAATTTGCATTTTTCTAGTCAGTAGTAATTTAGAGCATTTTTTTTCATATTGATAGCTTTGATTTCTTCTTCTGAAAACTGCCTCTTCATGTCCTTTGACCATTTATCAACTGATGAATGGCTCTTATTTGTGTAAGTTTGGCTCAGTTCCCTATACATTTGAGAAGTGAGACCTTTATCAGAAAAACATGCCATAAAATTTCCCCCGTTTCCTTTCCTTCTAATTTTGGTTACATTGGTTTTGTTTATGCAAAACTTTTGAATTTAATGTAATCAAAACTATCCATTTTATGTCCCTTCATTCCCTCTATCTTTATCTCTTTTTTGGTCAAGGAGCTCACATTCTGATGGGGGAGATAACAAGCCACCAAATATGTACAAACAAGCTATGTTGTTGTTCAGTCATTTTTCAGTCATGTCCAACTCTTTATAACCCCATTTGGGGTTTTCTTGGCTAAGATACTGGAGTGGTTTGCCATTTCCTTCTCCAGCTCATTTTACAGATGAACAAACTGAGGCAAACAGGGTGAAGTGACTTGACTAAGGTCACACAGCTAGTAAATGTCTAAGGCTAGATTTGAACTCGGATCTTCCTGATCCCAGGTCCAGCACTCTATACATTTCGCCACCTAGCTAGCTAGGATAAACTATAGATACAGGACAAGTAGGAAATAATTAAAAGAGGAAGGGCACTAGATTTAAGGGTGTGGGCTGGGAGTGGAAAAGGCCTCCTGTCGAAAGTGAGATTTTGTATGGGACTTAAAGAAAGCCCGGAAAGCCTGGCAGAGAAAAGGAGGGAGAACATTCCAGGCATGGAGGACAGCCAGAGAACAATGCCCGGATCTGAGAGATGGAGAGTCCTTTTCATGGAACAGCAAAGTGTATTAGAGTATTGGTTTTGGAATCAGAAGGTCTGGGTTCTAATTTCAGCTCTGATGCTAATGGTGGATCTTGGTCAAGGCTTGGAGACTCAGTTTCCCTAACTGTTATATGGAGATAAAAATACCTATATCACATCTCTCACAGGGTTTTTGTGAGGTTCAAATTAGAAAATAAATATAAAATGCCTTGCAAATTTTAAAGGGAGAATATATAATTTACTATCTAATGTAATTCCTTTATTTTGCAAATGAGGAAAGGGAAGCTTTAAGTGACTCACCCAAAGTTACACAGCTAGTAAATAGCAGAACTGAGATTTGAACCTAGGTCACCCAATCATAGAATTTCAGAGTTGGAAGGGACCCCAGCAGCTACCTAGTCCTAACCATACCTGAAAAATAATTCTGTCTATGACATATGTGTCAAGAGTTCATCCATCTTCTGCTTGAAGATGTCTATTGAGGAAGAGCCCTTTAT
Source organism: Vombatus ursinus (assembly GCF_900497805.2). NCBI lineage: Eukaryota > Metazoa > Chordata > Mammalia > Diprotodontia > Vombatidae > Vombatus > Vombatus ursinus. The sequence goes on from NW_020954553.1 coordinate 5,823,854, forward strand.
CTCTCAGCCCTTTTCACCTTGGGATAAATCTAATTGTGAAGTTTCTCTTTACATTAAATCAAAATTTGCTGTTGGTAGCTTCTACACTTTGCTCCTAACTCTACCAACTGCATGATACAGTGGATAGAGTACTGAACCTGTAGTCAGGAAGACTTGAGTTCAAATCCAGCCTCAGATACTGATTAGCTATATGAATCGGTGCAGATTGTTTCACTGTTATCTGCCTCAGTTTCCTCATATGTAAAATGGGGATAATAAGCACCTACCTTCTAGGACCGTGAGTACTGAATGAGATAATATTTGTAAAGTACTGAGCACAGTGTCTGACACATAGTGGGTGTTTAGTAAATGTTCTCTTCCTTCCCCTGTCTTTGAATCCAGTGTCCTTTTTATTATACCGTATTGCCTTGGTCAAAATCAGAGATGATAAACAGCAGAGAAAAGCTTTGAACTCAAGCCCACTGACTCCTAATTCAGTGCCCTTTCCATTGCCCTGCATTGCCTCTTAACAGAATGCTGGGTTATTTGCTCCTTCAGTGTGAGGTAACTTTGGCTTTACTCTCTATAATAACCTAGCTATGGCTCCAAGGGCTGTTTGGTTCATTGACTGTGGGGCTAGAGGACGGCAGGATATTTTATAAACAAATCCATTTAAATGGCTGACTTCTTCAGTTCTGGCAGCTTGCTAAACTGATGAAAACAGGTAGTTAGTTCAATGTATGCCACTGCATTGAGAACAGCCCTTTAGCCCAGTTTGATATTTAATGCTTCGACTTAACCATAACAAACACAATTTATGCTAATATGTGCTGTTTAAGGCTGTTTCTAACAAAGCCTGCAATTTTAGCCACTTCATGTTCTTACAACTGCCTGTTTACTGATGTTTAATTTCAGCAGAAAAGCCACTTCTTCCATTCAAACAGCAAGGAAAATGGGCATTTTGAGGGGAGTTAGTCATTTTGTGATTTTAATCCTGAGACTCAACAATATTTTCCTTGCTTTGGGTTATGGTGTGGGTGCTCAGTGGGGTATTCTAGTGGTGTCTTTCTGTGTCCTACAGTTGGAGAAGACTAGCCTGGATTCATGCCTGTGCCTGGCTGCCAAGCCAAGGATGAAAAGTGAGACCCTTCCCCAAGCAGGTTTTGTTGGGGGGGGGGACAGGGTGGCACAGGAAATGGATAAACTGAATCCATGGGATCCTAGATTGAGAGATGGAAGGAACTTTTGCGTTTTTCTTTTAATTTCTCTTTTTTTGTTCATTCGTTTATTTATTTTTTGATATTCTTTTTAAATTTTGAGTTTCAAATTCTCTCCCTTTCTCTGACCCACTGAGAAGGCAAGCAATATGATACCCTTTATGCATATAAAGTCATGCAAAACACATTGGGACCTATGAATGGATCAAGTGCAACTCCCTCATTTGACAGATGAGAAAACTGAGGCCCCATGAGACAAGAGACTTGCCCAAGATCCCACAAGCAGTAAACTGCAGAGCCAGAATCTGAAGCTAGGCTATAGGGTCATAGATTTAGCCTTGGCTGCCTTCAAGTCCTACTTCTTCATTTGACAGATGAGGAAACAGAAGCCCTGAGATGTGAAGTTACTTGCAGTTCTTAAACGGCTGAGCTGGGATTTGAATCCAGGCCCTTTGACTCTATACCCAGTGTCCTTTCCATTGTACCAGGCCCTAGGACTCCAATACCAGGACTCTTTCTACTGTACCATCTTACTTATTTTTAAAGTCTATTTCCATCATTCAACAAAACCAGTATAGATTTTTGTGCTAATATTTGAAAGTTATTTGATGCTGACAATCATAGTATGGTTTCTTAGGCTTTTAAAAATATATAGCTAGGCCTTTCCTCCCCCAAAGTTTTTCTCCAATGCTTTATCATCATATTAAGGTGACCCTCAAAGGCTTAGCCATTGGAGGCCAAGCACTGGCAGGTCCTATTAAGTGGAGAAGGCTTTGAGTATGTCTAGTGAGACACTGTTTCTGTCATTTAAGGACCAGCCTAGCTAAGTTCAGAGAGGTTGTTTCCCATGTAGGACATTCCCTTTCCCACTACTTTGCCTTTGCCTAGGCTGTGCTCCATGCCTGGAATGTGTCCTTTTGTCCCCTCTGCCTCTTAGATCCCTAGTTGCCTTGAAGACTTGGCTCAACCAAAGAAAAGATAGGAGAAGACATCTCCTACTACTTCTTTAGCCTCGGATAGAATGTTAGGGTTTTTTTTTCTTTAGTGTCTTGATAGGTTTTGCCAAATCTTTGTCTTTTCTTCCTTTTGGCCCCCCAAAATTATATAAAGCATGGCTCTTTGGGTGTGTAGGTGTTGGGGGGGATACAAGAGAAAACTAGGTGATTAGAAAACAAAGGTTATCCATAAAAATCTGCAAAGTTAGCTCTTTCCTGCCCATCCCCAGCCCGAGTTGCTAGTGCTCCAGGATTACTCTGTATAAGCTTTGTTTTACTTATTATTGACTTCTCTTTGTATGAGTTATTTCCTCCCTGTATAATGGGAGAATGTTTTTGTCTTTTGTCTCTGCAGTGTCTGACACATAGTAGTCCCTTAATAAATACTTACTGAATGAACAAATGAACCAGATGGCTGCCAACAAGATTTTTCTTTTGACTCACAGACCATTTACTTAAGGCAAAGAAGGTGTGTTGATCAACAAAAGACCCAACACAACAAAATCATGGAAACTTGAAAGAAGTGAAGCCTTTCTCAGTTCCATGGACTTTTCTTCTGTACCAGGTTCATCACAACCATTTTGTCGATAAAGGTTATTTTTTTTCAAGTTCCGTTTCAAGTTCCGTTCTTAAGTGGCTGAGCTGGGATTTGAATCCAGGCCCTCTGACTCTACACCCAGTGCCCTTTCCATTTTACCAGACCCTAGGACTGCAATACCAGGACTCTTTCTACTGTGACATCTTACTTATTTTTTAAAGTCCATTTCCATCATTCAGCAAAACCAATATAGATTTTTGTGCTAGTGTTTGAAAGCCTCTTTCCTACTGCTACTCCTGTAGCTCATCTAGTATAAGAAAGTTGGGTGGCAGGCCTGAAGGAAGACGATTCCTTGGTGAAGGCAGTTAGGTGGCACAATGGATGGAGTGCTGGTCCTAGAGTCACGAAAACCTGAGTTCAAATCCTGTCTCAGATACTTAGCTGTGTGAACTGGGGCAAGGTAGTTAACCTCTCTGAGCCTCAGTTTCCTTATCTGTAGAGATAATAATAACACCTACCTCATAGAGTTTTTTTTAACGTTTTATTTTTTTCCAGCTACATGTAAAATTTTTTAACATTTTTTTTTAAATTTTGAGTTCCAAAAATAGGAAATGCTTCACAAATTTGTGGGTCATCCTTAAGCAGGGGCCTTGCTAATCTCTGTATCATTCCAATTTTAGTATATGTGCTGCTGAAGTGAGTACCATACAGCTATCTTGAAGATCAAATTAGTTAACATGTAAAATACTTTGCAAACCTTAAAGCACTATGTAAATGGTAGTTATTATTGTTATTGTTATTATTAATAGTAGTAATAGTAACAGCAGCAGTAGTAACAATAACAGTAGCAGTAGTAGGAACAGTAGCAGTAACAGTAGCAGTAGTAGTATTATAACAGGCTGTATGACTTAAAACCAGTAAGCCCTCATGGCAAGGCCCCTAGCACCCATGGTTTTTGGTATATGGGGAATGTAGGAGAATATAAAATAAAGTAGGAGTCAAGAGCAAGCCACTTAATCTCTCTGAGCCCCAACTTCTTCATCTATGTAATATGGGGCTGGAACTAAGTGACCTCCAAGGTCCCTTCTGCTTTTAAATCTGCCCCTCTTCTTTGATGGACAATTTTCTTAAGGGAATCTTAGTTAGTAGATAGGGATTCCTCATCTCTTTAAGCTCAGCTCTTTAAATTGACTGATGTTTTAGATTCTATGTTGAAGTTCAGCCCTAACGAGATATAGTTCAAATTGTTCTACAGAATGGTTGAAATTTCACAGCTTTCCAAACAGTGCATTAGTGTTCCAGGTCTCACTCTTGGCAGAGCGGTAATAGATTAAAGATGAGGAATGAGACATGTATTCCCACAAATGGCCAATGTGTTGATTTGTTTTGCTGGACTAGACATATTTGTTACAAGAGAGGCTTCTGGTTGGGAGTGTGAGGTGGTAGGTTGGTGGATAGTGATAGATGGTGCAGAAAATAGAGATAATCAATAAAACATTTTTTAAGTACATAGAAGAAAACAAACAAAAAGCACAGGTGGGAACATAAAAGAGTGGTTTTCTTACTGATTTGCTAAATTTCCTGTATACGTGTCTATTTGGATAGGGACTGGAGCCATGATTTCATTGGCATAGGAAATTTAAAGTCTTAATTTGGCTCAGAGGTATGCTCAAGGTCATATAGCCAGTATGTGCTTGAACCTCCTGGGTTTGTGGTAGGCTCTCTATCTACCTTGCCATGTTGCCTCTTGTGTAAATATGTAACATGGGCTCTGGAGATTTTGTCCCCAACTCTCGCTGGCTTTGGTAAGTCAATTCCCCATTGAATAACTATTTACTCCTCCCTTGAGAGTTCTAGGGGTAACCTAAGGGCTAGGGCTTTATTATTTTTTTCTGGTAAACTCCATGCAGTATATTCCTAATATAATTTAAGCAGTCAATATCTCTCCAATACCAATTAACTAAGAGCAACTATCTTTTACACAAGGTTATTTACTGTGAAGTTTTAGCAAGGATTTACAAAAATTCCCCCTGCCCCCAAGTGTACTCTCCTCAATATACCCACTTCATCTCTGGGGAGAGTGGGCTCACACTTAAGGTGATTGCTACAAAACATTTTCCCCAAAGTCTAGGACATATTCTCCCGTGAGTACATACAGAGTTTAAGGGAAAATACATTAAAACTTAGCCCATGTGGATGGAAATCCTTTTCTCCCTTCATGAAGTCTTTTTTTTTCCTTTTTTATCAAGGTGCTTTGTTTTTACATTACAGACATCTCCAGATTACCCCCACTCCATGTGAGCTCTCTTACAACAAAGTAAAACAATTAAGTAAGATGAATAATACAGTGATCTCATTTGAAAATGTATCTAATAATACACATCGGTAACCTCCCTCCATCCGACCTCTCTATTTTTAAGTGAAAAGAAAGAAAGAACAGAAATCTGTTTTCTCTTCCTCCTACTGTCTATCCTATTGGAACAAAAGAAAAGAAAAGAAAAATGAATTACTTGTAACAAATACACAAAGTCAAGCAAAACAAAATTTCTCTTTGGTCACATACAAAAATATATCTCTCTGCAGTTGAAATCTACCACTTCTTTGTTAGCAGGTGGATAGTGATATATCTTTGATGCAGACACCGCTGTCAGTCGAAACCATTGGGGAGCCTGGTTACCATCACTAAAGGGAAGTCCAAACCTTCCAACATTTTGAAGGCCACAAGGTTTCCTCTAGCCAAGGACTGGTGGCAGAGACAGTTTCTGCTTTTGTCCTTTCCCTAGTCCCAAGCAATTCCTCCTTTTTTTCTCCTTTTAAATAGCATTTTCCAATTAGATTTAAAGACAATTTTTAGCATTCATTTTTTATAAAATTTTGAGTTCCAGATTTTCTTCCTCCCTCCCTCCTCTCTCCCCTCCCTAAGACAGTAAGAAATTTGATGTAGGTTATGTATGTGCAATCATGTAAAACATATTTCCATATGAGTCATGTTATGAGAGAAGAAACAGAACAAAAGGAAAAAAAAACATGAAAAAAATAAAGAAAGTGAAAATAGTATACTTCAATCTGCTTTCAGACTCCATCAGTTCTTTCTCTGGAGGTGGACAGCATTTTCCATCATGAGTCTTTTAGAATCATCTTGGCTCATTGTATTGCTGAGAGAAGCTAAGTCTATCATAGTTGATTATTATACAGTGTTGCTGCTACTGTGTACAATGTTGTCCTGGTTCTGCTCACTTCACTCTCAAGCAATTCCTTCTTGAGGGGCTTGGCTCAGACCATTGAACTGATCTGAGATTGAAATCTTGGTGCTGAACTGGCTTGCTTCTTTTATCTAATCACTAGTGAGTGTGACTCCCAATACATTTCCTGTGTAGCATCATTTCATTTCATTCGGAGGCTTGAAGCATTTTACTCCTTCAAAACATTCAGGACTTTTTTCCTTACCTAAAAGGTATTCCTTTGATTCAATAGAGGTATCAGGGAATCGTTCACACCTATTTTGTACCTTTGATTCTTCAACTCAAAGAGGCATTCTTACTTGATCAAGGTGTCAGACCTTCAGAACCTTGCTAGTTAGCTAACTGGGATATGGGTGATTGATTTCATTGAGGACTCCAGATCTTTTGTATTTGATTAGAGCCAGGTGGATCCCCACCCATATCTATATTCATCCATCTCTCTCTGTCTCTGTCTCTGTCTCTCTCTCTTTCTCACTCTCTCACTGTCTGTCTTTCTCTTTCCCTCTCCCTCTCCTTCTCTCTCTCTCCTTTTAAAAACAAGCAAACTACATAACAGAACTTCAATTTCTTATGCAATCCTCTTGTTTTTATGTTGAAATATTTGTGTTTATTGATAATTAAATTCGTGATAAAAGAAAATTTAATTATTAAAAAAGAAATAAACTATTGAAATTTCAGATGGTATAATGACAAATTTTGTTTCATTCGTTCAACAAATATTTATTGAGTTCCTGTTGTGTGCAAAGAACCTTGGTCTGGGCACTGGGGAGATGCAAAGTTTAGATAAAAGCTGGTTCCTGTCCTCATAAAGATTAGTAGTCTAGAATCCTTCTTAGAAAATCAGTGCTGTAGTCTTGATCTTGCCTCTCTGATCGCAGATGAGTAATAGTTAATCTGGGAGGTTGTGATGGAACCTGACTGAGGAAAAATGAACTCTCAGAACTTAAATCTCTGGCCAGTTTAGAGGCAGGACTTTCTCAGCCTGAACCTTAGTGTATGGGCCAGTTTTAGGGTCACAAGGGTTTATTGTCTGAGAAATGACCCATTTTTCCTGGAATCTTTCCAACCAATGTTCTAGGACAGCTTTGGGAGCAGCCTGTGCTCTAAGGTTATAGGTTGATGGTGACAGACACATTCTGGAATGGCGGGCATCCTGAGTCCATATGGCTTCCTCTTCACCAAGGGATTCCCCTAAATATCCTGGGTTGTTTCACGCTGTTTGTTTTATAACTCCATCAGGATGTGTCTGTTCTCTCTCTGTGTTCTTTCGTGTGGCGGGCTTTCTACTGATTTTTTCCCCAGTGGGTCAACATCTGTTTTACCTAGATTATAAACCCCGGCCCAAAAATCTTAGGGGAATAAAATGTTGGGCAGAGCAGGTTAGTATGAGGAATTCTCCCATGTGAGATTTAATATCAGGGTCTCAAAATTGAGAGGACTCTGGGAGTTCACTTAGACTAGAGATTCTTAATCTTTTTTTTCTATCATGGATCCCTTGGGCAGTCTGGTGAAGCCTCGGGGCCCCTTCTCAGAATAATGTTTTTAAACAATTGAATGAAATATTAAATTTGAATTTAGATGTTAGTGAAAATAGATATAATTTTTTTCCTATCCATGTTCTTGAATCCTCTGAAGTCTCTCACCAGGCTAGGAACGTTTGATCTAGACCAAGTTGTAACTTAACAAGAATTCATGCTACACCATTCCCAGCAAGTCATTATCCAGCTTCTTCTTGAAATATTCCAAGGACCAGACAAGGACTAGCCACTTCCCAGGGTGGCCTAGTCAACCTGTGGACTGTTATTACTGTTAGAAAGCTTTCTTTACCTATAGCCTTAACCTGCAGCTTCAACTCATTATTCCTAGTTTGTCCTCTGGGGCCAACCAGAGCAAGTCTAATTTGTCTTCCGTAGGGTAAAGGTCTTCAAGTGCTGAAATCACATCCTGCCAGTCTTCCCACCAAGGCTTCTTTTCTACAGACTGTTCCCTATTCTGGTACTTAGTGGCTTGTGTGACCTTGATCAAGTGATTCAGCCTCCATTTGCTAATCTACAATAAGGCAGCTGGTGTAGATGACTTTTGAGGTCGTTTGAGATCTAGTTCTATGGCGGTATGACCCTTCAACTTATATATGGAAGGGGTTGATCTCCATCTCCTTCAGTCTTCTCTACATGCACAACAGCTTGTTAATATCCTTCCCAAACTGGCCCCCAGAACTGAACACAACATTCCAAATACAGCCTAAGAGGGACAGAGAAAGCAGAACTATCATAGGCTCATTGATTTAGAGCTGGAAGGGACCTTAGAGGTCAGTCCTTCATTTGATAGATGAGATAAATAAGACCCAGAAAAGCAAAAAGACTTGCCCAAGGTCACACAAGTAGTAATGAACAGGATCAGGATTCAAACCCATTTATTCCCATGTCTTCTTGCTCAAAAGCCAGCCTCTTTATCCCCTTCCTCATTCTGGGCACTCAGCCCAAGCTCATACTTCCTTCTTTGGCTGTCACATCACCCTTCTGATTCATATCAGTTTCACTAAAACCCCCAGGTCTTTTTCAGATAAACTGTTGTCTTCCTAAGGACCTTGAATCAGTGCAGATTTATTTGGACATTTTAAGTGGTACATTTTTCCAGTCCTTCTAGGAGCTGTGGGGATTTAAACTTTTTTTTTTCTTTCTGAAATATACAGGGAGGGGAATTTTCCTCTTATGCCTGGGAAAATATGATCAAATTTGAGATATTGATGATGACAACCCTGAACAGAATCTGGTAGTGCAAATGTGATTTGTTGTTGTTTGATCGTTTTTTCGGGAGGGTCTGACTCTTTGTGACCCCATTTGGGGTATTCTTGGCAAAGACACTGTCATGGTTTGCCATTTCCTTCTTCAGCTCATTTTACAGGTGAGGAAATTAAGGGAAACAGGATTAAGTGATTTGCCCAGGGTCACACAGCTAATAAGTGTCTGAGGCCAGATATGAACTCAGGAAGATGAGTCTTCCTGACTCCGGGCTGGCACTCTACCTATTGTGTCATCTAGCTGCCCAAATGTGATTGTGCCCATTTTGTAAGGAAGGAAACTGATACATTGTGGTACGATGGGTATTCTCTCTCTAGGTTTTCTTAGCACTGCTATACTGGATTGTCTACTTCTCTGATAGCTCCTTTTCAGGTTCCTTTCTTAGATCTTCATCCATTTGATGTCTTCTAACTTTGGGTGTTCCCCAAAACTATCATAGGTCTTCTCTCTACTCTCTGATCTTTTATGGATTTAATTGTCCTTTCTATGCATAGAGATGCCCAGATTTAGCTATCTAGCCCCAATCTCTCCCCTTAGTTTCAGTCCTGTGTCACCAACTTCCTATCAAACATTCAAACTGGATGTTCTGGAAACATCTCAAACACATGATGTTCAAAACAGAACTCATTGATTTATCCCCTAAATCTTTTCTGTCAAAAACGCCACCATTTTTCCAGTCTCTCAAATCCATAACCTAAGCATCATCCTTGACTTCTTCCATTCCCTCACTCCACGTGCCCAGTCAATTGCCAAATCTTGTTGTTGCTACCTCCACAACATTTCTTTCATTCAACTTCTCTATATACTCAGTCACCCCTTTAATTCAGGCCCTTGTCACCTCTTACTTAGACTATTGCAGGAGCCTCCTAACTGGTCTCCCTGTCTCAGGTCTCTCTTTACTTCTGTCCATCCTCCACAGTGCTGCCAGAATGATTTTCCTTAAGTGCAGGTCTGACCATGACTCCTACCCAATAAATTCTAGTGGCTCCCTATTGCTTCTTGGATAAAATATAAGCTCTTCTATTTAGCTTTTCATGTCCTTCACAATCTGCCCCTCATCTGTCTTTCCAGCCTCATTGTATATTACTTCCTGATTGGAACCCTGAAATCTAATTAAACCACCTTTCTCTCTATTTTTCACACATGACATTCCATCAACCATTCCCCTGCCTTTGTACTGACTGTCCCTCCTTCCTGGAATGCACTCCCTCATTACCTCTGCCTCACAGAAGACCTCTCTCCTCCTTCAAAACATAGCTTAAGCACCACCTTCTTCATGAAGCCTCTTCTGGTCCCTTAACTACTAGTGTCCTCCTCTCCCAAACGACTTTGTTTTTAACTTATATTTATTTGTACGTCCTTTATTACGTTTATTCTGTATATACTTATATATGGACCTGTTGCCTCCTCCATTAGAATGTAATCTCTTTGAGAGTAGGGATTATTTCTTTTTTTGTATTTATCAAATGCCTAGCATGGTGCTTGGAACATAGTAGGCACTTAATAAATGGTTTTTAATTTATTGATGGCAATAACATTAAAAATCAAGATAAATAACTAACTTAGTAATTATTTATAACTATATTTCCTTGGTAATTATTTGCGTTAAAATTAATTTCAGCACATAAAGGATGATGGCACTTTTTCAGTTCTCTCTCAGCCTCCACCCATTCTTAGTTCATTCATTCTCATCTATTTTTTTTCATAGCTCATGCTATCTCTGTGGACAAGATAGGAAAAAGTAAGCTTGATGGCAGTACACAAAACTAATTGAATGACCAGAGCCAAGGAGTGATCATTAAGGAGTTGATGAAAGCTTGAAGGAAGCTCTCCCTAATGGGATGCCCCAGGGATTGATGGTTGGCTGTGTCCAGTTTTATCAGGGGCTTAGGTAAAGATATAGAAAACATACCTATCAAATTTATAGATGAAGTTGGGAGGGATAGCTAGCATACTGAATAGCGCCAAGATCCAAAAAGATCTTAATAGGCTGGAATTCTAGGCCAAATATTATAAAATTAAATTTAGTAGGTATAAATGTCAAGTTCCACCTTTGGGTTCAAAAAATCAGTTTCACAAGCATGGATGGTAGAGGCTTAGCTGGACAACAGTTTATATGCAGAGGATCTGGGGAGTTTTTAGTGGACTGCAAATTCAATTTGAGTCAATGATGGTTGTCTCAAAAAGCTAATGTTAAATTAGGTTTTATTAAAGAGGTTAAATGTCCAGAATGAAGGAGGTATTTGTCTCGCCATATTCTTCCCAGTCAGACCTCACCTAAAATACTGTGTTCTGTCTTAGGAAGGACATTGACAAGCTGGAGTGTGGGGAGGGCAATAAAAATAGTAAAAACTACAGGTTGTACAATGCCAGAATCATTTGAATGAGTTAGATATGTGTTTAGCCTAGAGAAGAGGAGACTTTGGGGGAGACATGATGGCAGTCTTGAAGTACTCAAAGGACTATCACATAGATGAGATATTAGACTTGTTCTCCTTGGCTCTAGGGCAGGGACACTCAACTGTTTTTGTGTCATGGACCCCTTTGGCAATCCAGTGACGCCAATGGAGTTCTTCTCAGAATGTTTTTAAATGTATAAAGTAAATATATAGAATTACAAAGGAAACCCAGTGCTTAGAATAGTGTCTGGCACGTAATAGGCACTTACTATGGTTATTGATTGATATTGACATACAGTTGTCAAAATATTTTTAAAAACCAAGCTTATAGACCCCAGATTAAGAGACCTTATCTTAGATGAACTGTGAGGTCCCTTCTAGCTCTGTGATACACATAGTAGCTATTTAAAAAATCTTATTGATTGGTTGATTGATTGATCCTATGATCCCTCTTTCTTGTGACCCTGTGTGGATAGGAATAACTACACAAGTGATGGTCCTAGCTGTGTGATCCTGAGCAAGCTACTTAGTCTCTAGCCTCTTAGTTTCCTCAACTGTTAAGTGGGTCTAACACAATAGCATCTACCTCTCAGGGTTGTTGGGGATCATATGAAATAATATTTATAAATTACTTAACACAACAATTGGCATATAGTATGCACTTTGCACTTAACAAAGGCTTGTTCCTTTCCCTCATCCCCTCTTCTTTCCTTTCTTTCACTCCTAAATTTTTAGAATAAATAGTTTATACTTACTGTTTCTATGTGCTTAATCTTTACCTTTTCAGCCTTCAGTCCTTTGAAGTTTGTCTTTAGTCCTCATTACTCTGGGGAAAGTTTCTCTAAAACATCACCAAACCTAGAGGAGTTTTTCATCTCTCATTCTTTTTGATCTCTTTGCAGCACTGTTGACCATCCTTGACACTCTCTTGCCTTTGATTTCTGAGATATTACATTCTTCTAGTTCTTCTCTCACTTCTTTGAGTACAGGAGGATTGCAGGTGACTATTTGTTGGGGATAGTCAAAGGGTCCACATCTGGGCAGCTCTAAACAAATTAGGTACCTTAACTAAACTTTCAGGCTCAGTCATTTTTTGGTGTGCCTCTTCCCTCCACCAAAGTAGAGTATAAGATCTTTCACATTTTAATGGGCAATCTTATCAAGAGTTTCTGTCAGTACAAAAAATAAATTATCCCCTGGTGGCTGGTCCTGTTGATATACCTCTCTGAACTTAGCTAGTGTTGTCCTGAGAGGACAGACCTTATCTGCTTTCTCATGATATTCCTTTTGTGGAACAAGCATTTATTAAGCACTTAGAATATGCCAGGCCTTTGCAAATATTATCTTATTTCATCCTGACAAGAACTCTGGGAAGGAAGTGCTATTATTATCCCCCTTTTACAGTTGAGGAAACTGAGATAGATAGAAATTAAGTGACTTGTCCAGGATCACACAGCTAGTACGTATCTGAGACTGGGTTTGAACTCAGGTCTTCCTGACTCTAGGCTTGGTGCTCTATCCATTGTGCTCTATCCACTATTTGTACAGTGTTAAATATTCTTAGGGAAGTAGCTCCTGGTCCAATCACACAGAATACCTACTTAAAGTATGCTCAGTGATTTTAGGACCATAATTGCAAGTTTGGATAAACTGTAAGCTTTGTAAATTACATATCTAAGTTGTTGATGTGATTCACAAAGCAATAGCATAATGCTGCTTTGATATTTGGGATGGGGTGATTTACTACCCTGTATGATTGGAGATCTCGATTCTGAACTGAATGGTGCTCTATTGTGTCTTTCCCAGCCTGTGGGCATGAGCCAGGGCAGGAGGAAGGGTTAGGGAGAAGCTCTAAATGAGAATTCAGAACCCCAAAGAATCACCAGCACAACATTTCAAAAGCTGCCATATGTAATTAAGGTTGTTTTCTTTTATTTTCTCTGTTATCCTTCTGGTCTGATTGTATTATAATTTCAGGCAGTGCTTTGCTTTGGTCCTGGTAAATAAACCATCCCCTTTTGCACAACCACCTGTTCCTCCCTGCTTCCCTCCCCATTTGCTTTATGTACTCATCACCATGTTGCTGAGTCAAGCCTTGACTGATCCCACCTCCCTTTGTTTTCTCTCTCTTCTGATTGGAGGGCTGAATGGTAGAGTACTGAACTCCTTCCAATGCCTTCCTTTACAGAGGTCAGAAACTGGACTTTTGGGCTCACAACACTCTGCATTTACTGCTCCGTCTGGTTTTAGCTCCAAAGAACAAGATGCCTTGGTGCTGGGTACCCCCGTTGACCCTCCTCTCCTTTTCTGCCTCCTGTTGTGTGTTGTCTCCTCTTCTCCATTAGATTGCAAGCTCCTTGAAGGCAGGGACTAGCTTTCTTTGTTTTAAAGGTGCTTAGCACAGTGCCTGGCACATAATAAGGGCCTAATAAATGCTTATTGGATTAGATTGCAGTGGCCCTAGAATATAGGGTCATGAAGCATGAGGTGGTCGGTGGAAAGAATATGGGACTGGCAAGCCAGGGACTTGAGTTCTAAGCCCAGCAGGATGGCCATGAGGCAGCCTGGCTTAGGACAGGATCAAAGTCAAAGAGAAATGGGACCACTAAAATATATATAAGGATCCCCTGCTGGCTGCATATTGACTTAGAAAACCACAAATTAACATTATCTATGTTTTATTGTACTTATTTTGTTAAATATTTCCTAATTACATTTCAATTTTATTGGTGCTCCCCTGCATAGCATTTGCCACCTCTGGTGTAGTAGATAGAGTGTGGGTCTTGGAGTCTGTAAAACCTCCATTTAAATTCTGTCTCTGGCTTGCCCATAGGCATGCGTGGAGCCTTGCTAAGTCTCAGTTGCTTCATCTGTAAGATGATTATAATACTTGTAGTATCTACTTCCCAGTATGCTGTGAAACTCAGAAAAGATGTTAATGTATGTAAATTATTTTGCAAACTTTAAAGGACTGTATTAAGGTCAATTAGCTCTATCACATTGTGATTCTAGATGGTACTTTTTAAAAAAATTAATTAATTTATTTTTAGTTTTCAACATTCACTTCCACAAGATTTTGAGTTCCAAATTTTCTCCCCATCTTGTCCCTCCTTCATCCTAAGATGGCATGCATTCTGAATATCCCTTCCCCTAATCTGCCATCCCTTCTATCTCCCCCTATTTCCTTATCCCCTTCCCCTTCTATTTTCCTATAGGGCAGGATAGATTTCTATACCCCATTGCCTGTATATCTTATTTCCCAGTTGCATGTGAAAACAAATTTTTAACATTTGTTTTTAAAACTTTGAGTTTCAAATTTTCTCCCTTCCTCCCTCCTCACCCACCCTCATTGAGAAGGCAAGCAACTTGATATAGGTTATACATGTGTAGTCATGCAAAACGCTGCCATAGTAGTCATGTGGTGAAAAACTAACTATATTTCCCTTCATCCTATCCCACCCCCTGTTTTTTCTATTCTCTCTTTTCACCCTGTCCCTCCTTAGAAGTGTTTGCTTCTAATTACCCCTCCCCCAATTTGCCCTCCCCTCTATCATTCCCCTGCTTTCTTGTCCCCTTCCCTCCTATTTTCCTGTAGGGTAAGATAGATTTCCATACCCAATTGAGTGTGTATTTTATTCCCTCCTTAAGCCAAAGCCAAATCTGATAAGAATAAGATTCACTCATTCCCTTTCACCTTCCTGTTTCCCCTCCACTGTAAAAGCCTTTTCTTGTCTGTTTTATGCGAGATGATTTACCCCATTCTACCTCTCCCTTTTTCCTTCTCCCAGTATAATCCTCTCACCCCTTAATTTTGTTCTCCAGATATCACCCCTTCATCTTCAACTCACCCTGTGCTATCTATCTATCTATCTATCTATCTATCTATCTATCTATCTATCTATCTATCTATCTATCTATCCATATAATTTTTTTCCTTCCAATTACCCTAATACTGACAAAGGTCTTGTGAGTTACGAATATCATCTTTCCATGCAGGAATGTAAACAGTTAAACCTTAATAAGTCCCTTATGATTTATCTTTCCTGTTTACCTCTTCATGCTTCTCTTGAGTCGTTTATTTGAAAGTCAAATTTTCTATTCAGTTCTGGTCTTTTCATCAAGAATGCTTGAAAGTCCTCTATTTCACTGAATGTCCATTTTTGCCTCTGAAGGATTATACTCAGTTTTGCTGGATAGGTGATTCTTGGTTGTAATCCTATCTCCTTTGAACTCCAGAATATTATATTCCAAGCCCTCTGGTCCCTTAATGTAGAAGCTGCTAAATCCTGTGTTATCTTGATTATGTTTCCACAGTACTTGAATTGTTTCTTTCTGGCTGCTTGCAATATTTCCTCCTTGACCTGGGAACTCTGGAATTTGACTACAATATTCCTAGGAGTTTTCCTATGGGGATCCCTTTCAGGAGGTGATCAGTGGATTCTTTTAATTTCCATTTTACCCTCTGGTTCTAGAATATCAGGGCAGTTTTCTTCGATAATTTCTTGAAAGATGATGTCTAGGCTCTTTTGTTGATCATGGCTTTCAGATAGTCCAGTACTTTTAAAATTATCTCTCCTGTATCTATTTTCAAGGTCACTTGTTTTTCCAATGAGATATTTCACATTGTTTTCTATTTTTTCATTCTTTTGGTTTTATTTTACAATGTCTTGATTTCTCATAAAGTCACTAGCTTCCAATTGCCCCATTCTAATTTTTAAGAAAGTATTTTCTTCAGTGAGCTTTTGGACTTCCTTTTCCATTTGGCCAATTCTGCTTTTTAAGGCATTCTTTTTCTCATTGGCTTTTTGGACCTCTTTTGCCATTTGGGTTAGGCTATTTTTTAAGGTGTTATTTTCTTTAGTATTTTTTGGGGGGGTCTCCTTTAGCAAGGTGTTGACTTGTTTTTCATGATTTTCTTGCATAACTCTCATTTCTCTTCCCAATTTTTCCTCTACTTCTCTTACTTGCTTCTTAAAATACTTTTTGAGCTCTTTTATGGCCTGGGACTGATTCATATTTTTCTTGGAGGCTTTGGATGTGGGAACTTTGACTCTGTGGTCTTCTATGTTTTGATCTTCTTTGTCACTGAAGAAAGATTCTATGGTCTGACTTTTTTGCAAGGTTTGCTCATGATCCCAGCCAATTAATTGAGTTATGAATTCTTTGTTAAGATAGGGGTCTGCTTCCAGTGTAGTGAATGTGCTGTCCCAAGCTTGGGGGGTTTTATGCAGCTCTTTTCAGAGATACTTTTAGGGAGCTGTAAATTTTCAGTTCTTTCAAGGTAGTACAATCAAGGGCAAGGTGTTTACTCCTTTGCTGGCTTGTGCTTTGGTCTATGAGTGACCACAAGTACTCTTTACTGCCTTGGAACTGTGAGGAAGATTCCCTCTCTACTACCACTACAAGCTTTACCACGCCAGCACTCTTCCTCACCCCAGGACCACCACCCAGAACTTTCACCCAAATCCAAGCATAGGCAAAGCAAGAGATTCCTGCCTCAGCACCAGCAAAGAGATCCCTGCAATCCCCCTCTGATCGGCCACTTGATTCCCTCTCCTTCGTGGGCCAAGAGCTCAGGAAGCAGCCGCCGCTCTAGGGCTGAGCTAGGACTGGGACTGGGACTGAGCTTCTTTCTCACTGTGGTCACAAATCTTTTCTACTGACCTTCTAAGTTGTCTTTGGAGTTCATGGGTTGAGAAGTCTGGAAACCACCACAGCTCCCCTTGATTCAGTCCTCTGAGGCTTGCTGCAGCTTTACTGAGGCCTGTTTTGCCTGTGTGCCCATGCTGAACTGAGTTCCTCTCCCAGCCTGGCATGATAGACCTTTCTAATCAACCATCTAGGTTGTCTTGGGCTGTAAATTTGTTTCACTCAGTCTTTTTGTGTGTTCTGCTGCTTTAGAATTTGTTTAGAGCCATTTTTTACAGGTATTTGGGGGGGTTTGGGGGAGAGCTCAAGCAAGTCACTGCTTTTACTCTGCCATCTTGGCTCCTGTTTCTCTAGATGGGACTTTTTGAGCCTTAGTTTTCCCTATCTATAAAATGGGGCTGGATCTCTTCCTGCTTTGATGTTTTATGAAGTCTCAGTCTAAGATCTCTTTATCTCCACCATACTTTATTTTCTCTCCCCCCTACTTTGCTTGCCCAAATAGTCATCTCTTTTTTCTAATTAGTTGTTTCAATTGTTGGTGACTCTTCTAAGGACAAAGTTGTTGCCTCAGATCCAGATGGAAGGGACTTTCCTTTGCAAGGAGACCTTATCCAATTGAAATGTACCAGTATCTTTGAATTTTTAAAGCAATGATGAGTTTTGCCAGCTTTCTCATTTTGTTTGTTTTTGAAGTTTTATTGATACTTCTATTTTTATAGAAGTCATTTTAATATCCCCTTCTCTCTCTCCACATTGAACCCTCCATTTTAATGAAGAAAAACAGCTAAGCGAAAGCAACTGACAAGGTGATTGCATGTGACAGAAAAAGCAACACTTCACACCTGTGGCTTCCCACCTCTACAGAGAGGGGAGAAGTGTGTTCTCTCCTCTGTTCTCTGGAGCCCCAAGTGTCCTTTGCACCCAGTCGGAGTTTGAAGGTCTTCTCTGGTCTCTTTGTTTATGCTGTTTTAGTTATTGTTTACTATGTTCTCCTGTTTTATATTTTCTTTTAAAGTCAGTTTTTGGCTGCATTTCCATGGCTACTGCTTGTCACTTAACACTAAGGCCAGACCCTGTGGGATAAACAGTATAGAAGAGAGCTTCTGAATAGCTTGTATAGCTGGGAGGATTTAGACAGATTCTGTCCTGAGGGAGCAAGCTAGAGAATGGAGTCAACAGACTAAGGGAATGAGGTGAGTCCTAGAGGAGAGTTCTGAGGTATCGCAGACTGAGGAAAGGAAACCATTGTGGGTGAAAAGACCAGAAACACAGAGAGCTAAGGAGATAAGACATCCAGCTATGTGGGAGGGGTCTGGAGATGGGTTACAAAGTTGAGGAAAGAGCAATAGCATAGGCAGACACTCGGTAGAGGAAGCACACAAACCTATCCTTTGCTTGGCTTTGTTGGCTTAACATTTTTTTTTCTTTTTAGGCAATTGGGGTTAAGTGACTTGCCCAGGGCCACACAGCTAGTAGGTATCAAGTGTTTGGTCTGAGGCTGGATTTGAACTTAGGTCCTCCTGACGATAGGGCCAGTGCTCTTTCCACTGCGCCACCTAGCTGCCCGTTGGCTTAACATTTTTACCAGTGACTCGGATAAAGGCATAAGTGTCTGCTCATCAGAGTTGCAAACAGAACAGCTGGGAGGCATAGCTAGCTAACTCAGTAGATGACAGTCAGAATCCAAAAGCATCTTGACAGACTTAGAGCACTGGGCTGAATTCAATAGAAGATCAATGTAAAGTCTTACACTTGGGTACAAAAAATCAACCAGGCAAGTATAAGATGGGGGAGGTATGTTTAGATAGCAGTTGTTCAGAGAAAAACTTAGGAGTTTTAATGGACTCTAACTTCAATATAAGTCAGAAATATGATGTGACAGCCACAAAAGTTAATGGGATCTTGGGATACATTAAGAGGGATATCGTTTCCAGAAATGGAAGAGGGGATAATAACCTCACTATATTCTGCCTTTGTCAGACCTCGTCTGGAATATCGTGTTCATGTCTTGCATAAAGACTGTTGATAAGCTGGAGAATGTCCAGAGGAGGGCAGTCAGAACAATGAGGAGCCCTGAATCTATTGCATATGAGGATTGATTAGAAAAGCTGGGCATGTAGCCCAGGGAAGACAAGACTCGGGGTGGGAGCAAGTCGTGAGAGCTGTGTTTGAGTATTTGAAGGACTGTGCTATGGAGGAGGATCTACACTTGTTCTGTCTGGCCTTAGAAGGTAGAGCCTGGAGTAATGGGAGGAAGTTGCCAAGAGAGTTTGATGTCAGGAAATGCCTATCAGTAATTAAAGCAGTCCACACACACAATGCCCTGCCTTCAAGAGGACTGCTAAGGGAAGGGAGGGGATTCCTGCTTTTTAGAGGTCTTTAGGCAGGGACTGGAGAATCACTTTTAGGATTATATTATATGGAGATTCCTTCTTTGTCTGGGCTAGACTAGTTGGCTGATTAGGTTCCTTCCTCTGTGTCTGAGAAGCTGGGCTCTGATAATGAGCCAATCAACTTTTATTAAGCACCTACTCTGTGCCAGGCATTGTGCTGGGGATACAAAAAGAGGCAAAAGATAGTCCCTGCCACCAAGGAGCTTCCAGTATAATGGGAGAGACAACATGCAAACAATATACAAAGTGAGCTATATATATGACTAATAGGAAATAATGGAGGAAAGACACTGGAATTGAGGGGTTAGAGAGGTTTCCTGTAGAAGGTCGGGTTTTAGTTGGGACTTAAAGGAAACCAGGGAGGTCAGTAGTCAGAGTAGAGGAAGAAAAGTGTTCCAGGCATGGGAGACAACCAGAGAGAATGCCCAGAGTTGAGATGCAGTGATAAGTGAGTTTTCATTCATCTTGTCCCAAGCTGCACCTTCATATCTCTTCCCAGTCATCTCCATACTATACTTCCTACACAGTGGCCATCATCCTTGTCTCTATCCCACCAGAAACTTGGAATGTGCCCCTGGGATACTGGGCTCTGATAGGTAAACTTTTGCTTCGTCTTGTTTTGTACCAGGTCTCCATGCAGGGGTTTGCTGGTAATTGTACGTGTATACATGAGAGCTGTTTGTTAAATATTTACCAGCACACCACTGTATGGAAACCTGGTACAAGATGCACACATACGCGTGCACACATGCACACACACACACACACACGTATACGCTTGACATACTTTTAAGTTTAATCTGCATTATAAACATTTTCTCTGTCACTTTCTTAACTTTAGACAATTAACAAAACATTAAATTGAGCCCTGATTTATAATTTGTCAATTTCTGAGGTATAACTGCTCACCCTGAAAAATTAACAATCAGCTGTCCTGAGCTGAGTCCATTATACTCTTGCTTCCATATCACCTAGGAGCCAGCTCTAAACCATGCAGCCTGGTGCATCTCCCCCTCTTCTACCTTCTAGGTCCCCTTTACATGTTATCTTCCTACATTAGAATGAAAGTTCTTAGCACAGTGCTTGGCATATAGTAAGAACTTACACATAATCCATCTATTTTCTAACTCTCAATACATGTGATTCTAGTGTCAGGAAAAGGTTCATGAAGGCATTGGCATCTGAGCCAGGCCTTGAAGAAAGGCAAGAATTTCATGAGGTGGAGAAGAAAGTAAGAGGTCATTGCAGTCCTACAGATTCTCATGGTTATACATGGAAGTAGGAAGGGTTTTGGGTCTGCCAAATGGTGAATGGCATAGTTTGACTGAAGCACAGAGTACCTGAATGGTGAAATGGAGCTAGAAATGGAGGTCAGAGGCAGAGGGGCCTTGAATGTCCAGCTAATATGGTTAGCTTTTATTGAAAGAAAATGGGGAAGTTTCTGAGCCCAGGAATGATAGATCAAGTCTCCATATTGGGATTCAGAAACTCTGGTTCTTACAGTATTATAGACATTGGTATAGTATTATAGATTCCCAGAAACTCTGGGTAGTTGGTAAGTATTATAGACCTTAGTGCAGTCCCCATTTTACAGATGAAGACTTGATTTTGTTTACTAAGCTCATTCCTAGTAGGTGGAGGTTGTCTCTGTCATCATTTAAAATACTTTTTTTCTGTTTTAAATACAATATTGAATAATGCTGACAGGTACCTATTTGAGAACATGTGGCATCCCCCCAGTAGAATTAAACTCCTTAAGGGCAGAGATTGTCTCATTTTTATATTTGTGACCCTTGCACTTAGTATGATGTCTGCTACATAGTGATTGCTTAATTAATGCATATGCATTGAAAAGGCATAAAAACAAATTTTGTGCTTAGTATTGATTATCTTTTTCTTCCATTAATGAATCAATCTGGTGTTACCTTTTTTTTCATCTTGTTTTATATCTGCCAACTCCTCCAACTTAGTTATTCAATTTTTTTTAATCAAGCAAGCATTTGTTAGATGTCTACTAAGTACCAGTCACTGTGCTAAGCACTGGAGAGATAAATACAAGCAAGCAAGATGGCCACTGCCCTGCAGGAGCTTATAGTCTGTTGGGGAAAACAACTTGTACACAGATAAGAAAATATGGAATATAAAGTAATGTGAGGGGAGCATCCTCCTCTTGGATAAATGAGGAAATCTAAACCCAGAGAGGGGAAGGACTCGCCCAAAGGCACCTAAGAGATCTGTGCAGAATCTGAGTTGGTTGGGAAGGGAGGAGAGGAGAAAGGGTAAGGAGAATGAGACAGGCTTTGAACAAGGGAGTTGGGGAATGTAGGTGTGTTGAAGGGAACCTGCTGTATTTTTATATATTATGACCAATAAAACCCAGTTGGAAAAGATGGAGAGAAACTATTTAAAACAACTATAGAATGTATAATATACTCAAATACATACAGGAACTATATGAATACAACTACAAAACACCTTCTGGTAATAGACACAACTAATTGGAGAAATAACAATTGCTCATGGATAGAATGAAGCAATAGAGTGAAAATGACAACACTAAATTAATTTACTTATTAAGTGCCACAAATTACCAAAGGATTATTTTATAGAGGTAGAAAAAATAATGAAATTCATCTGGAGGAACAAATGGTAAAGGATTTCAAGGGTAATAATGAAAAAAGTCAGAAAGAAGAGAGCGTTGCAGTACTAGATCTCAAACTAGAATATACAAATAAAGCAGTAATCATCAAAATGATTTAGTATTGGTTAAAAAATGGAGGTTTATTAGTGGAACATATTAGGTACATAGTTCATAGAATTAAGTATAATAAGTAGCCTAGTGTTTGATAAACTCAAAGACTCCAGCTACGGGGGATAAGAACTTACTATTTGACAAAAAGTTCTGGGAAAACTGGAAAGCAGTTTGAAGAAAGTAGACCAACACCTCACACCATATACCAATATAAGCTCCAAAGGGGTATGTGACTTAGGTACATAAACAAATTAGAGGAGAAAGGAAGAAATTAGCCTTCAAATCTATGGGTAGGAGAACATTTCATGACCAAACATGGGGTAGAGAGGATCACAGAAGAAAAAATGGACTATTTTCTTTATATAAAATTTAAAAGTTTTTACATAAACAAAACCAATGCATCCAAGATTAGAAGGGAAACAGTCAACTGGTGTGTGTGTGGGGGAAATCTTTACAGCAAGTTTCTCTGATAAAAATATTGTTTACAAGCTATCTAAGGAACTAATTCAAATTTATAAGAATTAGAGTTATTCCCCAAGTGATAAATAGTCAAAGGATATGGATAGGCTGTCTTTTGTGGGAAGGAACATAAAAAAATGCTCCAGATCACTTATAATTAGAGACATGCAAATTGAAGCAGTTCTGATCTGAGGTCTGGCCTCATACTCATCTGATTAGCAAAGTTAACAAAAAAGGGAAATGATATATATCAGAGAGGCTGTGGGAAAACAGGCACATTAATGTACTGTTAGTGGAGATGTTAATTGTCTAGCCAGTCTGGAAAGCAATTTGGAACTTTGCCTCAAAAGTCACTAAACTGAACATATCCTTTGACTCAGAAATACAACTTCTTGGTAGATCAGAGAAAGTGGAAAAGGATTCATATGTACAAAAATATTTACAGTAGCATTTTTTTGCAAATTTTTTACAGTTTGCAATTTTTGACAAAGAACTGGAAACTAAAGAAGTGTCCATACATTGGGAAATGGCTGAACAAATTTGTTGTGCTATCAGAATGTTGACAAGGGTTGGTTTCAGAGAAACCTGGGAAGACTTGTATGAGCTGAAGCAGAACAAAGAGAACAGAACTAAGAGAACAGTTTATGCAATAGCAATATTATAAGAAAAATGATTTTGAAAGAACTATATTCTGATCAATGCAATGTTGTTGTTCCATCATGTCCAACTCTTTTTTTTTTTTTTGTAGGCAGTGGGGTTAAGTGACTTACCCAAGGTCACATAGCTAGTAAGT
The DNA here is from genome assembly GCF_900497805.2 of Vombatus ursinus. Taxonomy (NCBI): domain Eukaryota; kingdom Metazoa; phylum Chordata; class Mammalia; order Diprotodontia; family Vombatidae; genus Vombatus; species Vombatus ursinus. The sequence goes on from NW_020954553.1 coordinate 5,847,071, forward strand.
GTCAAGTGTCTCAGGCCGGATTTGAACTCAGGTCCTCCTGACTCCAGGGCCGGTGTTTGATCCACTGTGCCATGCCCAACTCTTTATGACCCCATTTAGGGTTTTCTTGGCAAAGAGTGGTTTGCCATTTCCTTCTTCAACTCATTTTATAGATAAGGAAACTGAGGCTAACAGGGTTAAGTGACTTGCCCAGGGTCACGCAGCTAGTAAGTGTCTGGGACCAGATTTGAACTCAGGAAGATAAGCCTTTCTGTCTCCAGGCCCAGCTCTGTATGCACTGTGCCATGATTTTAGAGGATTCTATGCTGAAGAATGCTACCCACCTCCTAACAGAGAGGTGATGGACTTATGGTACAGATTTAGACACATATGTTTTTGGGACATGGCCAGTGTGGGAATTTGTTTTGCTTGACTATGCATATTTGTTCTAAGACTTTTGTTTTTGTTTTTCAATGGAGAGGAGGCAGGTTCTTACTTGAGGGAGAGAAAATAGATTTTTGTTCATTGAAAATTTAAAAAAAATTTACAAAGAGAATCTGCCAGAGGAGAGGGAAAGAAAGGACAAGAAACAAAGGTAAGGAGTTAGAGAGGAGAATCATGTCTATCAGTTTCTGGTATGGAGGAGAAAGGAGATATAGGTCTTGATAACATTAACTGACATTTATATGCTTATTTATGATTTGCAAAGTGCTTTGCATACATTATCTTAATTGAGCCTCTAAGTAACAATAATCCTCTGGGAATAGTTACTATAGGTATTATCTTCTCTGTTTTAAAGATGAAGGAACTGAGGCCCAAAGGGATTTAGTGGTTGCCCAGGGTCACATAGCTGGTGTCAGAAGCAGACTTTGAATCCAGGGCTTCCTGACTCCAAGTTCAGTGTTCTTTGTATATGTGACCCTGGCACAAGATCCTTTGGTGTTTCCATCCAGTTTTCTTATTGGCCCATTCAGCAGCACATTGATTCTTCTGTTGTCTAAGCCAGTGGTGTCAAGTTCAGAGAGAACTGAAGGTCACTAAATGCACATAAGGATCCCGGAGGGCTGTGTATTGACTTAGAAAACCACACATTGATATAGTTCTTTTTTATTAATATATCAACCGATTAAAATCAGGAATTATATTTTAATTTGCTTCGGGGCACACTGGGGAGTGCTGTGGGCTGCATGTGGCCAGTGGCTTTGTATTTGACACCTTTGGTTTAAGTAATTAATAAAGATGTTAAGTGTTTTGTGCTGGATGTGACCCATGTGGAACTCTATGTGTTGCCTTCCGCCAAGAAGACGTCAAAGATGGCCTTCTCACAAACTAGGCCTTGCAGTAAGTCATACAAGCAAAAATCTTTACTTCTGTCGAGATGTATTAGTGCCATAAGAGGTGAAGTTTGACAAGATTTCTTCTCTGTGAAACTATGTTGATTTTTACTTTGTGTCCTGTTTTTAAAAATTATTGAAAGGTTTTATGAAAGACTTAACACTGAGCATCAATATAGTCAACTAAAACTTGCTACATAATCATATACATTTAAATGAATTGATTTCAGTACATGAGAATGTTTCGGCTCCTCTCTAGTTCTCTGGATTCTCTGACAAGTCATTCCTATTCAATTCACCTCTTACATAGTTGTTATTAAAATGTACTCCATTCTTTTGGGTTCTATTTTGTTTTTGTTGTTCACTCTTTTCAGTCGTGTCTGATTCTTTGTGACTCCATTTGGGGTTTTCTTGGCAGAGATACTGGAGTGGTGTGCCATCTTCTTGTCCACCTCATTTGACAGATGAGGAAACCAAGGCAGACAGGGTTAAGTGACTTTCTCAGGGTCACACAGCTAGTAAGTGTCTGAGGCCATATTTGAACTCGGGAAGATAAGTCTTCTTTATTTAGGTCTAGCACTCTATCCATCATACCATCTGCTTTTTTTTTTTTTTAACTTTGATTTACTTTGCCAAAGTCTTAGTTTCTTTCTATTGCTCGTACTTGTTGGTTTCAGTTTCTTTGTGGTATACAATTGCATTAAGACAGGATATTCCAAATGTCTCAGCCCTGTACATCACAATGCATTGCACAATGCATTCCACAACTCCTCACTATTCCACTATTTTCTAGGTCTTTGCAAATTGGTTTTCATGATGTTTTCCACTACTGTTTTGGATTTGGAAGCAAAGCAGATTGGGTGGTAACCTCTAGATTTAAAGGTAGACATTTCATTTTGTTGTTTCTGCTCCAGTTCTGAGGTCTCAGAATCTGGAGTCACAAACTCTCAGAGTGGGAAGGGACCTAAAAGGTCATGTAGTCCAAGATGTACCTAAAAAAAAAGCATAGGAAATGTTCAAGGGGACCTTTACAAATGGATAAAGTAGGTAAACAGGAATCTCCTTGTATACTGAAATGTGTCATCAAAACTATCTGGTATAGGGGGGGACAAAAGATCAAATGAGCAGCTTGGAAAAGTCAACTACAGAACTTTGTGATATCTCTGTCCTCTGTGCTATTCTTTTATTTCTCTTCAATGCCTCTAGCCCATCACTTAAATAAGCAGCCTAGAACATTAAGTCCATTGGACCTTGCCTATTTAAGCAGCTAGTCAGGTAATGTTGAATTAGAAATTACTTTTCCTTTTTTTTTTTTTTTTGTGAGGCAGTTGGGGTTAAGTGACTTGCCCAGAATCACACAGCTAATGAGTGTTATGTATCTGAGGCCGGATTTGAACTCAGGTCCTCCTGACTCCAGGGCTGGTGCTCTATCCACTTTGCCACTAGCTACCCCCAATGTTGAGTTAGAGCTAGTTGCTATACAAGATGACACAGGGGAACAGTAGCAGAGATGGGGTGCTAAATAAAGAGAGCCCCAGACTTGAAGTCAGGAGGCCTGGATTCCACTTCTACACATGGTACTTTGGGATGACCTTAAGACCTTGGATTTCCCTTTTCTGAACTTCCATTTAGTCTTATGCATGATGCACAGATCATGATACTTGGACTATATATTGTGCATGTTTCATAGGATCGTGGGAAGATAGGTTTAGGGCTAGAAGGAACCTCAGAAGTCATCAGGTTCAAACCACATTCTCTCTCTCTGCCCCTCCCTCCCCCATTTTACTGGAGGAACCTCAGTCTTAGAACTTGTTGAAGGTTACAAATAGGAGAAATGGGATTTGAACTCAAGTTCTTTTATTCCAAATCCAGCAGTCATTCCACTGTACCACTCTGCCTCTGGTCACTGAGAAAAGAAGGAAGGAAGGAAGGAAAAAAGAGAAGGAGGGAGGAAGGAAGGAAAGAGGGAAAGACAGAAGAAGGAAAATAAAGAAGGAAAAAAGGAAGGAAGGAAAGAAGGAAGGAAGGAAAGAAGGAAGAAAAAAAATTTGTTAAGTACTTACTCTGTGTCAAGCACCGTGCTAAGCACTGAGGATCAAATGTAGGCAAAAAAGAAAGACAGTCCCTGCCATCAAGGAGCTTATGTTCTAACGTAGGGAGACAATACTCAAAAGGGAGCTGAAAAGGGAGGTGATAGTGCTGTATGTGGGGCTGGAGGAGAAGAGGTACCTAGCATAAGACCATGTATTTAAGGCCAAGAAAGTCAACTAGAGGGCCAAGAGGAGAATGAAGGCAGACCAGCTTGGGCCCTTCCACAAAATGGAGGCTTGAGGAGGAACTCACCACTGGGAGAAGTGGGGGTGGGGGGGTGGGCCTTGTGGAGGAATATTCTATAGTGAGCAGATTTCAGGAATGATAAGTTGTTGGGCAAGAAGGGTGCTAGTGCTGAGCCAGCAATAGAGAAGGCATGATTTGGAAGACCAGAAAGTCTGGGATAGGGCTTAGAGGAGAATGAAGAAAGTTTTTGGTAAATCATAAGGTGATATTGAAAGGGAAGTTATTAATTTAGTCTCTCCTCCCACATTCACACCATTGGCATATTTGGATAACTATAAAAGTGTTCACGCTGTAGCAATCTGCTTCTCCAAAAAGGACAGGAAGTGATTATGATATTATCCCCTATCCTCAGGGAGCTTATGTTCTATTAGGGGGAAACTTTATGCATGCAGGTAAGTAAATACGAAACATATGATGTCATATAAAGAACATTGAAATGGGAGTCTTAGGACATGTGTTTGAATTTGAGCTCTGCTACTTACTATCTGTATAACTGTGGGCAAGTCGTTTTTCTTTGTCTGAGCTTCAGTTTCCTCATCTGTAAAATGAGGGGGAAGGTTAGATTAGGAGACTTCTAAGTCCCTTCCTCCTCTAGATTTATGATTGTATGATCCTAAATAAATGCATGGGCATATGAGTAAAGATCTCTGCAAGAAGTGCGGAGCTTCTAAGGCAGCCAAGTGTGGGAGGTGGTGAGGGACAGTGTTCCAGGCACAGACTCATAGGGTCATAGGTCCAGGGCTGGAAGCGACATGGGGGGCCATCTAGTCTAGGCCAGTCTTTATATGTTGCAGAGGAAGAAACTGAGGTCCATGGAGGATGAATGACTTGTCCAAGATCACTCAGGTAAGGCAGTCAGAGATAGAGTGGGGGGACAGCTTATACAAAGGCATAAAATCAAAGAGTTGAAATCAAAGAATAGGAATTAGGAAGTTGACTCATTGGGCTGGAATGTAGTGCTTGAGGAAGAGAAATATGAATTCATCTGCAAAGATAGTTTGGCACTAGATTATGATGAACTTAAAATGGCTAACAGAAATTTACATTTTATCCCAGAGTCAGTAGGGAGCCACTGAAGTTTACTAAGAAGGAGATTGACATGTTAGACTTGTGTTTTTGGAACATCAAATTTGGTCGCCATGTAGAGGGTGAATTGGAGAGGGGACAGACTAGAAGGAGAGAGATCAACTAGCAGCCTGTTGAAATAGTCTAGGAGAGAGCTGATGAGGGCCCGAACTACTAGTGACTATGAATGGAGAGGAGGGGATTGTAAGAGCTGTTGAAGAGGTAGAAGCTATACGACTGGGCAGCAGATTGGATATGTGGCCATGAGGAAGGGGAATGAGCTAGGATGAGTTCTAGCTTAGGAACCAGAGTGACTAGAAAGAAGCATGACGATATGGAGAAGTTAGGAGGAAGAGTAGGTTGGAGGGGGATGGTTGCCTGTTGTTGTTCGTCCTTCATTCTTGAAGAGGACCGATGACTTCAGGAGAGTGATCTCTTGACTTGCAAGGTAAGTGAGGCAGAGCTGTGCAAAATCATCAGCTGGTAGAATGGTTGCCTGTGTTGAGGGACATCTAGGGGAAGACAGCTGATCTCCTGCCCCTCATTCTCCCTCCTGGCCCCCCTCCCTACTCGTACCTCCCAGTGCCTTCCCTCTGGGATTGCCATTTACATTGTAGATGTTTAGGATGTCCTTCCATGTTACCTTCCTTATTAGAATGTGACTTCTTTGATGGCAAAGACCAGGGTATTTGCACCCCTAGATCTTGACACATAGTAAGCGATTAATTGCTTGTTGACTGAAACAGGAGAGATGGGCTCAAGAGAGAGAGATGAGGGCTGGATGGTATAATGGAAAGAGTCTTTGACTCTGGAGTTAAAGGACTCGAGTTCCTGACTCTTCTACTTATTACCTTGTGTAGTCTTGGGCAAGTCCCTTAACCTCCCTGGGTTTTGGCTTCTTTATCTGTTGAGGGAGGAGGGTAGGACTCAATGACCTCTGAACTCTCTCTAAACCAATGGTTCAGTGATCCTATACATAGACCTTGGAGCCATCTTCTTAGAGATGATGGTTGAACCCTTGGGAGCTGAGATCACCAAGAGAGATTTTAGAGATAAGAGAAGAGGGACCAGGACAGAGCTCTGGGGTACATTCCTGCCTAGGGGGTGAGGCTCCAGCAAAGGTGACTGAACAGGCATGGGAGGCAGAAATGAGGCCTATTAATTCTGGTTGGAATACTGGATACATTCTGTTAATAAGACTTTGAAGTAAGATGATGAAGCGGCAGATTTTGGATGTAACAACTTGAAATGTTTTCTTATGTGTGGGTGTCTGATGGCATTTTTTTTTTCTTTTTGAGGTATAAGAATTTTTTTCCTTGCTTTGCCAAATTTGCTTCCCTAAGTGAATTGGTGCAGAAACTAGAAGGAACTATTTGGGTGGAGCATCATGGGACAGTACTTTTCTATTGCTTTTACTGAAAGGGGCAGGGACACTCCAGTTTTCCTCATTCATGGCAAACAATCTCACCTCATTCTGGGGAAAGGGTGGGACAAGTACAGAGCTCTCTCCTTTTGCATCCCCTGGGTAACTTGGCTTGAGAAGCTTGGGGGCCTGTCTAGCTAGTGGAGCTGGGATGTTGTGTTTGGTTAAGAGGGCACCAGCCCCTATACGTGAGGGATGCTTTTTGCTAGACTGTCTCTAGGCCCAAACGTTATAAGAAAAAAAAAACACAAGAAAAACCTCTTGGAAATCTTGATCTTCTACATATGCCCAGAAGGTATCTGGCAACGGCCAATGTAAAGGCATGTGTTATAGTAGGTGTGCATTTTGAGAAGCTGCCAAGACTAAGTTGTTTAAACTTTTACAATTTAATTCTAGCTGGGGGTGGATTATATAGCTAGGGGCTCTGCAAAGCTGTCTATGATAGGAATAGATGGGCAAAGAATACAGAATGCCTTTCAGATTATCCAATGCCCTGATACCCATTAATCTTTCTCTAACTGGAATGCTGGTTTCCAAAGAAAGCATAGGATGGGATTCCCCCAGCTCCTCTTCTCAAAGTCCTAACAGTATGGTAGAGTGAATTGGAGTCAGAGGACCTGAAGAGGAATCTGGTTCCTTTATGACCATTTATGACCTTTGTGACCTTGAATAAGTCACTTAACTTCTTGGGCTCCAGTTTTCTCTTCTGGAAAATGAAGAGGTTGGGCTGGATGAACTCTAGGACCTTGACAGCTCTAGATCTGTAATTTTAGATGAAAGTACACATAAAAACACCCAACATCTTGAAAAAGGTTATATTGATGCCCTATTTTTACCCCATGGTCATGCCCCCTAAGACAGGGTGCCTTAATTCTAAAGTTCCTTCCTTACCAAATCCTAGCTTGTCACAATAACGGCAGCAGTAGCAAAGAAGCAAAGCAAACCCCCACAGTAATGACATCTCCCCATTTCACATCTGTGGAGCCCACCTCTCTACTGAGAGGAGGAGGTTGTACTTCTCCTGAATTCTCTAGAACCAAGATTATTCACTAAAATTCACCCAAATTCTACCGCATCTTAGTGTTAATGTTTACATTACTGCAGTCATCATACAGATATGGTGATGGCTTATTCTGTTTTTTTTTCCCTTTTTATTCCCCATACCTCTGGATCCATGTAGAAAATAGGCAGTCCTAGCATTATTAATTGAGGAATTCACATTTCCTCTGTAGCCAGAGGGCAGGGCAGAATACTGGACTATGATGGATGTAAGAATTGGAAGGGGTCTGAGTTTGAGTCCCAGCTCTGGAACTAAGCAGTTGTGTGACTATGGGTAAGTCATTTAACCTCTCTTGGACCCAGTTTCCTCACCTGTAAATTGAGGTTAATAATTCTTGCCCTGCCTGCTTCACAGGATTCTTGTGAGGAAAGTGCATTGGAAACCTTGAAGTGTGGAAGAAATGGGAGCTTTCGTTATGTAGTGAGAGATGCCCTAGATGTAGAGTCTGAAACCCTGGATATACTTTAGAAGGGATTCCTCTTGGTATGGGTTGGATTAGATGGCTTCTGAGGTCCCTTCCCATTCATTTCCTTTTTTTTTTCCAGCCAGAGACAAACTTTGTTAAAGATCTGCCATATTGGCCAGACTCTTAAGGAATCTGAACATTTGTGAGCTATGGGCTGGGTTCTTAAGGAATCTCAGCCCCTTAATGGAGACAAGATGGACCTTCTATACAGAAAGACTGTGAGAGGGATCTAGGAAGGATCTTGATAGGAGTGACTGGGAGGTCGGGACCCATTCATTTCCTAACATTGCCCCCTCACATTCTACCTTGTATTTTATATATCTGTGAACTTGTCATATCTCTTTTGTTGTTGTTCAGTCGTGTCCAATTCTTTGTGACGCTGTATGGGATTTTCTTGGCAAAGATACTGGAGCAGTTTGCTATTTCCTTCTCCATGGATTAGATGAACAGAGGTTAAGTGGCTTTCCCAGGGTCACACAGCTAGTGAGTGTTGTAGGCTGTTGGTGAATTCAGGTTTTCCTGACTCCAGGCCCAGCCCTCTAGCCAATGAGCCACCTCTCTGCCTACATCCCTCTTAGACTGTAAATTTAAATTCAACAGACATTTAAAAATACCTTTTTATTGATATATTCTTTATATTACTGTAGTTTTCCCTAGTATCCCTCTCCTCCCTTTCTCAAAGGGCCATCCCATATAGCGAAAAGTATTTTTTAACAATTAAAAAAAGAGGGAAAAACAACTGCAACTGATCAATACATATAAAAAGTCTGAAGATATGTGCAATGTGTAACACTTGTGGGCCTCCTACCTCTGCAAAAGGTAGGGTAGGAGTGTCTCCTTTTATCTTCTCTTTTCGTTGTTGTTCTTTATAAATTTGCAATATTCACTTTTGCTTTTTTTGTGGTTGTTTTTTCCATTCACATTTTTTCAGATATTGTATATATTATTTTCTTGACTCTGCTTCACTCTTCTTTAGTTCATGTACTTTTCATGCTTTCGCATGCTTCTGTGTACTCATCACATACGTCATTTCTTACAGTACAGTAATATTCTGTTACATTTATGTACCACAGTTTGTTTAGCCATTACTCAAATGATGAGCATCTACTTTGTTTCCAGTTCTTTGCTTTTACAAAAAAGTGATATTGTTAATATTTTGGTGTTTATGGGGTCTTTCTTTTTGGCAATGGTCTCCTTGAGGCAGCTAGCTGGTACAGTAGATAGAGTGTGGGGTGTGGAGTCAGGAATATTTGAGTTAAAATCCAGCCTCAAACATTTCCTAGCTGTATGATCCTGGGCAAGTCACTTAGTTTTGCCTCAGTTTCCCCATCCATAAAAATGGGGATAGTAATAGCACCTACCTCCCAGGGTTGTTACTAGGATCAAATGAGATAATAATTATAAAACACTTAGCGCAATGCCTGGCACATAGTAAATGGTATATAAATGTTAGTTGTTGTTATTATTTTCCTTTGGGTATAAGCCAAAGGACTTTGGCTCTTTGGGTCAAAGGATATCTACATTTTAGTCACTTTATTTGAATAATTCCAAATTGCTTTACAGAACGGTTGTGCAGATTCACAGATCCATCAACAAGGCATCAGGGTGCCTACCATTCCACAACCTTCCAACATCATCTAGTACCATTTTTTGTTTTCTTTGTCAGTTGGCAGGGTGTGAAGTGAAACTTCAAGAGTTTCAACAGATGTTTATTAGGTGCCTGCTTTGTGTGAGAGACTGTGTTAGGTGCCAGGGATACAAAGTTTAAAATAAAAGTCTCATCCTTCAAGGGGCTTAATTTCTACTGGGACGGGGCACAACATGTAAACAGATTATGCAGAACATGAATGATATATTTTTTGAGAGGGAGAACATCAGCATCTAGTTTGGAGGTTGAAGAGGGGGTAGAGCCGGGAAAGGTTCATGTAAATTGTGGCACCTGAACTTCTCATGTCTTAAAGGAAGCTTAGGGATTATATGAGACAGAAGTGAGGATGCAGTGGATTCAGATATGGGAAGGGCCCTCTGCACAAAAGCACTGAGGTGGGAAGTAGAAAATCATAGGATCGGAGATCTAGAGATGGAGGGGACCTCCCTCAGGAACCCTGTGGTTCAGCCCCCTCATTTTAACCTGGGGACATTAAACAGCTTCCCCAAGATTACACAAGTAGTATTAGAGACAGGATTTGAACCCATGTCCTTTGAATTGAGTGCCAGCACCCTTTCCACTCTTTGGAAAGAACAACCAGCAGTTCAGCGTGTCTACAATGGAGAGTGATACTGTGTCCCAGCTCTTATCATTTATTAGCTTTGTAACCATGGTCAAGTCATTCTGACCCTTAGTTTTCTCATCTGTAAAAAGAGGATAGTGTTTCCCTTGTCATTGCAAAAAAAGCACTTTGCAAATTGTGAAGGGCTGAATAAATAGGAGTTACTATTTCCCTAATATTAGTACCCTTCATTTCTTTATGCTTTTCAAAGCCTTTCCTGTTATTCCATCTGACTCCATATAGTCCTCAAGGGCAGAAACCTTGCCTTATTTAATTCCGGTGTCCCTGTGGGCACTTACAGTAGTACTGTGCTCTGTTGGTAGCCAGTAAATGTTTATTGAAACCGATAACTGCCTGGAATCCCTCTGGAGACATTCTCTTCTCTGCCTGCTCCTTGTCACACTCCTCCTCCGTGTTTACTTCCACAAAGGCTGTGGCTGGCAGTGACAATTCCCAGTCTCTCCCTTTGTCCCCCCCAGCCTGGAACACCCTGAGGCCCTTCTTAAAGCCAGAGTTGTTGAATTAGAGGGATTCATTTTCTGAGGCTTGGATAAACTTTTGAAGAAGAAATGGTAATCAAGTGTTGTGCCTCCCCAGAGTGCACTGGCCCCACTTGTAAGACTGAGCAGATGCCAGGTTACCTGTAGGAGCTTGCTCCCTCTGGAGCAACCCTCCTTCCCAGTTTCCCTTTCTTTGCTGGCCTTATGTAACCCTGGTCTCCTCTTCTCACATGGGGACCAGTCCTGCCCGTTCGTGACATCTTCTCTATTTGCCAATACTGGAATATCTGTAATGGCAACCGTTTTTTCTTAGAAAGCCATGGGCCCTGGAGTTTTCTGCTAGCATTGCTTAGGCCTGGCCATTGCTACTGCCCCTTCTTACCCCGCTGGACATCTGATTGCCCTTTCTTTGACTCCTGTCTCTTTGGCGGAAGAGGCATGCAGGTTTGCTCCTGTCTCACATTCCTCAGGGAGTATTTGCCTACTGACAGAATCCCCGTTCTGGCTGTGTGGGTCCTCCAGTGGTTATCTTTCAAATAGTTTTAAGATGGATAAAATATTAGGTAAGTGCTCAGTTCTCCTCTTGGGCCCTTTGTAACCTGTGTTAGTGTGCATTAGTGTTGAGTCTATGGGCCTAAACAGATGATATCATGCTCATGAGTTTCAAATGGCTCCGTTCCTTTATTATTTTTCCCCTCTTTTTAGTTTATGGGGGCATCTCATCTATTCATCTGGGCACAGAGCCTTCTCTTCTTAAGTTGCTTGTTCATTTGTTTGCTTGTTCCTTTATTGATTGATCATTCATTCACCATTCATTCATTCATTCATTCATTCATTCATTCATTCATTCATTCATTCATATAGGCAACTAGTTGGTTTTTTCTTTCTTTTTTTGAGATAATCAGGGTTAAGTGACTTGCCCAAGGTCACACAGCTAGTAAGTGTTTGAGGCTGGATTCGAATTCAAGTCCTCTTGATTACAGGGGTGGTGCTACAACTAGTTTTTAAAGTGGATAAAGTGTTAGATCCAGATCCAGGAATACTTGGTTTCAAATTTTACCTCAGACATTTACTAGCTAGGTGACCATAGACATCATTTAATTTCTCTGGATCGCTCTCTCCTCATCTATAAAATGGGGATAATCATAGCACCTACCTCACAAGATTGTTGTGAGGATTGAATGAGATAATAGCATGTAAAGTGCTTTGCAGATTTTAAAATGATATAGAAATGCTAGCTATTATTTTGTTCAATTGCTTGCTAATTTCCTATTTTATGCAAGGCATATAATTCCTTAGAAGATTAAAGTGTACAGCTAGGTCTCGATTACTGTGAATAATGAATTCCCTGAAGTGGCCACATGTATTTGATATAGCACTATTTGAAGTTATAATTATGTAAAATATGGTTATTGGTTTCAGCCCCATGGAAATATACAGCATGAATTTGAATAATGCTTGAGGGGACTAATCATTCTCACTAATTGGACCTAGCTGAAACAAAATAAATTTTGAGAATGCTTATTCGTATATGTCCTTGTTGTTTCTCCCATTATAATGTAAACTCCTAGCAAATGGGGATTGTTTCATTTGCTTTCTTTGTATTCCTAGCACCTAGCACTGGTCCTGGCACTGTATACTTAATTGATTGGTTGAAGGCAGCATGGAGTAGTGGAGAGTTGGAACAGGAGTCTATAGACCCAGGTTCAAACCCTAGCTCTGCCTTAAGAAGATATTTATCCTTTCTGGGCCTTTCTCTCCATGTGTTGGATGATTTTGTGACCTATCTACTTCCTTAAGGGGAAGCATCCTTCATCTCTTCAAAATATGATGGTGAATTTGGGGAGATACCCCAAGCCTGGCTGACTATAAGACTCTTAGTCACTCAACAACAGAGTAGGTAACTGTGCGAGTTGTTTGAAATGCAGATGTTTGTAAAGCCATTGACAGGAAGGCTCCTATGTCCAGCTGAGCCAAGTGGGGCAGATGGTGGAGAAGGCCCTTTAAAAAAGTAGCTGGGGCTGTGAAAACACTGAGGAAAGAGGGACAGAAGAGAATAGGTAGGGTAGGGGAGCGGTTTGGGGGGGAAGATTGATAATACAGAACCTCTCACAGAAGTTATGGGGGGAGGTAGTGGGAAGTGAGCACTGATTCCTTGGGACCAGAGGACCTTAGGACTCCATCCCTATTGGTAGGGGGTGACAGTGGGAACGTTCATGAAATCAGTCTGGTTTTGTCCATGTGCTGAAGAGGTAGACTCTGGGATCAAGAGGCGATACCCTCAAGGACTGACATGGAGTAATACCAGCTAGTTCCTGGCAGGAACTATTTAGTCCTTTAAACTGAAGCTGTCATCTGGAGTAGCAGCTCAGTGATTAAGTGTCCTAAGCTGGACCAGTTCCCTGAACCTCATTAAGTGGTGCCCAGGATGTTCCTTGCTGGTTAGGCCATGGCTGGCGGTGCCTTCATGCAGGAGTTAGTTTGCTCTTAACCCACTGATGTGCATGATGCTGCTGGATATAAGGCAAGGAAGAGAGCAGCATTGCTGTAGAATAGGGAGGGAGGAGAGGCAGGGACTCTGGTGGGCTGGTTGTCAGAAGTAGCATGGACTGAGCACATGACTTGCAGTTAGAAAGCTTTGCTCTAGGGCAATAATAATAATAACAATAATATTGCTATTGCTTTGGGTAGGATGTATGATTTCATCAGTGGAGGGAACTCCTGGTTCAGAAGCTCTTTTCAGCAACATAGCTCAGAAAATGCTCTAACTTGGAGCATCCCCTGGTACACTGAGGCAGTAAGTGTTGTGTTTAGAATCACATGGCCAGTATATGTCAGAAGGAGGACTTGAACCCAAGTATTTGCTTATGGGGATGGACTGTTAGGGTCTGCTCGGCCATGCTGCCCCTTATGATAATAATAAAGAGAGGGGCTAATGATACCAATTTAGTATCAAGTCATTACCACCAGAAGTGAGAGGAAATTTATCAAAAAGAAGCCCAGATTATTTGATCTATGCAAATTATGCAATTGTGTTATGTAACTATAGTTCTAAAAATTTTAGCACCTACTGAACAGTCAGGAAGACATGGTCATGCAGTCAGAATTATATACTGGAAATCTGCTGTCCTTCATTAACATTAAGATGACAAGTACAGACCCCTTGAGTATCTTCAAGAATCCAACAAATGAATTGTACTGGAACTAGATTGTTATCACGTATAAACCTGTTGCTTACAAATGCTCAGATATAACATTAGTCCATACAAATCTGTTGTTATTATTTGGTCCATTTCAGTCATGTCTGACTCTCTGCAACCCCATTTGGGGTTTTCTTGGCAAAGATTCTGGGGTGGTTTGCCATTTTCTTCTCCAGCTCATTTTACAAATGAGAAACTGAGGCAAAGGGTTAAGTGACTTGCCCAAGGTCAAACAGCTAGCAAGTGTTTGAGGCTAGATTTGAAATCATGAAAAATTAATCTTCCTGATTCCAAGCTCAGAGCTCTATCCACTGAGCTACCTAGCTACCCTCCATAAAAATCTAAGAACATTTTAAATAGATTCTGTCATATTGAACACTCATATTTTCCAAACTGCATGTAATGAAAAGCTTTCAAAATATAGAGACTTAGAGGAAGAAATCAAAACCACATGGAAACAGGATGCGGTACATAATATCCCTGTCATCCTGTCTGCTGCTAGAGTTGTCCCAAAGATACATTCACAGAACTTACAGAGGCTGTGTTGACATCCGAACACTTTATTAATTTTCTGAAAGGTTCATTCCTTATTTTATATACCCATTCAGGGGTCTGAAAAACATTAAATATAAAAGAGTTATAGTAGGATAGACTTGTCCCAGAGCCAGTTGTACCTGAATGCTATAGAAAAAGATGAGAATGAGATTGATAAGGATGATGATGATGATGATGATGATGATGATGATTCATCCTCTCTCCAGACTTTTCCTCTGTGCACTGAGGAAAGCTAAAAGAGGGTTTGTCTTTGTGAGCCTCTCCATTCCCTCTGCCTAGGAAGGCAGCTAGCTCCAAGATGATATCCCTCCTTCCATGAAAAGGAAAGGAGAGCCCAAAGGGCAAGTAGGAGTGTGTGTTTGTTGTGAGGTATTTGTACAGTATGTTGTGCTGTATTTCCTGTACCACATTACTGTAAAATGAGACATTCAGATTAGATGCGTCCCTTCTAATGTCAAGATTCTCTGACTTCTGTGATGTTCAGAAATCCCAAGTGACAGTATTTAAAAACTTAGGGGACTGATCTGATATGCAACATTTGTTAGCTCACTTTACAAATGTTTATGTTCTTTCATTGGTATTCCAGTAAATGGGTTCCTCTGAGTCAGGGATTCTTAAACTGGGACCCACAAATCATCCAGGAGTTTGTGGGTCAATTTCAGTGGATTGTGAACTTTTTGGGGAAGAAATTACACCTTTACTTTGTTTAACCTCTAACTGAAACTTAACGTTTCCTTCAGTTATTTTAAAGCATGATTTTGGGAAGGAGTCCATGGGCTTCACCAGACCAGAAGGGTCCAAAGACTCAAAAATGGTTAAGAATCCCTGTTCCACTTGCTTGTTTTTTGTCTTTGGCTATTTATGTGTCTTCCCCTTCAGCCCAGGTCAAGCCATTTATTTCTAAAATCTCAAACCTTAGCTAACAGAGTTGATGCTACTTAGTAAAAATTGGATGGTGTTTTGATGTAGGATGTTGGGAAGGTGGAGGTGGTTGATAAATCTCACTTCTTTCACTACTTTCATGTAGTCAGTTGTGGAAAGGTATCCTTGTTATTTTTCCTTTGAATCCTTGGATGCTCCTGGGCAAACATTTAAACAAAAACAAGGTACTTTGCATGGATATTTGTGTGAGTTATTTTGAGCACTATTAATATTTTATTAGGAATGATCATTTTGCCTGATAATATGCAACCGTCTTTCTTTTATCCTACATTGCCTGCAGATTGATTTGTTCAGTACTGAGCTTGTTTCTCCTGTAGGACCTTGAGTGTGGTCACACATATCACTCTGCCCCAGGCCCAGAAAATCACCCGGAGTAGAATGAACACTGGGTTTGGAATCAGAGGACTTGGTTGAATTACAACCTCCCCCGTCCCCCAGCTTACTACTTGTATGACCTTGGGCTAGTCATTTATCTTTCCTGGGACTCAATTTCCTCATCTGCAAAATGAAGGGGTTGGACTTGATGACCTCTAAAGTCCCTTCCAGCTCTAAATCAATGATACTAAATGAATTAACAGACAACACACGAAATTGTATGACTTCTGGAAATCTTATACTCAGCTGTTTTTAAAAAAATACATTTTAATTGATATCTTTTGTTCTTATATCACCTATATTTTTCAATATAGCTCTCCCTCTCCCATTCTCAGAGATCCATCGAGTTTGGTCAGGCAACAGTAGTAATAATCAGCTAACAAATCCAGTGGGCATGCATTTATTAAGCACCTACTGCCAGGCACTGGACTAAACTCTGGGGATACACACAGAAATGCTAAAAAAAATTGCTGCTCTCAAGGACCTTACAGTGTAATGAGGGAAACAACATGCAAACAACTTTGTACAAAAATAGCTAGGATAAATTGGAGATAATCAATAGGGAAGGCACTAGTATTAAGCGAAATCTGGAAAAGGCTTCTTTTAGAAGGTGGGATTTTGGCTGCACAGGACCTGAAGGAAGCCCGGAGGGAGAGATGAGGAGAGAGAGAATTATAAGCGTGGAAAACAGGGAAAAGAGGTGTAGCTGAGAGGAGTGTCTTGTGCAAGGAATAGCAAAGAGGTCAGTGTCACTGAAGTGTAAAACACAGTATGTGGAGGAGAGTAAGGTGGAAAAAGTAATGGAAAGGTATGAAAAGGCATGTTACGAAAGGCTTCTATTAAACACCTATTAGCTGTGTGACTCTGGGCAAGTTCACTTAACCTCTATCTGCCTCAGTTTCCTTAACTGTAAAATGGGGATAACAATAACACCCACCTCCCAGGGTTGTTGTAAGGATCAAATATAAAGCACTCAGTGCAGTGCCTGGTGCATAGTAGATGTTTAATAAATGCTTATTTCCTTCCCTCCTTCTTTCCTTCCTACTATATACCAGTCAGCATGCTAGGTACTGGAGATACAAAGACAAAAATAAGCAATCTCTGCTCTCAAAAAAACTTCTTTTGCTTTTTTAAATAGTATTTTTTCCAATTACACATAAAGATAATTTTTAACATATATTTAAAAAATTTTTTGAGTTCCAAATTTCTTCTCTTCCTCCCTCACCAGGCACTCACTCCCTAAGGTGCTTAGCAATTTGATATGGGTTATATATGCACAATCATATAAAACATATTTCCATATTAGTCGTGGTGTAAAAGAAGAAACAGGTCAAAAGAAAAGAACCATGAAAAAAGTAAAAAGTAAAAATAGTATGTTTCGATTAGATTCCAACAGTTCTTTCTCTGGATGTGGATAGCATTTTCCATCATGAGTTCTTTGGAATTGTCTTGGATTGTTGTATTGCTGAGAAGAGCTAAGTCATTAATAGTTGATCATTGCACATTGTCGCTGATACTGTGTACAATGTTCTTTTGGTTCTGCTCATTTCACTTTGCATCAGGTCATGTAAGCCTTTCCAGGAAAACAACAATAACAACAACTTCTTTTCTAATAGTACGACACTATGCATGACTTGAGAAGGGAGATTTGGTTTAGGTAGTCACAGGGATTGTGAGTAGGGCATTGGAGCACTTAGCTGTCACCTGCCCTTTCCAGTGGTAAAAGTAGTAGTAATTTAATGATTGTTTCCAGACAAAGAGTAAGATGTGGAAAGCATTGTGGGATGGGAGGAAGAAATGACTAACAGCAGAGCAGATAGAAGGCAAGATCCTTATATTAGACAGGAGGGTTTGGTGTTTGGTGGCTGGCCAGATGAGATGTGAAACATGGGTAGTTATCATTTCATTACCTATCAATCAGGAAAACTCATTCTCAGAGTGGAGTTCCAAAATTAAGTAGATTAATTTCCCTAGTCCAGAAGGATTGGTGTTCCTGGTGAGGAACATTTCCATAAAGCTTTAAGGACAAACAGATTCCTTTCCTCACATAACCCTGTGAGGCCTTATGGTACAATGGAAAGAGCACTAGCTCCAGTGTCAGACCTGGGTTCAAATTCTGTCTCTGATGTTTACTACCTGTGTTACTTTAGACAAGTCACTGAACTTCCCTGGGTCTTAGTTTCCTCAGCTGGAAGATGAGAGAGTTAAAATAGAGCTCCCTGAGGTCCCTTCCAGCCCAGAATCTATGATCCCATGATATAGATATGGAAACTATTATTATTCCTACTTTACAGATGAGGAAGCAGAAGGTTGGAGGGTTCAAATGACTTATCTGAAGTCTCATAGTATGATTATATATTAGTCTAGGTTTATGGATGTTGGTACCCTAACATAGATTTAAATCTAGATCTCACTAGACTTCAAATAGAGTACTGTTCCTTTAAAAAAATGGTTGTTATTGATATTTTCTGTTTTTACATTCTAGATTTTTCCTCTCACTTCTCCCAGAGAGTCATTCCTATAATAAATAATTTTTTAAAAAGTCATTAAAAATTAAATAACATTAAAAAATTTGATGTTCTATACAGTGTTCTACACTTTTGGACCCAATAACTACAAAGGATTTAGGAGAGGGGAGTGTCTTCTCATATCTCTTCTTTTAGACAAAGCTTGTTCTTTATAATTTTGCAACATTCAGTTTTGATTATTTTGTCATTTTTCTTTCCATTTACATTGTTGTTATGTATATATTGTTTTCTGGCCCTGCTGACTTCACTTTGCATCAGTTCATGTAAATTTTCCACTCTTTTCTGTACTCATCGTGTTCATCCTTTCTTACATCATAGTAATATTTCATCCCACTGATGCACTGCAATCTGTTTAGCTACTCCCCAATTGATGAGCATCTTCTTTATTTCCATTTCTTCTCTACTACAAAAAAGTGCAGCTACAAATATTTCAGTGCATGTGGAGCCCTTTTGTCAGTAACCTCCTTGGGATATTTGCCTAGCAGAGGAATGTCAGGATCAAAGGCTATGTATATTTAGTCACTTTTTTTATATAATTCCAAATTACTTTCCAGAGTGGTAATATCAATTTAGTTTCATCAACAGTAAATTAGTGTGCCTGTCTTTCCATAACCCCTCCAACATTAACTAGTGGATGTGTGGTGAAACTTAACTTTTTTCTTTAACTTAGCTTTTATTATTAGTGATTTGGATCGTCCTTTGATATGGTTGTTAATAGTTTGCAATTCTTTTAAGAACTCTCTGTTCCTATCCTTGGATTACTTTTCTATTGGGAAATGACTTTTGGTCTTATGTATTTTTTTAGTTGTCATTATGTCTTGGATATCAAATCCTTATCAGAAATGTTTCATGGAAAGATTTTTTTCCCTAGTCAATTGCTTCCCTTCGTGCCCTTGAAGTATGAATCTTGTTTATGCAAAAGCATTTCTGTCTCATGTAATCAATATGATCTCTCTTTCTTGCTTGGTTAATAATTGATCCCTCACTCATGGCTGTGAGTGGCATATGATCTGCTTCTCCTAATTTTTTCATGGTATGATCTTTAATAGTCAGATCATGTACACATTTTGAATTTATTTTGAAAAATGGTGTGAGTTCTTAGTCTAAGCCTAATTTCTACCAGACTGCTTTTCCATTTTTCCTAGCAGTTCTAATAAAATAGGAAATATTTTCCTAGGTAATTTATGGTTTCAAGATTATTGAAAACTTGGTTATTGGGTACTCATTAAAAATTGGGATGCATTGAGAGGCACAGCTCCCAGAAATAAAGAGATGGTCATCCTGCTGTATTCTACTCTTGTCAGACCATATTTGGAGTACTATGTTTAGCTCAAGATAGCATCATTTGGAAACAAATTGATAAGCTGTAAAATATTGAAGGTAGCTAGGTGACGTAGTGGATAAAGTGCTAGGCCTAGAGACAGGAAGACCTGAGTTCAAATCCTGCCTAAGATCCTTTCTAACTGTATGACCTTGGACAAGTCACTTAACCTCTACCTTAGTTTCCTCAACTATAAAAATGGGAAAATGATAGCACCTACCTTCCAGTGCTGTTGTGAGGATCAAACTAGGTAACAGTTGTAAAGCACTTAGAGAACAGTGCTTGGCACATAATATATGCTGTGCTAATGTTACCTACTATTGTTGTTGTTTTTATAATCTAGAGGGAAGGCAGTCAAGATGATGAAGTCCTCAAGACTGTGCCACATGGGGATTTATGAAGGAACTGAAAACGAGATGATTGGGTGTGTGTGTGTGTTGGGGGTCTGGAGATGGGAAAGCCATCTTCAAGTCTTTGAAGAGCTATCCCATGAAGAGGGGTTGAATTGGTGCAGTAGAACAGACCCAGGGTCATGGGGGGAAGTTGCACAGAGACAGCTTTAGACTTGATGTAAAGAAAAACCACCCAACCAGTTAGAACTATTGAAGGTGGGTGGTCTGCCTTGGGAGATAGTGGGCTTCTCCTCCTTGGCAGTCTTCCAGCAGAGAGACTAGGTGACTTACTGTCTGGTAAGGGTGGAACTAGTTGGCCTTTGAGGTCCCCTCTGAGACTCTGTGATTTTTATTCTTTCTTCTACTCCATACTACCTCCCAAGTCCAGCCTGGCTCATACTGGTAGACTAGCACAGACCCTCCCATGACCTATTGTGTGCTGAGGGCCATTAGTGTCCTCTGTTCCCTCAGCCTAAATTATTTCTCTTACCAGCAGATACTTCACCCATGCATGAAATTCTCATATTACAACATAGTATTTGCCACATGGTAAGTGCTTAATTAATGCTTTTTCATTGATGAATTGATTGAAGGATGGGTAAATTTCTTTGAGTTAAGACGTCAAAGATGCCTAGTTAAAATGCCTACCATTATTTAGGAGGATGCACATATTAAGCCATTGTCCCTAACAAATGCTTTGTGTGAATTAGTTTACATTCGCAATTTGTTATAAATACTGTTTGTTATTCAATTCAGTTCAACAAATATTTATTCAGAATCTGCTATGGGCAAGGTGCCAGGTGTTAGGATATAAATACAAGTAGACAAACAGACCCTTCCCTCAAGGGGCTTACATTCTATTGGGGGATAGCATGTTTATACAGATAAATACATAGAACATTATTGGAGAAGGGAGAGAGGATTTAAAACTAGTTTCACATGTATGACTTTTGACATGTGTGTCTTAGTGTCATATCTACCCCCATACCCCATTAATCAGTTCTTTCTGGGTACAGATTGTCTGGTGCCAAGTGCAGTAAGGGCTCAATGAATATTTGTTTTTTTATGTATGATATGGTATTGCATTGAGACCTCTGATCCCTTCTCTGTTGAAGTTAGGTAAATATGGGTGAATTCTTCACCAGAGCTAGACAGTGTGTGTGTGTGTGTCTGTGTGTGTGTGCCTGATATGATTCAAACTCTTTTTTTCCCTTCCCCCTATCGGTACACACATGCATGCTATTCATAGAGAAGAGGAATGAAGAAGGAGGGGCTCATCAGCATTCCTGTTCCCCCTTCCTCTAGCAGGAACTGGGTAAGGCTGGGGCAGCCAACTTGGTAGCCCTGGGAGTGTCCCAAATTATTTTTGTTGTTTGTCCTTAGTTCTCAAAAAGTACCAATGACATCAGAAGGATGATGTCTTGACTTGCATATGAATTGGATTTAAGTGAGGCAACGCTGTGCAGTCATCAGCCTCACTCTCTCATCCAGGGTCACCTGAGTCCAGTGGCAAGACATAGATCAGGATGACTGGAGGTGGCCCCAGATGCAGTGGGAAAGGCCAAGGTCTTTCTTGGGTCTCAGTTTGTCTGAGGCAACACCCATTCATTGCATTCATGGACCAAAGTTTGTATAGTCTTTGTCTACTTTGTTTCCAATTCTTTGCTACTGTAAAAAATGCTATTTTATATATATATATATATATTATATATATATACATACATATGTATGTATGTATGTGTGTATATATGTTCTGGTGTATATGGGACCT